>NC_089232.1:9286574-9595012 GCF_963924675.1 Phocoena phocoena | reverse complement strand
AAAGGGAAGGCAGGAGTAACTTCAAGGAAACCAGCTTCCGTCTAAGGGAGCTGCACGTGGTGGGCTGGTCCCTGCAGAGCCGAGGATGTTATAACCACACACACACACACACACACACACACACACACACACACACACACACACGTGAACACTAGGAAACCATATGGCTACCTTCTACTGGCAGAAGCAGCCAGAGAGAGGTCCAAATGGAAGTAGGGAAGGCTGGCAACCCAGAGGTTTACCTGCAAGTGGGCGCTGGGGGCCTTCTCTCCCATTGCCCCGCCCTGATGGAAGGGTGGAAGAGGGAGGCTGGGAGGAGCTTGACAAGAGGACAGGAGAGGTGTGAAAAGGGAGGCCCAGGGCTGTCTCGGCCTAGGATCTCTACTCACTCCAGCCACTGAGTCTAACGAGGTCACGTCTTCAAACCTGTGCCTACGTGAAAAATACTGGTATTCTAATCCCTTCACAGACAGCTTCTGCAGGTGCCCAAGGTGTGACTTTACCACCTCCTCCGTATGTGAGCCTTGTCCCACCTCGTCTCTGCCTTCGGCTGGTGCTTCCAGGGGACAGAGGTCCAGGGTAGTTCCCAGACAGAAGTCACTCCTGTAGTGCTAGTCCTGCCAGGGCAGGCAGCCTTTGGAGTGGGAGACCGGGGTGTGCACTCCAGCTCTCCAAATTAGGAGCTGTGTGCCCCTGGGCAGGTTGCTCACCTCTCAGAACTTCAGTTTCCTGGTGTGTTGATGGGGTAATAGAGACTAACTTTCAGGGTTTTGAGGATCCTGCATCCACCGCACAGGCCACACCCGGGCTCGCGGTCCTCGGGAGCCGGTTCTGCCACCTCTGCCACCTCTGGCTCTGATTGCCCGGGATCCTGGTTGCCTCGGGGCATTTCTGTCTGTGACTCTGCCTCCAAGTCAGCTAGTGGAAAACTGAACTCATTGTTGACCTCCACACCAGGTCCCCCTTAACTTTCACATTTCTGACCTGAGAATAATGACCATCCCAGATGCTGAGGCTAAACACTGTGCAGTCATCTTTGACTTTGTCTCTCAGCTTAAATCCTACCCAATGGTGAGTCCCTCACCCAAATCTGCCTCCATCCCAGTCCTCCGTGCTCAGACCAAGGTCAGGACCAGAGCCTGTCCCTGGCAGGGGCCCACTCTGTTCCAGCTATGGGGTGCAGGTGGGGATGTAGAGGTGGGTCCTTGCCCTCAAGGAGCTTCTAATCAAATGCAGGAGGCCCACCTGTCCAACCTTCCCAATGACACAGACAGACTGGGAAGGCTCCAGGGGAGTGATGGCATTTGGATGTGATCTTAAAAGACGGGGAGCATTTGAATCAGTGCAGAAGGTGAGGAAGGGCGTTCCAGGCTCGGGAGCAGTGACTGTCTATTCAGTGATGTTTTAAGGGCCTGTTTGTGCCGGTACCTTCTGCCCAGTAACTAGGACAGAAGACTCTGCTCTCATTGATTTTACAAATTCAAGCACGATAAGTACTATACAGAAAATAAAACAGAGTACATGGCGGAGAGCGACAAGGGGAGGCTTCTCTAAGGAGAAATTTGCAGAAGGTCTTAATGATAAAAAAGGAGTCATGTGAAACTGAAGGGGAGTGCATTCCAGGCAAAGGAAACAGCCAGTGTGAGGAAGACAAAGCTGAGTCCTTCAGAGAACAAAATACACTTGGAATCTGGACAGGCTAGACATATAGACAAATAGGATAGAACCGCGAGTCCAGCAATAAACCCATGTATCTACAGTTAATTACATTTTCAACAAGGGTGCCAAGAGCATTCAAAGAATGGTCTTTCTGACAAACGGTGTTAGAACAACTGGATATCCACATGCCAAAGAATGAATGTGGTCCCTTACCTCACAGCATATGCAAAGATTAACTCAAAACAGATCAAATATCCAAATGTAAGCGCTAAAACTATAAAACTCTTGGAAGAAAACATAGGAGTACATTTTCATGCCCTTGGATTTGGCAATGGATTCTAAGATATGCCCTCAAAAGCAGAAGCAAAAAAAGAAAAAATAAATTGGACTTCAAAATTTTAAAACTTTTGAGCATCAAAGAACACAATCAAGAAAGTGAAAATAATAAAACCTACAGATGAGGAAAAGTGTTTGCAAGTCAAATACTTAAGATCCGATAAGATTCTGATTTCCAGAATATATAAAGAACTCTTAGCACTCAATAATAAAAAGAAAAATAGTTCAACTAAAAAATGGGCAAAGAATTTGAATAGACGTTTCTTCAAAGAAGGTGAATAAATGGGCCAAAAGCACACGAAAAAATGTTCAATATCACTAGTCATTAGGGAAATGCAAATCAAAACCACAATGAGATACCACTTCACATCCACTAGATTGGCCAGAATTTTTTAAATGAGCAATGAGATGTGTTGCCAAGGATGTGGAGAAATTGGAACATTCACCCATTGCTGGTAAGACGGTAAAATTGTACAGCTGCTTTAGAAAACAGTTTGGCAGCCCTCAAAAATCTAAACATAGAATTACCCTATGACCCAACAATCCCACTCCTAGATATACACGCAAAATAGTTGAAAACAGGTACACAAATGTTCATGAGTACTAATCACAATGGTCAAAATGTGGAAACAACCCAAACGTCCATCACCTGCCGAATGGATACGCAAAATGTGATATATCCATACAGTGGAATAACAGTGAGCCGTAAGAAAGAACAAAGTTCTGATACCAGTGTCACATATTGTATTATTCCATTTATACGAAATATCCAGAATAGATAACACTAGAGAGACAGAAAGTAGCTTAGTGGTTGCCAGGGACTAGCAGAAGGGGGAAATGGGAAACAGCTGCTTGCTGGAAATAAGGTTTCCTTTTACGGCGATGAAAATGTTTCAGAACAAGATAGAGGTGATGGTCACACAACATGAATGTACTAAATGCCACTGAATTGTGCATGTTTAAATGGTTAACTTTTATGTTATATGAGTTTTATCGCAATAAAAAATACATTTTCTGACAAAATACTTACATTCAGAGTACTTAAAGAACTCGTAGGGACTTCCCTGATGGTCCAGTGGTTGGGACTCCATGCTTCCAATGCAGGGGGCACGGGTTTGATCCCTGGTCCAGGAGCTAAGATCTCACATGCTGTCTGGTGCAGCCAAAAAAAAAAATCTTTTAAGTAAAAATAAATAAATAATTTTTTAAAAAAGAACTCCTATAAATCAATGAGAAAAATCAATTTTTTAAGGGGGCAAAAGACCTGAACAGACACTTCACCAGAGAAGACATGGCCAATAAGCGTATGAAAAATGCTCAACATCATTTGTCAACAGGAAAATGCAAATTAAAACCAGAAGGAGGACTTCCCTGGGGGCGCAGTGGTTAAGAATACACCTGCCAGTGCAGGGGACACAGGTTCGAGCCCTGGTCCGGGAAGATCCCTCATGCCAGGGACCAACTAAGCCCGTGAGCCACAACTACAGAGCCTGCACTCTAGAGCCCACGAGCCACAACTACTGAGCCTGTGCACCACTACTACTGAAGTCCACGCACCTAGAGCCCACAGTGAAGAGAAGCCACCGCAATGAGAAGCCTGTGCACCACAACGAAGAGTAGCCCGCACTCGCTGCAACTGGAGAAAAGCCCATGCGCGGCAACGAAGACCCAATGCAATAAATTAATTAATTAATTAATTAAAAAACAAACAAACAGAAGTTGATATCATTACATGCTCACCAGACTGAGAAAAACACTGATAACAGCAAGTGCTACTGAGGATGTGGAGCAACTGGAACTCTCAGACACTGCCGATAGAAGTGTACTTCGTAGGATAATTTTGGAAAACTGTTTGGCAATATCCACTAAAGCTAAATATTTGCTTATCATATGACCCAGTAATTCCACTCCGAGATATTTACCCAAAAGAAATGAGTGCGTGTGTCCACCAAAAGACACATCCATAAACATACTTAGCAGCTTTATTCATAGTTGCCAAAAACTGGAAACCATCCACATGTCCAGCAACAGGGAATGCATAAGTAAATTGAGGTACTGAACCAATACTGAGACAGCCTGGATGGCTTTCCCCAACATTATATTGAGCAAGAAAAGCCAGACACAAAGGGTCATATATGTTTTGATTACATTTATATGAAAGTTCTAGAACAGGCAAAACTAATCTACAGTGACAGAAGTCAGAATGATGTTCTCTCCTGGGGATATTGACTGGGAAGGGGGACAAGAGACTTTCTGGAGTGAAGGAAAGGCTCTGCACCTTGATCTGGGTTAGGTACACAAATGGAAACAGCCACTGGGCTGTGCATTTTCTGTCTGACCTGAGTAATCTTTCAAAAAGCCCCTCTGAGTGCAGAGTAGGGAGGGGTTCTCCCAGAAGTGGAGGGCTTGTTAAAAACTGGCACATTCACCCATCAAGCATCTCCGTGACCTTGCTGGTCAGGCCTGAACCCTGGAGTGGACTCAGCCTGGGCCTCAGGCAAGAAGGGGCTTAGGGAGCATTTATTCTCACACTGCCCCGGCCTTGGTGACGAGCCCCAGGCCCAGGGAGCAGGAGGGATGCAAACACACACCTGGCAGCCATGTGGGGCAGAAACCAAGTCCTGGTCCCCCAGCCCAGAGCTCACACCCAGCTGCAGGCTGCTCCCATAAGACATCCTGGTGAAAGGTGATGGGGTGTCCTTTGACCCAGTAAACGGCACATTAGGACCAGCAGGAGACAGCTCTGAGGCGTCTAAGGAAGTTGGGGCCGCGACAGGGCCCACACTTCATCATACCATGGGTTCCAGCTCGAGTTGAGAAGAGCCTGGGGAGTCTAGAGAATGAGCCCCTTCCTTCAGAGGCACAGAAGAGCCTGGCGGGAGCTGGACGGAGAAGGCCAGGCCAGGCCTGGGCACCCTGCAGTTATGGGTGGCACACGAGCCCTGATCAGCTCCTAGACCTACAGCTTTGGGGACCGAGGCGGGGGGCACTTCTGTGGTTCCCACCACTGCCAGGTCCTCCTTGGAGCTGACAGCCAGGTGGCATCCACCCTCTGCCCAAAGATCCTGCTAAGCCCAGGGCCTGCCGAAAAATCTGTGGGCCCTCAGGCCTAGGAGCAAGGAGGATGGAGCAGGTGGGTAGTGGGATGGGGGTGGGGGGACCTGGAGTTTTGGTCCCCATCCTCCGTCAACATCTCTTCCCTCAGCCTGGAAGAGGCCCTGTCTGTTCATGAGTCTCAGCTGTTAAAAATAACCTGCCTCTCCATCATCCTGACAGCCGTGCTTCGGGACAGTGTGTTCCAAGCCCAAGCTGCTCTCCAGGGACTGGAGCAATGGGGCAAGAAGGGCTGTGGATGTTCCTAGCCGACTCAGGCCAGGAGAGTGTGTCCGGAAGCCAGGGTCCCACAGCCTGTGACAGTTCGGGGCTCCCCAGCCACACGTCAGCCCTCCTGCCCCCCGAGATCCTGGGGGTTTGGGTCCAGTGATGGGAGCCCCGGGAGTGCTCGTGCCGTGCTGTGTTTTGCCTTGGAGCTATAGGATCAGGGGCCTCTCCTGGTGACCTGGAACTTTCTCCCCACTTGCCCAGGACCTGCCTATCACCATGTGGCTTCCTTCTCTGATTCCCAAAAAACACCCCTGGTGGGGCCCAGAGGAGACTTTACTGGTGCTCAGGGAGGTGAAGAAGGGACTTGGGTGCATGTGCAGCCATGCCCTTGTCCCTCAGACGCAGTCCTCCCTCTGCTGTGGCCTCCTCCCCACAAAAGAGAAAGAGGGATGACAACAGCTCTCAGAATTAAGAGCTCAGGGTCTGGAGGCAGAAAGACCCGTGTTCAAATCCTGCCCCCCATCCCTGACTACAGTGTGACCTTGAGAAATGTGCTTGACCTCTCTGTGTCCTGAGTCCCTTGTTGGTAAAACAGATGCTCATGGTCCCAACTTGTAGGATTTCCGTGGGGGCTAATGGAGGTCCAATTATCGCTAACTGCATAGCGCCCGACACCCAGTGAGCGCTCAGCGAATAGTGCCATTATTAGAGCACCGTGGTTAAGAGCATCGGCTCTGGAATGGAACTTCAAATCCTGTCTCCTCTACTGACTAGCTGTGTGGTCTTGAGCGAGTTGCTTAACCTCTCTGATCTTTCACATCCTGGCCTGTAAAATGGAAGAATGCCACTTACCTCCTGAAGCTGTTGCAAGGCATCTTGTGTGGATGCTCTTAGGATGGTGCCGAGCGTGTGCTGAACACTCAGTAAGCGTGTGAGGCCCCTGACAGGGGAGCATCAGGCTGGAGCCCCAGAGAGGGACAGGCAGGGGGCAGGGGGTGGAGGAATAAAGGCAGCTCCTTGGGCCCGCACTTCTTCAGGAAGAGTTGGAGGCCTTCCTGACCACACACCGTCAGGCTGGAGGCTCTCGGGGCATGCCTACCCTGGGCTCACCTTGCTCCACACCAGGGAGCCCCACAGGCTTCCTGAGGCTCCCCGAGCAGCAGACCCATCCCAGCCAGCAGGCTCTACCCCACCCACCTTCATGCTATCCTGCTGCACCCAAGGGTTGCGGAGAAGGAGGGAGAGAGAGACAGAGACCGAGGGAAATTAAGAAAGAGGCTCAGGGGCTTCCCTGGTGGCTCAGTGGTTGAGAATCTGCCTGCTAATGCAGGGGACATGGGTTCGAGCCCTGGTCTGGGAGGATCTCACATGCTGCGGAGCAACTAGGCCTGTGAGCCACAACTACTGAGCCTGCGCGTCTGGAGCCTGTGCTCCGCAACAAGAGAGGCCGAGACGGTGAGAGGCCCGCGTACCGCGATGAAGAGTGGCCCCCGCTTGCCACAACTAGAGAAAGCCCTCGCACAGAAACGAGGACGCAACATAGCAAAAATAAATTAATTAATTGATAAACTCCTACTCCCAACATCTTCTCTTTTTGTTTGTTTTTGTTTTTGTTTTTTTTTGTGGTACTCGGGCCTCTCACTGCCGTGGCCTCTCCCGCCGCGGAGCACAGGCTCCGGACGCGCAGGCTCAGCGGCCATGGCCCACGGGCCCAGCCGTTCCGCGGCATGTGGGATCCTCCCGGACCTGGGCATGAACCCGCGTCCCCTGAATCGGCAGGCGGACTCCCAACCACTGCGCCACCAGGGAAGCCCCCAACATCTTCTTAAAAAAAAAAAAAAAGGAAAGAGGCTCAGGATCCAGGGAAAAGCAAAGAGAAGGGGAGAAAGGAGGAGATGAGAGAGAATGAGGGAAGGGAGGAGGAGGAAAGAGACCCAAAGTGAGACAAAGACAAAAGGAACAGAAAAATTCTGCAAATGTAGAAAACAGTAGTGACCTCTCCAAAAGGCCCAAATGGAAGGAGGGAGGTGAGAGGGAGGGGACCAGCCTCGGAACCTTGAGGTGGGGCTGGAGACAGCCTGACCTCCCTGCAAACAGTGCTTTTACCTAAAGATGGGTAATATGTTGTCATGACAACAGATGTAGCATTTAGGGCAATTACTTGTGAATAACAGAGGGAAGAGGGAGCAGCCCTGGCTGGTGCTGCAGCCCAGGGAGGGGGTGTCTCAGGGGCAGCCCCAGGCCTCCATCTGCCCCGCCCCATCCCAGGCCCTCACCTCAGCCTCAGCTCGGCCAGGACCTTTCCAGTCCAAGAGTCTCCCCAGGGCAAAATGCTGAGCCGCACTGCAATTCCCCAGGCCCTGCCTCCTTTCCATCCTGCCTAGCCTGATAGCAAACACAGGCACTGTCTCTGCAACAGCATCTCACCTTAACTCTCTCCACAACCCACTGAGTGAGGCACAGCAGGACCCTCATTTTACAGATGACAATACAAGAGTCAGCGAAGTCGAGTAACTTTTCTGGAGTCACACAGCAAATAAGCTGGTTTCTGAAGGCCACTCTGCGGCTCAGCGCAGGCCCTCCCCAGATGATTCCCAGGACGTGGGCAGGCCTAGAGATGGGCCATCCCTGAACACCTCACCCTCCAGCACCTTCTGGAAAGGGTCAGAGACAGCATATGTGAGTGAGAAGAAAGAGGGGAACAAAACGTCCAATGCACTGGCTCTGTACAGACACCATCCCATTTTGTCTCGAGATAATTCTTCTATTTTAGACATGAGAAAACAGGCTGAGAGAAGTGACATCCCCAAGGACCCCGCTTGGTCAGGGGCAGATGCCAGCCCCAGCGCCCTGTTGATGGGCAGCTCTGGGGCTGCTCCAGGCCTGGTTGAGCCGGGGCAGGTGGCAAACCAACTCGCTGGACACGCCAGGGTTCGAGGAATTAGGGAACTTCTGTAGGGTGACTGCAGGGCCTGGGCTCTGTTTGCTGGGGGTCCTGAGTCTGGGGGCTTTGAGACCTCAGAGGCCAAGCCTCCCATCCAGCTCCCTGCTGTCGAGGGCAGCCCCCGTTAGGAAGCCTATGTGTCCACAGGTGCCCCTTCTGCTTCCATCCTCTGAGCCATTGGCCTCACATCCACAGAGCCTGCAGACAAACATCCCGTTCAAGGTCACCAGACCGAGGGGGTGGTGGGACATCCCAGCTCCCAGCGCCTAGGGGAAGGAAGGGAGTGCCGGGCTGCAATGAGTGGGCAGCTGGGAAGTGCGTGCTTGGCCGCAGCAGAGGGCACGTTTGTTAGTAATCCCGGGCTCTGGGAGGATGAGGCTCTGGCCTTTCACAGGCCTTCAGAGCTCTGCCTAGCTGGCGTCAGGATGACAGCAGGGCCCTCTTAACACCCTCGAGGCCCATCCTGAGGGAGCTTCCCCAAGGATGAGACCCAGACCCCAGCATCTCCCTGAAACAGCCCCTAGAACCTGGAAGGGCTAGCCAGGGCCGAGGCCTGACCCAGCTGGGAGGGCAGAGAACCAAGGGGCTGGGGGCTCCCAGAAGCTGCTTACTGCTGTGGATCCGTGGGGGAGAAGGAGCATATGTGTGTGTGTGTGTGTGTGTGTGTGTGTGTGTGTGTGTGTGTGAGAGAGAGAGAGAGAGAGAGAGAGAGAGAGATCACTAAGGGAATTGACCGCAGTTGGTGAGGCAGGGCTGAGGATTTTAAGCCTTTCTAGAGAAAAAGGAAAAGAAGAGGAACGTTTCAAGGAGGAGGAATCAAGAAGATAGAATAAAAGGGCTGATGTCCCTGCACGGGGGTCCCTCCAGTGCCCCCACCCACCATGCAGGCCCGTCCCTGCAGGTGCAGGTGGCACAGAGCCTGGCCTGGCCACCTAAGGGGCTCACAGCACTCTCACAACTGTGATGGGGGGCGGGGGGAGTGGCAAGGTGAGCAGCCCCAGGCACCCAGGGGAGCAAGCACTGTCCTGCATGGAGCTGCCAGGGCAAGTAACCCCTGTGTGGTCAGGATTCACCCCAACGGAGACTTCTGAGTGAGGATGAGAAAGGAGCATGGGAAGGGGGGTGAAGGGAAGTGGGGTGTACTCGTCACTGGCTGGATCCGAGTCTCGGGGAGTTGGTATACAGAGGGGGGCAAGGAAGCCCGGGCAGAGTAAGAGGGGGCTGCATCTTCTGAGTCCCCACCCCAGGCCAGAGGTCAGGGCACCCAGAGTCAGGACACGAGGGGCTGCATCCTTATCACCCCAGTGAGCCCTGCAGCCAGGGTGAGAGGTGGGCTCCACACTGTCCTCGCCCCTGAGCCGAAGGGCCGAGGGCGCCAGGCTCACCACGGTACCCCTCGGCATCTGCAGAGCCACTCCCAGTCCCCAGAGTGCAGGGCAGAGGGGGATGCGTGTCAAGGACAAGCCAAGCCCTAGAGGGGTCTGGAAGCCTGGCGGGTGGGCTGAGGTGGGTGTCATGTGAACCCTGATGACTTGTAGGGCAGTTGGTGCCAGCCTGCCCTCAAACCTCCACCCACGCACACAGGCCTGGTACCACGACTGCGGACCGGCCCTTCCCCACTGCCTGCCCTGTGCCTGCCCCTTCTCTAAGGGCATATGGGCGGCGGTTGTGCCTATCTGAGCTGAAGCCCTCCAACCTCCGCAGAGAGCCATGACCTGAGTTTGGGAGACCTGCTCTGATTGGCTACGTGACAGTCCCTAAACAGGCCGGCCCCGTTTCTGCACCTGCAGGACAGAGGGTAGAGATGAAACTGACGCCCCAGATTCATTCCTTTCCTCCTAGCAGGGTCTTTGTAACCTGGTCCCTTTCTCCTTCCTTCATCCACGCAGTTCCCACCTCCTGCTCTCCACTGACCGGGTCTCAAAGGAGTACATGGGAAATGGGGTGCTGGGGATGCAGCCAGGGGTCCGGGGACACCCAGAGGTCCACAGAGACCAGTGGCACTCACCCAGACCCCGGGAGCAGCGGACTGAGGGACTTCTGGGCCGAGAGAAGCAAATAACCCAGCCTCTGGTCTGCCTCCTGCTGTGACTGTGTCTCCGCCCCTTTGCCTCCCCCTACCCCTCCTCCTGACACTCAACTCTCTTCCCCACTTCCTGGAGCCAGGACACCTGACATCCCTACTTATTTTTAGTCCGTGGCCTCTGGAGCAGGGCTGCTGGCCCCAGGCCTCCCCCGGCCCTATCCCCTGCCCCTGGGGGGCAGCCTGGAGCCAGAAGGCAACTCAGACGTGAGGGAGCACACACCCAAGCCATCGGCTGGACAGTACACGCCCCCTGCTCACTCCCTCCTGCACCCCTCTCCTGCCTGAGACAGCAGCCATTAGTCTTCTGTGGAGTGTGGCCTCCATCAGGCCTCCTCCCAGCTTCCTGCCCCCACCAAGGCTCAGCTCGTGCTGCACTCCGTCCCTCAGTGCTCTGTAACCTTGTACTGGAGTCCTCTCCGTTGCCCATTGGACCCCTACACACACCCCAGCTCCCAGGGTTCAGGGTGGTGTGGACTCTCTCTGCAGCCCTTCAAACCTGGTACAGAGCTCAGCGCACTGGACAAGCAGGGCAGGAAGGAACCCAGATGTCCAGGTCGGCTCAGCACAGGGCCCTCCAAACTGCTTATTTTCGACTGCCCATCCCAAGACCGCAGCCAAGACGGTTATGGGGGGCAGCAGGTATCACCGGGGGCAGCCTCTGTCCACCTCCACAGTCCCAGCAGTTCCCTTCGGCCCCAAACTTGCACGCTCCACTCACAGCCAGCCTGCCCAGCTCCCCAAAGATGGCTCAGCCAACGGCCCATATCTCTCTACTATTCTTCCCTCCCTGGGAGGAGTTCCAACAACTATAGCTTTCTCCACCTCACCACATCTCCAGGGACACTTTAGCACCCTGGAGACTGGTGTCAGGGCAGCTGACCAGCCAGCCCTTACATCTTCACTATTTGCCAGGCACTGTCAGTCCTGGGATATGCAGTGAAGAAGACGGATAAATATCCCAGCCCTCGTGGAGCTTATAGTCCAGGAGGGGACAAAGATAAGGAAGGATAGGGCTTGCCTAGGATAGGGTGGCGCAGTGGTTGAGAGTCCGCCTGCCGATGCAGGGGACGCGGGTTCGTGCCCCGGTCCAGGAAGATCCCACATGCTGCGGAGCGGCTGGGCCCGTGAGCCATGGCCGCTGGGCCTGCGCGTCTGGAGCCTGTGCTCAGCAACGGGAGAGGCCACAACAGTGAGAGGCCCGCGTACCGCAAAAAAAATAAGGAAGGATAGGTAGGTGAAATAGCTACTATGCCGCTGGAGATAAGTGCTGAGGAGAAAACCTCCAGCAGGGAAGTGAGATAAGTGCTTGGTTGGGGAGGGGGCCGAGAAGGTGCAGTGGGGAATGATGTGCATTGATGGATGGGGGCTGCCAGATTGGCCCATTGCTGTGGAGCACTGTACAGGTGAAGAGAACTGAGGCTCAAATTCCTCTCCTGGAACACGGGGAGCTACATCTGCTCAAACCAGGTGATCACAGCAGCATGACAGGCCGTTCAGCTACTGGGGCTGGGTGACCGTTGAACAATCCTTGCCTTACTTTATACACTCCTGAGCGAATAAGACCTCCAAGTGCCCCCAGCGTCCCTTTCCCACTCTTCCTGCCCATCTGCAGCCCAGGTCAAAGTGTGAAGGCCCAGGGAATTCCCTGGCAGTCCAGTGGTTAGGACTCGGCACTTTCACTGCCAAGGTCCTGGGTTCGATCCCTGGTTGGGGAACTAAGATCCCACAAGCTTCAAGGTGCGGCCAAAAAAAAAAAAAAAAAGTGTGAAGGCCCAGGAAGTCCCCAGCCTCACCCAATCCCCACCATGATGCCTGGCCTTGACCCCTGCAACCTGCCCCTAGACCTTCCCTCTGCTGGAACCTGTGTTTCCATATGCAGCTTTCTCGGAATCTCTGGGGTCCTCCTGGGAGCTGACATTTGATACCTGAGTACCCCCTACTGCAGCAGCAGTGCAGGAAGCCTAGAGGTCTCCAGAGATGACTCCCTTTATCATCCCCAGTAGCTCCCCTCACATCGCACTGGGTGGCCCAGTCCCCCATGCCCACAGAGGACAAGGCCAGGATTCCCCCTAGACCTAGCTGCTAGGTTTGCACACCAGCTGCTGCTATAGTTTGAGAATGCCTTCCTGGCACTGCCTGTAGCCTCATCTCAGCTCATAGAGAGACGATGGCCTCTGCTACTGATGTCTGTCATAGGCACAGTAGTAAGGGTGTAGACACAGATGTGGTGTATTTGACATTTGCCTGAGAACACTTCCCTCCCAGCAACACACTAAAGAAATCCTGGCAGAAGCTCATGGGAGCATCGGGTGACAGAAGGCCGGTAGAGGAGATTCCATACACAGGCTGAGGCCATCTTCCAGGGCAGAGTTCACCCTCCTTCTATCAGGCCACTGAGCAGTGAGTCAGGGGACACCTGGGAGACAGGGGCTTCTGCCAGCTCACCTTGGAGAGGACCTGGGCTTCCAGAGGAGTAATCATAACGGCTCTGCCATTTGTGGTGCCCTCTCTGCACTCCCACACTCTACTAGGACATTTTATGTATCATCTCTTCCTCTCAACACACCTCTCCAATCTTAAGGTAGTTAAAATGGAGGCTTGGAGAGGTTTTGCGCTTTGTCTGAGGCCACATGGCCAGTAGGCGATGGAACCAGGTTTGACTGTAAATCCAAGTACTGCTTTCATGCTGCCACTGGGATGACCCAACCAGGCCCTCTCCCTGCCTGTCGCCTCTCTGTCCAGCCTTCTAGTCATCCACACTCCGGGATGGGTCCCTGCCATCACCTCCCGGGATGCCCCGGTGCTTCCCCAGCTCTGCGGGACAGTTCTCCCGCCTGTAGCTCAACCAAGGCCAGGATGGAATCTTCCAACAGAATTTCTCTAGGAAGCTATGGGAAAACAAAACAAAACAAAACAGAAAAATTAAACACCAAATCAGAGATGCATTCCTGGAGCGCAGGGTTCCCAGCTTTAGGTGACTAAGGCCAAGGCTGTCCCAGATTGCTGGGAAAACTCACTCGCTCAACAGATGTCCCTGTGTGCCTGCTCTGTGCCATGCTGTACCTTTAGGCGACGAACAGGTATCAGGCAGAGGAGTCCCTGCCCTTGCCAGGGAGGCCCCCTGGGCACATGCGGCCACAGCAGGGGTTACTTAAAAACCACAACTTCTCCTTGTGTCATTCTAGGCCATGACCCCATGGGAGCATGTTTTCCCCAGGAGCCCCCCCTCCCCTGCCTGCCCCTCCTGGAGGACCTCAGCTCACTTCCTCCTCCATGACCCCCCCAACCCCCAGCTCAAGTCCCCTTCCAGCCTTACTTTACACACAATGTCAAGCACAGGCTCGCTGCTGCCACCACCAGGCACACGCCCACCCCGCTGTTCCACCAGCCCCCAGCCTGCCTTGGGGGAATATCTTTCAAGATGGCCCTTCTGAGGGCTCCCCTGGTGGCGCAGTGGTTAAGAATCCGCCTGCCAATGCAGGGGACACGGGTTCGAGCCCTGGTCCGGGAAGATCCCACATGCCGCGGAGCAACTAAGCCCGTGCGCCACAACTACTGAGCCTGCACTCTAGAGCCCATGCTCTGCAACAAGAGAAGCCACTGCAATGAGAAGCCCATGCACCACGACGAAGAGTAGCCCCCGCTCGCCACAACTAGAGAGAGCCCATGCACAGCCACGAAGACCCAACACAGCCAAAAATAAAATAAATAAAAATAAATTTATTTTAAAAAAAAAAAGGGCTTCCCTGGTGGCACAGTGGTTGAGAGTCTGCCTGCCAATGCAGGGACACGGGTTCGTGCCCCGGTCCGGGAAGATCCCACATGCCACAGAGCGGCTGGGCCTGTGAGCCATGGCTGCTGAGCCTGCGCGTCCGGAGCCTGTGCTCTGCAGCAGGGGAGGCCACAACAGTGAGAGGCCCGCGTACCACAAAAAAAAAAAAAAAAAAAAAAAAGATGGGCCTTCTGAGACTTCCCTGGTGGTCCAGTGGTTAAGACTCCACGTTCCCAATGCAGGGGGCCCGGGTTTGATCCCTGGTCGGGGAACTAGATCCCACATGCATGCTGCAACTGAGATCCCGCATGCCGCAACTAAAGGATCCCGCATGCCTCAAGGCACAACGAAGACCTCTCACAGCCAAATAAATAAATAATTTTTTTAATTAAAAAAAATTAAAAAGATGGCCCTTCTAAGTTTCATGCGACCTAGATTTCCCTGGGACACAGATGTCATGGGCAGGACAGGGAGGTGGCTGAGGGGTGTTACATGAGCCTCAAGTGGGAAGGAGATGGAGGCCATAAGTGCTAGCAGAGGAGGAAGCCTGGTGGGCAGGTAGGGGAGCCACTTCCTCAACAATACACAAGCAGAAAAAGACAGGGGTGAGGTGGGGGCCAGAGACCACTGACTCAGTTCCCCCTCCTCTCTCTGCCCCCACCCAGGGGTTCCTGGGGAAGCACCCAGGACATCATTTGAACCATGCTCTAGTCCAAGTCCACCAGACAATGAGGAATTTGAAGCTCAGAGAGGTGAAGGGATTTGCCTAACATCACACAGCAATTTGGCAGCCTGGCTGGGACCATGACCCGAGCGTCTGGACCCTGGCCAGTGCTTCTGAACCAACTGAGGAAATCCTTCAAGTAGCTGCCAGCCCTGTGCCCACCCTAACTCCAGAAGGGGATGGAGAGGCCACAGCTGGGATTTGTAGCTACGACAGCTGTGTCAAAGTAATACCTGACAATGGGCACTCAGGGACCTAGTGGGGCCTGCTGCCTGTGACCACCCGGCCCAGCCCTCTCCTGCACTGGCCCGGGGAGGGCCGGGTTTAACCCTCGCCTGCCCCCAGTGTCCAGGGACACCAAGCAGCAGGCTCAGGCAGCCTCTCACGCTCCCTCCCTCCCAGCTGCAGCTGGGCTGGGGTGGGAACTGGGATGACACAGGGACACCCGGGCTCCCCACTGCCAGAGTCCGGCCCTTTTCCTTCTTGAAGCAGCCCAGGTCCCCATCCAGGTGGAGGTAGTGGCATTCCATCTGAGCCCTAGCTGCTCTGAGATCAGAGGGGCCTACCCCTGCCAGCTCCAGAAGGGGCATGCCCGCTCCCCAGGGAACTCAGGTCAGGGCCTTTGCACCCTTGGTTGGGGCCCAGCATCTCCTCTGCCTGCCGGGGAGCCAGGAACCCCAGAAAGCTGCAGCAGGGCCAGAAATAGCCCCGACTTGCCAGGGAGGGAGGCTCTTTTTTGGTTCCCAGTGTGTTCCGATCCCCTTGCCATCACAATGGTCCACAGAGCCTGCCGGCCCCAGGAAGAGTAAGGACAGTCCCCAAAGGAGAGGCAGAAGTCAGAGGGCCAGGAGGAGGAAGAGGGGAGGCTGAGAGAAGGGGGAGCAAATTCCTGAGGATTGGAAGTGGGAAGGGCCAGGGGAGGAGAAGGGAGGGGAGAGAGGGGAGAGAGGAAGGAACAGGAGTAGAACCCCAGGGGTAGAGGGCGGGTATTAAGAGGGGGGCGCCTCTCCCTTTGAAATCACTAGATGGTCACAAGCCAAGCCAAGGGCAGGAGACTTTGGCCAAGAGCCAGGCGAGGGTGTAAGAAGATCAGAGCCAGCAAGCCCTTGGGAGGGTGCAAACTGACATCCAGACTTCTTCCAGCCCCGGCCTTCTGACCACAGCCTTCCTCACACTGCTGCTGCTGCCCGACAGAAGAAAGGACGGATGCGGGAGCTCGAAGAATCCCAGAATCTAATTTTAGCTGAGTGCCCCCACCACCCCCGATAACAGCCAGCAGAGCCTAGAAGGGTGGGAGCTCCACACCGCCTGCCTGGTGCCAGCAGCAGGGAGATTGCCCCCAAGCCGTGGGGTCTCTGCAAATGAGACCCTCCAGCTGACACAGGGCAGGGGCTTTGTTGGGCTGGGGGCCCTGGGGCCTGCTCTCCTGTCTTGAGGAGGTGGGCGCTGAGGCCAGTGAGCGCCATAGTTGAGAGTAGGTTGGGTGGGTTTGTGTGCCGGCTCTGGATGACCTCAGAAAAGTCCCTCAACCTCCCTCGGCCTCGGTTTCCTCACCTGTCCAATGGGTCCGATTGATCTCAGATGATGCATGTCAGGCACTGGCCCTAATGACTCAGAGCGGTCGTTATTCCTCTCGCCACTGCCTGATTCAGGGGGCCCTGAACTGTTAGGTCATTCCAGACCCGGTCTGCATCTGCACTGAGATACAAAGGTGAGGAAAACAGACCTGATCTGCCCAGGAGCCTGACTCTAAGGACAACTGATTAACTCCAGGAATCTCCATGTCCGGACCTTCCTGGGAGCTGGGCTGGGGGTGGGGCAGAGATAAGTCCTCAAGCTGGGGAACCCGGGGACCACTGGGGTAATCCCTTGTGGGCAAACAGGGACACTGAGGCTCCGAGAGGGACCCAGCATGGCAGAAGCAGGAGCCAGATGACGGCAGAAGCAGGGTATGACCCCGGCCTCCCCACCACCTCCCCAGTGATTTTCACTAGCATGGAAATCCTACCCCAGTCCTGCCGCCCACAGCGACCAGGCCTTCTGAGCAGAGCTCCCGGCCTGCACCAGGAACACAAAGTTGCCTAGTGTCAACCCCAGCTGGGTAGATGCCTCCTCCCCAGCCAGAATCAACCTCATTTGCAAGTGGTAGCTGGACAAGGTCTCACGCCCCCTTCCCAGCAGCCCCCCACCAAAACACACATGATGGAGATCGTGCGGAGGAAGGGGAGGGGCAAGGGCCTGATGAGCCCACAAGCCCCCCTCCACCTTTAGTCTTGCTGGCAGGTCAGCCAGGCCCTCCTGCCACGGGTACCTTCTGAGCCAATGGGCCAGGAGTGCATCTTGCAACAATGCTCCAAAGAGCAATTCCCAGTGCCCTGATTTCTCAGCAGCTGGTCTGAGGCAGGGGCTGTGTCTAAACTCTGTTTCAACGGTACCCCCTGTGAGCTAAGACCCAGATTCCCACAGAGTGGGTGCAGTTGAGGGGAGGGGTCTTCCTAAGCCCTCCCCCACCATGTCTTCTCTAATGGCGCCTCCCTTTGGTCAGGGACATCTTAAGAAAGGAGCCTCCAAAAGGTAGAAGTGCCTGGCCAAGACGGCTCACCCGCTGGTTTTCTGTCCCTGCTCTCACCTCCAGGGCTTTCACCAGGATTACTCCTGGGAGAAGGAGGGCTGCATCCTCACCCCCTATCTCTGCTGATCTGAGCCCAGCTCATTGACCCACTAACTCTCAGATGGGCTCCAGGTGAAATCAAAAGTGAGTGCTACTTACACAGAACAGCAGGAACGGGCTGTGAGAGGAGGAGAAAGCCAGAGTGGGAGACAGGGGTCCTGGGATCCAGCTCCACCTGCACCACATATTACCCTGGGCAAGTCCCCAGGACTCTGTATCTCAGTTTCTTCATCTGAGAACTGAATAAAGTAGCAAAATGGGGATGAGCCTGGCACAGGACCTGGCACGCAGCAGACTGTCAGCAGATGTTTCCTGAATGTGAGCCTGTTGTTCTTTGAGTCTGGTTACAATTCCTTCAGTATGAAGCTGTGGTATGGTGGGCACAGACTCAGACGACCTAGGTTCTAGACCCGGCTCTCCCACCACGTGGCTATGGAGTAGGGGGTGGGGAGGTCCAAAGCAAGTTATCTTTTTTGGGCCTCAGTCTCTTCTTTAATAACATTCAGGGACTGGACTGAGCTGTCAGGAATGGAAAACCTGTGACACACATACCATCACTTACTCATTCCCTAGCAGTGACAGACATGAGCAGTCTATCACAGCACTGCTGCCAACTGAATCCATCCAGATGCAGCTTCAGAATCCCCTAACACCCAGCGCCAGCCCCAGTTTCCTCTTCTGTAAAATGGCCACACCCAGCAAAGTTATGAGGATCAAACAAGACATGTATTCAGAATGGACTGCCAACAGCTCAGCTCTAGCAGGAGTAATTTTCTGCCACCATCTCCAGAGATTGGGTAGGGAGCTCTTCTCCCATTCTAACAGCAGAGAGTGTGGTCCAGTAAAAGGAGCTTGGGCATGGATGACCTCAGGCGAGCCATTGCATCCTTTTTTTTTTTTTTTTTTTTTTTGCGTACGCAGGCCTCTCACTGTTATGGCCTCTCCCGTTGTGGAGCACAGGCTCCGGACGCGCAGGCTCAGCGGCCACAGTTCACGGGCCCAGCCGTTCCGCGGCATGTGGGATCTTCCCAGACCGGGGCACGAACCTGTGTCCCCTGCGTCGGCAGGCAGACTCTCAACCACTGCACCACCAGGGAAGCCCTGTTGCATCCTTTTAAGCCTCCATTTCCCTGGAATAAAATGGGCTGATACTTACCTTACCTAAAAGGATTAAATGAGGTAATCAGCGGAAGCAGCCGAAGAGCCAGGGGCTCAGTAAATGGGAAGAGGTGAGCTACCTTGATCCGCCCTCCTCAGGCCCGGCGCCTTAGTGATGGGTGCACAGGCTGGTGGGAGGCGCTGGGAGCTCCTCAAGGCAGGGCCTGGCTTCCTTGTAAAGTCCTCAGTGAAGCCCTGTGTCCCCACGTCCACCAGTGATGGTGAATACATTGGAGTCTCTGGTCGTTGCCGCTGGCAGAAGCCACGGCCCCCTTCAAGTGGGAATGCTTGGCTGTGGCGGGGGTAGCCTCCCCCCACTGGATCTGGGCCGTCCCCGCCGGGGCTTCATCCCTCCCTGGGGTCTGCCATTGGCATCAGCCTTACCCCACCCCCTGCCGCCTGCTCCTGCCAGCAGCCGGCTGCCTGGCCTCCCCTGCCCACAGAACCAGGCCAGCCTTGTTCGGGGGCCAGAGATTACCTTCTCTGCGGTGACAGGAAGCCTGGTGGACTCAGCTCCTAACCCAACTCATAGGGTGCCTTTGGGGCCTCAGACCCTTCACCTGGGAAGCGAGGAAACTGAGAGGAACCGTCAGCAGGCCTTCCAGCTCGGAATCTTAGTGCTGGAGAGCCTGACACAAAGCAGCTCCATCCCACTCTCCTGCCCCTTGCTGAAGGCAGCAGCTTAAAACATCCCTCAGGGCTTCCCTGGTGGCGCAGTGGTTGAGAGTCTGCCTGCCGATTCAGGGGACACGGGTTCGTGCGCCGGTCCGGGAAGATCCCACATGCCGCGGAGCGGCTGGGCCCGTGAGCCATGGCCGCTGATCCTGAGCGTCCGGAGCCTGTGCTCCCCAACGGGAGAGGCCACAACAGTGACAGGCCCGCGTACCACAAAAAAAAAAAAAAAAAAAAATTCCTCAGAGTGACCCTCCCTCACCCCTCCACCCCTCCCCTCCCCCTCCTCCTCCCCCTCTCTTCCTCCCCTCCCCTCCCCCTCCCCCTCTCCTCCTCCTCCCCCCTTCCCCTTCCCCATGTCCCCCCCATCCCATGTGGGTGGTGTCTGACCACCTCTGCTGGCCCCCAGCTGTTGTGCCTGCCCGCCCATCAGGGCTGGCTTCAGGCTGACTCTTGAACTGCCACAAATTCACCATCACAACATGTTTTGCCTGTGCTTTCTCCTGCCCAGGATACCTTCCCGTCTTCCCTCTTGGTACACTCCTGATCTTCCCCCAAGACCCTGCCCAAAGGCCATCTCCTCTGGGATGCCCTCCCTTCCTTCCCTTCCCGGGAAGCCAGTCTCAGGCTCCCCTGGCGACTCTCGCCCCCACTGACTTGTAATGATGGATAAGGGATGCTGAGTGGACAAAGCAGGCAGGCAGGTGTGTGGGTACCAGCCAGCCGCACCCAGAGGAGGAAAGAGCAACTGGCCCTGGGAGGGCGCCCATATCCAGAGTCTACTACTCAAGTAGGTGAGGAATAGCTACTCCTGGCAGCCCTTGGACAATGAGGACACAGCTTGCTTATTACAAAATATCCCTTTATTGATAAAATAGCTCAGACTTAAAAAAAAAACCTGCATATCACAACAAGGGAGTCACAGGCAACGATAGCAGGGGTTGCATGGGGCACACGTAAGACCAGTCAGCAGATGTCATAAGCCAGCCCCTCCCCCGGGGCCCAGTCTCCCCAGCCCTGCCGGAGGCAATGCACTGGCCTCACACTGAGACCAGGGAATGAACTGGACAGCCTCCCACCCCAGGAGGGACCCTCTTTGGTCCCCTCCATTCTCTCCACCCCAGAAAACTCCCTCAGCGTCCCTCCAAGTCTAGCCAGGCCCATCAGCGTGCCAGCAGCGTCTGTGCTGCTCAGCCCCGCCCCCAAGACAGGATGCTCACCGGCTGAATGGTGAAGCCAGGTACTCGCATGGGGAAGACTGCAAGACCTCCTCCACATTCCCTCAACTGTTCCAGGTGCCAGTTCTGGGGTGGGCGAGGGGACCAGGAGGGAGAGGCCCATGGAGGCCCATCGGTGGGGTGGAGCAACGTGGCTGGGTCTGAGATGGACAGACGGTACCCACCCGGGGTGGAATCAGTTAGGCATCAAAGGGATCTATTTAACAAAAAAAAAAAAAAAAAAGGGATCTATTTGGGGCTTGGAGCCCTGCCCAGGAACTCCAGTGGGAGGCTCCCCTGGGAGTCCATGGGGCCCCTTCTCACCTGCTCTAGCCCCAGCACCCCACCACATGCCCTCATCTCAGACCATTCCCACGCGGTGGGTATCTTTAGCGATCCTGGGGAAACAATGTGCCTGCTTGATGACAAAAGACTTCTCCCCCGTCGGGGGGGGTCCAAGCCAATGAAAACCCTCTTGGTGTTGCAGGTGAAATGTCGAGAAGCTGTCACGCAACGTGATAACTCCAACCTTGGCAGGCGTAAGAACACATTCTCAAATACATCCTTTAACTGAAATCGTGGTTCTGTCTGCGACTCCCCACTTCCAGTTTGGGGTGGGAATTTACACCCCAGGCACAGAGCAAAAGTCTATAGAGAGACAGGCGGTGGTAAACCCAGAAAAGGGGGATTTTTATATCACCGAATAATCACATTTTCTGGTTCTCTAGCGCGTTCCCCCACGGAGCTCAAAACTTTCTGCGAAGCCTTTCATCTCCCTGCAGCAAGGAGGCGGCAAGCTATTGTTGCCCTGGGTTTTGCAGGTGGTGAACGCTAGTGATTAGGGCTCTCCCGTGGAGGCAGAGGCCAGACCCCCAGACCACCCCCCAGGAGGCATCCACGCCCCCACCAGCCTCCCAGAGGGGCGCCGGGTGAGGAAAATGATCCACAGTTCTGGAGTTACAACTCCAAAAGCAGGGGGAAGGAGAAGAAGGGCCCAAAGATGGTGCCAGCCCATAAGCCCCCACCCAGGGTCTAATGGGGACCATGGGCACACAGCACGGATGCCCATCATCATTTCTGCCTCTTCCTCAGCCGCAGGCCCTCCTGGAAGAAGCGGAAGGCTGGCTTCCTGCTCTTTTCAAGGGGAAGATGAGAAAGATACAAAACGCCACAAGCAAGTGATCAACCAGAAGACACAGGGTCCTCAAGGTTTGCAGGGGTCTGGGGTTCCACGAGGGAGCCTGGCCACAGCTACATTCAGGAAGGTCTAAGCCTCATCCATCTGCCTGTGCAGAGGCAGGGGGTGGAGAAGATGGCTCTCCACGGCCAAGCCAGCAAGGGGAGGCTTCAAATAGACCCTGCCCCTCCGAGGGGGTTCCCGGGATGAGGCCTGCAGGACCAGGGAAGGGACCAGACAGCCCTAGGGAGGTGGCCACATACAATGGGGCAAGAAGCAGGGTGGCCCTGGCACCACCTGGCACCAACCCCACATGGGCAGCGGGCAGGCGGGCTCACCAGGCCGTCTGGGTCCACTTGCGGCAAAGGATCCTTCGGAAGGCACGACGAAAGTCCTGGTTGAAGATGGTGTAGATGACAGGGTTCAGCGAGCTGTTGCAGTAGCCAATCCAGAAGAAGAACTGGAAGAGGCCGTGGGGCACCTTGCAGTGTTGAGGGCAGATGGCACCCAGGCTGTAGCTGAAGAAGAAGGGGAACCAGCAGAGCACGAAGACGCCGATGACCACGGCCAGCACGAACGTGAACCGCTTCTCCCGGGTCAGCTGCGTCCGCCGCCGCCACCACTGCCCCCCCGCAGTGCCCTTGCCCCTGACCAGGAGCACCTGGCCACGTAGGGTCGCCAGCAGCCGGGAACCCTGTGGTTGCTGCAGGGATGGGCTGCAAGCTGAGGCGGGAGATGCTGCCGAGGCCTTCGGCTCACACACCCCGTCCTCCTCCTCTTCAGCCCCCTCCTCCTCTGGAGATGTCCCACAAACACCTTCCTTCTGACCCTGGCCTGAGCTGGGGCGGGAAGGCCAGCTGGATGGCAAGGCGGGGGTCCCAGGGTCTTCAGGGGTCTCCCCCTCGTCCTTCTCCCCAGCGGGCTGGGAGCATCCATTGGCCTCTCCAGCAGTAGCCAGTTGAGAGGCCAGAGTTGGCAATCTGGCTGAGGCCGAGACTTCCCCAGGGACAGGGTGGGGCTGCTTAGACCCACCCTCCCCAGGGCCCCCCTTGGCCCTGGGACCTCTGCAGTGGCTGCGCTTGGCGATCAGATAGATCCGCAGGTAGACAAGGATCATGATAAGGCAGGGTGCAAAGAAAGATCCAATGCTGGAGGCCAGGATGTACCAGGCCTCTTGGTTGAGCTTGCACTGAGGGCGCCCTCGGGGCTGGGGAGCCGGGTCGCCCTTGTAGATGAGGGGCGGCAGCGAGATGACAGCTGCGATGAGCCACACGGTGAGGATGACGCATTTGATGCGGCGCGGGGTGCGCTTGGAGTTGTACTCCAGCGCGCGGCTCACGGCCCAGTAGCGGTCCAGGCTGATGGCACACAGGTGTACGATGGAGGAGGTGCAGAAGAGCACGTCGAGCGCCAGGTACACCTCGCACCAGGTGCGCCAGAAGTACCAGTAGCCCAGCAGCTCGTTGGCCAGTGAGAAAGGGATGATGAGCGTGGCCACCAGGATGTCGGCGGCGGCCAGCGACACTAGGAACAGGTTCTGCGGGGCTCGCAGCGAGCGGCTTGTCAGCACAGCCAAGATGACCAGCGCGTTGCCGAAGATGGTGAAGAGGATGAGGAAGGTGATGACCGCCGCGATGGCCGCAGTGGCCTGCACGGAGTAGGGCTCCTGGTGGTCCATGGCGGGGCCGGACGCGGCCAGAAGGCGCGCTGCTCGCCCAGCGCGTGCACAGCCGGCGACAGCGCTTTCCCACCCAGGTCGGCTAGACGAGGGTGTCGACCCCCTGGCTGAGCTGAAGGTGCTGGAGCCCCATGGCCAGGCCGAAAGGGGCCAAGAGGGCGGGGGACGCCCGGGTCCGGCCACCGCCCTCCTACATCCTCTTGCACCGGCGCCCGGGCTCCCTACCGTCTGCCCCGGAGAAGTTTACCAAGATGTCCCGCTGCCGTCCCCGCCCCGCCCGGAACGGGGGGAAAGTTGGGCGCCGCCGCTGGGAGGCTGCTGGACTCACCCTGGGGCGCGGGGCCCCGGCCGGCCGGGCAGGGGGCGCGCCGCCGGTTCTCGGAGGACGCAAGGAGGGCGAGGCCCGCTCCGCTCCGCCGGCTCTAGCCCGGAGCCGCGTCTGCAGGCAGCCCGCCGCGGCAGGGGAGTGGGGAGGAGAGAGAGCGCGGCTGGAGTAGGGAGGAGACTGGAGGCGGGAGCAGGAGGAGGGAAGGGAGGCGGGGCGGGCGGTGAGACCCAGGGTGGGTGGAAGGTGCGCCTCGCTGAGGGGTGGGCGGACCGCAGCCTCCCGGCGCTCCCGGCCTCCGCCTTGGCACCCCTACTCCGTTTTCCTCCCGGCCTCCGCTCTGCGGCAGGTCAGAGGGGCCCGGCGTCTGGGGTCTTCGGGACCAAGGGAAGGATGCTGGCAGAAGTGGAAGGGTCGGTGCACGCGGGGAGCTGGGACGCGGCGCTGGCGGGTCCGCGGGCGCCGAGGCGGGACGTCTCTCCTGAGGACTGCGGGGCTAGGACCGAGCCCCCGGGTCTAGGACAGTGGGCGCGAGCAGACCTCCCCTCCCACCACCCAAGAGCTTCAAGGAGAGGGTGGGGGGTGTTTCGGGGCGCCGGAGCATAATAAACCACACCCGCTGACCGGAGCCCGCGAGGAAAGAAGCCCAGCGGAGGGCGTGAGGTGAGCCGAGAGACTGCTGGGAACCCCTTCCCCAAATGCTTTTCCGCACAGACTGGACTCCGTCGGGCCTGCGGAGCCCGAGGAGGCGCGCGTGGCCAGGTGGCGAGCGCCCCCTGCCGCCACCCGCCTGCCGAGCTCGTCCGCGGCCCCCAGAGACCCGCCGCCTGCCGCGTCCCGGGGCCACTGAGAAGGCTCCCAAGCCCGGCGCGGGGGGCAAGCGAGTGCTCAGAGCCCGGGCTTGACGACTTCGGCTTTCCCGTTTCTCCTGCAGCTGCCTCAGTTTCCTCCATTAAGGGCAAAGAGGTAAGAAAAAAACCTGGCTTGGACCCAAGTCTCAACAACTGAGACTCAGGCGGGGGCGAGAAGCGGTGGGGGGGGGGGGGCTTGCAAACTCCGACCTCGTGACCAGTAGGAAGAGGATGTCCCCTGGTGCAGAGCAGGGAGACCTAGTCAAGGGCGGGGTCTTTTAAACACAATTCAGAGAAGATATTGGTCTCAGGGGCAGCTTCGAAGGGAAGAGCTTCTCTTTGCATTTGTAGGGACCCCCCTCCCTGCTCGTCCTGCTGACTCCGCCCCCACCCCGCAGGCTACGCACCCCCCTTGGAGTAGCCCTGGAAAAAGCAGTTGGGGTGAGAAGAAATTCCCGAGTAGGCACACACCGCACCCTAACCTCACTCTGGCCTCAAAGAGCTGTGCAGGACCGGCGGTCGTCACACACGCTCCCCCTACCCACGCTCCCTGTGGCCACTGCCACCAGCGCCAGCCTGGGCAGCCTCAAGGGAGCTTTTTTCACCGTTTCCGGAGCCCCTAATGCTGTAACCCCAGCCTAGACCCAGGCCTTATATTGCTAGCCCACAGCTGTGCATGGCATCCTCTGTATAAAGCATCAATCCACTTCTGAAAGTAAGTCTCCCCCAAAGGACATGACCTTGATCCAGCGTGCCTGCTCCATCTTCATGGGAGCAGAGAGTGTGACCTCAAGGTGCCCACAATGTGTCACCCCTACCCAGGCTCAGACAGGTGGTACCCACCACCCCCCAGCCACATGGCAGAACTGAGGGACATCCTCCTTGATCCTGGGCTCTCCCTGCCTCTTGCCAGCCTACCCAGCTCCCCTGTTAGATGAGAGTGCCTACAGCCTGGTGGGGTAGGTACTACCTAGGCTAGGTTTGGAGAGGCAGCCAGCCTCCCTTGCCCCCTCCAGAGACAGGTTTCATGAATTCATCCTTCGACTTGCTGGGCTTCCACCCCACGGTCGCCAGGGGTGGAGAGGCCTCAGAAACCCCTTCCCTGAGGAAGGACAGAGGGGTGGCCTTTGGATCTGGGGAAGCAGCCGCTTAAGCAAGTTCCTGCCTGTCCCCATGGTTCCCTGTCCCACGGCAGGGAATCTCAGCACCCTGGTGGCCCAAATGGGCTTTGAGAAGGACCATTTTTCACCCTCTCCCACCATTCTTGGGCTGGGGGGCCGGTGGGTATCTCCCCAGACACTGCAGTCAGCAGCAGCCTTTTGTCTGTTGGCTTGTTTTCCTTGAAAGGCCAGGCCTCCAGGCCTCTGCAGGAGCTGAGGCCAGGACTGCTTATACCCACCCCACCCCATCCTTTCCGCCCTACAAATCAACGCTGATTCTCACCTGGGCCTTCCCTGACGGGGCAGCACCGGGCCCTGCTGGGTACCAGCCTAGGTTGAGGACAGCCAGAGAGAGTCTACAGGAACGCTTGAGGCTCAGCCACCACCCAGGCTCTGTGTCACTCCCGCTGCTGCCTCCCAGCCCCACCCACCCCCAAGACCAGCGGCTGGCTCTCGGGGCAGTGGGCACTGTTACATAACTCGATTCCCGTTCCTCTCTGTGGTCTTCATCTCCCCACACACCCACAGTCCCCAGCTGCCTGCTCCACCGAGCCCTGCATGAATCAGAGCCTCGGGCCCCAGCAGGGCTTCCTTCAGCGCTTCCCAAACTAGATGTGACCTTCCCTCATCATCCTGCTCCACCAGGGCTGGCAGTCAGTCCCAGATCTACAACCAGCTAGCAGCAGGAGCTGCCTAGATTACTCGCAGCCATGTTTAGGGGGAGGGGGAGGCAGTGACAGGCACTGGCCCACCTTCCGGGCCACACCAGGCTACGTGCTGGTCCCCGGACGTGCCCTGAGCTCCCATATCTCTAGTCCTTTCCAGGGGCTGTTTGCTCTGCCAGAAATGCCCTCCTTACCCTTCCTTCTGTGCTTGGTGGACCCCTACTCTGTCTTCAAGGTCTGCTCACCTGTCACTGCCTGTCGGGCAGAGGGAGTTACCCTGCCCTCCCTCGGTGCCAATTTCACGCTCAGAGCGAGATGGAGTCTGATGGTTTGTTGCACCACCCCCTCCATCAGAGCAGGCATCACTTCTCTGTCCCCAGTACCTGGCCAAGATTGTTGACAGGTGAAGAGTAGCAGTCATCAGCAGATGACATACACTTGAGTTTTTCTTAGACAGGTGGTACCCAAATGAAGGTGCCCCCAAGGGATGTCCTTGGAAAGAGGGGCCATGGGGGAAAGGTGACCTAGTAGCATCTTTTCCAAAGAAAGGGGAGACAGTTGTCCCATCCCTGGCTGTGAGAGCACAGCAAGAGATGTGCCACCTTAGTTGAAAGCCCTGGAACCACTTCTCCAGGTCTGAAAGGTGAGACTGGCCCCACTGCCTCCTTGGCCAGGGTTCCAGCAGCTCAAGGTGCTGCCCTCCCTGCCCTGAGGGCCCATGGGGATGATCCCCAACCAGGCTTCACCCCCCCCCCAGCTTTCACCAGAAGCTCCAGCCTTTCAAATCCCTGGGACCCTTACCCCAGACCACCCTGTATGACCCAGCCTCCCCGCCTCCCCAGACCCTTGAGTCATGCCCTGTGTGATGTAAGTCAATCATTCTCCCTCCCTCCATCACACCTCTCCTGACAAAACCCCAACCCTGGTCAAACCTAAATCATCCACCCTGCCTTTGACCAAGCAGCTGCTTTTTCCAGAGTAAAACACGCACTGCATCGACTGGCCTCGCTTTAAATTCACGACCGCAAATCTCTAGACTTCCCTAGTGGGCTCACTTACCCATGCTTCACAATCGGCATCCCCCTCCTGCCCACCCCCTACCCGTACGCTGTAACTTTGCTTTGTACTTAAGAGAAAATGGAAGCCATCTGGCAGACACCCATCCCCCAAGCACACCTGTATCCGAGTTGCATCTCCACTCTTAGGGCAAGTCCTTGGCATATGCCCTGGACCCCAACCCCTCTCATGTCCCCCAGGACTCTGCTCCTTCAATTACCCCCTCACCAGCTATCACTCCCCCACTCTAAGGGCCAGCTCCCTCCTTAAGAAGCCCTCCATGCCCCCCTGCAGCCTGGTCATTGTCTCTAATCCCTCACATTCTCCCCTTCACCCTTGTAGGGCGTCTGCACCCCACCTTCCACTGAATCTCCTCCTGGTGGGTCATTTGTGACTCCACGCCAAGTGCCAGGCTCATTCTGAGTCCTGTTCTTAACTGTTTTTCAGCAGCATTTTATACGATGGACCCTTCCTAGGGGACACTCTGCTCCCTCCTCACAGGCCACTTCTCAGTTTCCTTTCCTTCTCCCAAATCCGAAATCAGTGATTCTCACAGAGTGACTTTTGCCCCTTCCTAGGGACATTTGGCAACGTCCGCAGACATTTTTGACTTTAACCACAGGAGGAAGGGGGTTGCTACTGGCATCTCGCGGGTAAAGGCCAAAGATGCTACCAAACATTGTACAAGGTCCAGGACACCGCCCCACACACTCCCTGACCCACCCATTTGACATCTAGTAGCCTCAGACTTCACACACCCATTTCCCCTGAACCAGGTCTCTCCTCTCAGTTCTCACTGCTGAGATGCCCTCAGCCCCTACATCCAACCGCAAGTGCACTTGCCTCAACCTCCAAAACATACTCCCAAAGCACCCACTTCTGCCCCTTTCCATGACCCCACCACCTTCACCTGCACAACTGCAGTGGCTACCAGCTGTTCTTCCCGATTCCAATTCGTTTTCCAGGGAGTATCCGGCATGACTTTTTAAATTTTAAATCAGATCTTGTCACACCCTTCCTTAGAACCTTCCAGCAGCTGCTCCCTGTTGCTCGTGAAATAAAACCATCGCTTTCTGGCTGACCAGGCCTTGCCTGTCTCCCCCGTCCACGCACACACATCCCATTCGCACCGGCCTGACACACCTTGCTTCTCCCTGCCTCAGGGCCTCTGCACTGGCTGCTCTTTCCCTGGATGTTCCCAGGGTAGCAATGAAATGCCAACAGCCTATAGAAATGTTCGCCCTCTGCCATCACTTATGAATCCCAGATGCTTTATTTGCCTGTTTACTGTCCATCCCTCTCCCTGTCACTGAATAAACTGGGAATAGAAAACATGCCTTGTTTCCCAAGTTATTCCCAGTGCCTATAACAGAGCCTGCCTGGCACCTAAATTCAATAGATGTGTGTTGGGGCTTCCCTGGTAGCACAGTGGTTGAGAGTCCGTCTGCCGATACAGGGGACGCGGGTTCGTGCCCCGGACCGGGAGGATCCCACATGCCGCGGAGCAGCTGGGCCCGTGAGCCATGGCCGCTGAGCCTGCGCGTCCGGAGCCTGTGCTCCGCAACGGGAGAGGCCACAACAGTGAGAGGCCCGCGTATCGCAAAAAACACAAAACAAAAACAATAGATGTGTGTTGGATGAGTGAATAAATCGATGAGCGAGCCCACATTGCTGTGTGGTTGGGGATTGGAGAATAGGCTGTAGGCTCTGGGAGGTGGCGGCTATCCACCGGGCTCTGGTTGACACCCCAGGGCCCCATACATATCACACCCTCCGTGCTGGGGCTCCAGGGGCTGGACCATCCCAGGAAGGATGGGGCTCATGGAACAGGCCTGGGCCCAGAGCTGGCCTGGGGCCTGGGCTCTGTAGTGATAGGCAAGGAGAGGACAAGGACAGCTTTGTCCCTGATCACCCGCAAAGAAAGAGTAAGCAGTCTTCCCCATGAGCCAATAGGATCAGCCAGCCCCACCTCCCTCTCTGGAAACCCAGAGTCCAAGATCAAAAGCCGCATCTTAACGGAGGCAGCCTCTGAGCTGGGAGGGCCTCATAGCACACAAAGCACATCGCCTTCTCTGACCCAGCGTGGCCACCGAGAAACCCCAGCTGGGTAGCAGAGGCCTGGCTTGGCTATTCAGAGACCCACAGGTCGTGATACAGCCACACTTATTTCTGATAAATGGATATGTGTACTGTGTCTATCCTAGGGTTGGCCCAAAGTCTTTGCTTGGGAATCTCCCAGGGGAGCTGTCACCCTGCTGTGGCCAGAGCCTCTGCTCCCCTACTCTAAACTCTGATACCCCACGTCCCACGTTTGGGCACAAGACTTGGGAGAGCACCCCCAACCATGATCCTTCCCTGACACTAACACATGAGATCAGGCCCACGTTCAGTCTCAGAAAATCCTTGACTCGAGACTGAAACCCAAGATAGACTGAGGACAGGGGCTCCAGGCCCCCTGACACAGTGAAGAGGTTGGCAGAGGGCACGCCGCAGCCCTTCACGGCTGCACAGCCCTGTTCCCTTGGGCACAACCATTTGCTTCCCTGAGTCTCTTCCCTCCTCTGGAATATGGGTCTCACCACCTGAGGGTCCCAGGGCAATCGGGTATGAGGTAGTCAGAACAGTCAGCACCAGACTCCTGGAGCAAGTTCCCAACTTTATTTCTACCTTTTCCCAAGACACCTGAGGGACCTGGTCCCACTGGGACGGGCACGGGCTCCTGCTTCCCTTCTACCCCAGGCGGGCCCCGAGAACAGCACCACTGGGGGGCCCCCAGCTTGTCACTGGCATCCCTGGAGACTTTCTTTGCCCCGAGAACAGCCCTCACGGGGGAGGCCAGGAGCTGATGAGTGGGCTTTGCTGAAGACAGACCAGCAGGGGGACCCTACAGCCCCTTCCCACCTTTCCGGGGCCTCCTCGGGCCAAGTCCCCGGGAGGGGCGGGCGGGTGTCAGACAGAGACCAGGTTCCTGGAGACAGCAACGCGGGGTGACAGCAGCTTTGAGCCCTGACTTCAGGGTCCTCGGGTTCTGGCTGTTTCCCACGTGCAGTCCTGGAGGGCCGCCACCTCTTCGTCTCCCTGGGCGGCAGGGGAGGAAGTTGGGCTCTGAAAGCCTCCTGGAGAGCAGGGCTGGAGGCTGTGGCTGCAGAGCCACATCCCCAGCACTCAGACATCAGGGAGCGAGGCTGCTCCCAGGGTCCCAGCCACTGGGTGCCCCTGCCCCAAGGCTGACCCGAGGGAGAGGGAGAGGTAGAGGTAGAGGTACCCTTAGCCCATGCTGGGGGGCTGGCCCTCAACTACAAGAGGGCTCCCAGAGGCCTTCAGGGAGGACCACCCCTCCAGATCCCTGTCCCTAGAGCCCTGAAGAGGTCATCTCCCATTCCCAGACGCCCCCAGGGCTGGGGCAGGAGACGGCAGCAGGCAGAGTCAGAAATCCCCCGGCAGGCCTGCCTTCCCCCGACAGATCTAGAGGGTCCCTCTGTCCCCAGGAGCTCTTGGGGGAACATGACAGGCAAGCAAGGGGCAGAGGGAGAGGCCTGGGCCTTAGACAGGGTAGCCAGAGGGGCTGGAAGACAGGGGTGCTGCCTAGAGGGGCCAAGGGTTGTACAACCTGGCCACCCTGAGCATAGAATGCCCTTCCCGCTTGGGGGCAGAAGCCACAGGCTTGACCTCTGGGTGTCCTTATGAAGCGTTTTCTGGGGGCACGGGCTCCTGGCAGAGCAGGGTTCTTCAAAATAGCCTAGACGACTGCTGGCTGGTCTTCTGCTTCTAGAGATGGGTCTGGGGGTACAGCGGGCACTTGGGCCTGCCAGGACTGCTCCAGGGCAATGCCAGGAACCACTGCTCCAGGCCTTGACCTTAGGGAAGAAGCTAGGGGCTGGGGGGGCCTTGCAGAGGCCTCCACACCAGAACTCCTCAGGGCTGGGGGCTTCCACACACGTGGGCTCTCTTCAGCCCCGAAACCCTCGGGGCCAGGGCTCCTGGATTCTGCCAACAGTGCCTTTAGGAGCTGCTGCAGGTACGGTCTAGACGTGGGAGTGGGGCTCCTACCATCGCTGTGGGTCTGGAGCCCTAGAGGAGGAAAGATAGGTTACGTCCCAGAATCACAGAGGGACAGTGTATGGCAGCTGCGAGAGCCAGAGCCCCCTTCAGCCTCATTCACAGTGACCTAGAACTCAGCTCACGGGATGCGATGACCCGCCACGCTCCTGCTATGCTACTGCCCAATGCCTTCGAGACCCTAACTCCCAACTCCCCCTTAGAGACAAGGACCACAGAGCCATCCCATTCCCTCCCTGCTTGGTCCCAGAGGTCACCAGCAGAAGGTCAGGCCACTGGGATCTTCCATGACCTCCCACCCACACCCCCGGCTGCTCTGATGGTCAAACCCCAGATCTAGCATTGCAGCCCTTCACCCAGACCACCCGGGGCTGCTCTGTACAGGGCAACACCTCACCTCTCACCCATATCCGAGGCCTATTCCAGAACTTTTCCTACACTTGCAGCTATGCCCAAACCCAGGGCGTCAGCAGGACACACGTGAGCACGACCAGGCCCGTGTGCTCAGTGGGGTGGGTGTTGCTGGCCCTTCACTGCCCCTCCCGGACCACAGCTGGTTGCCACCGGCTGCTTTGTAAGACTCTTCATTTCAGGCCCAAGTTATCCGGCCATCGGCCCCAGCCCCCCTTCAGCACCACCCTCATCCCTGTCACTCCTGCCCACCCACCAAAGGCTTCCCGATGAGCCATACCTTCCATGCAAGGACACTGACCAATCTGAGCTGACATGCTTCAACCAGTGACTTCACAGCCCAGTCCCTGCCTGGACCTGCCAAGATCACACCCGCTAAAGTCACGGGTCCCGGCTGCCCACCCTCTGACGGCCGCCTCCTTTACTTCCAGCCCACTCGCTTCACTATCACGATCCTTCAGCCCCGCTGAGCCCCCAAACCCCTTCTTCTTGCCCCACAGCCTCCTTACTTCCAAACCCCTCTCCTCACCTGGCATGGGTTCCACAGCCCTCGGTGCAGCCCCTCCCTTGGAGACATCCCCAGGCACCTCCCCCTCTGTCAGAACTGCCCACAACACCCCAGTCCTAGAGGACCAGGTGACTAACCTACACCACGCCTCCGCCAGCAGCCCAGCACCACCCGTGGCCCGGCCATGTGTCTCTCACGGGTTTCCTCTCCTGCTCTCCAGTCAGCAGCTTCACACCTTTTCCTTCGCATCCATCCTCTTCTCCCCAGCCTCTCGGCTGGAAACCTCACCTCACTCTTTACGCCGCCAAAGCCTGGGACGGAGCCCCTCACCTGCACATCAGGATCTGCAGGTGAACTCGGATCTGTTCCCATCTTCTTCCTTCCATTAGGTCCAAGGAAGTTCCCCAGCTCCCAATGAGAGCAACTCCTCCCTGAATGTTCTAGATATTTTTCTTCCCCACCCCAATCCATTCCCCCTTCTCCACTGGGTCATTATTTCAGTATCCAAACTTGCTGTGTGTCCACCATCTTGATAAACTTTCCATTGACCCCGACCCCTTCTAGCCACCTCTCAGTTCTGTTCCTCATGTTAGTCAAGCCTCAAATAGTTACCCACGAAGCTCTTGCCACATCTCCTTTTATTTTTAAAAAGGTATGTAATATTTGGGATTATATATAGGAAAGAATAGTCTACGAAATGGTGCTGGAACTAGATAGTCACATGCAAAATACATAGGATTAAATCTACATGACCTCGAGTTAGGCAAGTCCTTAGATATGACACCAAAAATACAGTGATAAAAGAATAGATGAGTTGGACTTCACATCAAAATTTTAAATGTCTATGTTCAAAGGACACCATCTAGAAAGTTAAACTATAACATGTGAGGAAATATTTCCAAATGATATATCTGATAAGGAACATGTATCTGGAATATATAAAGAATTCCTACAACTCACCAGTAAAAGACAACCCAACTGAAAAACGGGCAAAAGACTTGAACATTTTTCCAAAAATATACAGATGACCGATAAGCACATAAGGAGATGTTCAAAGTCATTAGGGAAATGCAAATCAAAGCTACAATGAGGGACTTCCTTGGTGGTCCAGTGGTTAAGACTGTGCTCCCAATGCAAGGGGCCCAGATTCGATCCCTGGTCAGGGAACTAGATCCCGCATGCCACAACTAAGAGCCCACACACCACAAATAAAAAGAGCCCACACACAGCAGCGAAGATCCCCCGTGCTGCAACGAACACCTAGCACAGCCAAATAAATAAATAAATATAAAAAAAAAAACTACAATGAGATACCAGTTCACACCCACTTGTGGTGGTTATAATCAGAAGAATAAGTGTTGACATGGGCTTGCAGAAAGTGGAACCTTCATACATTGCCGGTAGAAATGAAAAATAGTGCAGCCAATTTGGAAAACAATTTAGCAGTTAAATATGGAGTCACCAAAGGACCCAGAAATTCCACTCCTAAGTATATATCCAAAGGAAAAGAAAATATATGCCCGGGGCTTCCCTGTTGCGCAGTGGTTGAGAATCTGCCTGCTAATGCAGGGGACACGGGTTCGAGCCCTGGCCTGGGAGGATCCCACATGCCATGGAGCAACTAGGCCCGTGAGCCACAACTACTGAGCCTGCGCGTCTGGAGCCTGTGCTCCGCAGCACGAGAGGCCGCGACAGTGAGAGGCTCCTGCACCACGATGAAGAGTGGCCCCCACTTGCCACAACTAAAGAAAGCCTTCGCACAGAAACCAAGACCCAACGTAGCAAAAATAAATAAATTAATAAACTCCTACCCCCAACATCTAAAAAAAATATATATATGTCCACATAAAATCTGACACATGAATGTTCACAGTACCATTATTCATAATAGCCTAAAAGTAGAAATAACCCAAAGATCCTTTGATAAATGGATAAACAAAATGTGGTATATCATTCAACAACAAAAATGAATGAAGTATAGTTGACCCTTGAACAACACAGCTGTGAACTGCATGGGTCCACTTATACGTGATTTTTTTTTTTTTCCAGTAAAATATTCACACTACTACACGATACATGGTTGGTGTATCCAAGGATGCGGAGGACTGACTGTAAAGTTATAGGCAGATCTGACTGCACGGAGGGTCAGCACCCCTAATTCACGTTGATCAAGGGTCAACTGTACTGATACACACGGTAACATGGACGAACCTTGAAAACACGATGCTAAGTGAAGAAGCCAGTCACAAAAGATCACATACTGTATGATTCCATTTATATGAAATGTCCAGAGTAGGCAAAACTATAGAAACAGAATGTAGATTAGTGATTGCCTATGGCTGGAGTTGGGGGCACACACATGCAACAAGACCTAGGAGTAGGGTCATGGGGTGTATACACTTCAGCTTCATAAGATATCAGATTGTTTCCCAAAGTGGTTGTAGCAATTTACACTCCTATAGCAGAGTACGAATGTTATCACTGCTTCATATTCTTCTTAGTATTTGGTCGTATCTGACATTTAAATTTCTACCAATTTGGGGGTATAAAAAGGTACTGTGGTCTTTATTTGCATTTCCCCAATTATTAATGATGTTGAATATCTTGGGTTTACCCAATTCGGTTTCTTCTGTGAATTGCTTGTTAAGTCTCTCGCCTTTTCTACTTTGTGGGGTTTCTTCTTACTAAGTTCTAAAAGTTTTTTTTAATATACTTTGAGTACAATTAGTTACAATAATTCTCTTCTGATCTGTAACTTGTATTTTCACTTTTATGTCTTTTAATAAATAGTATTTATTATGATCAATGTAGTTGGATTTTTTAATTTTTCCAGCTTTGTCTCATGTTGCCTGTCTTATTTTTAAAGAGTCCTTACCTATTCCAAGGTCATGAAGACATTTTACTATATTTTCTTCTGAAAAGTTTTAGAGTTTTTTTTGGTTTACATGGAAGTCTTGTATACAACTAGAATTTCTGTGCATGATGAATTAGAAATTCATTTTTTTAAGTGAATAACTAGGGACTTCCCTGGTGGTGCAGTGGTTAAGAATCTGGCTGCCAATGCAGGGGACACGGGTTCGAGCCCTGGTCCAGGAAGATCCCACATGCGTTGGAGCAACTAAGCCCGTGCACCACAACTACTGAGCCTGTGCACCACAACTACTGAGGCTGCACTCTACAGCCCATGAGCCACAACTACTGAGCCCGTGTGCCACAACTACTGAGCCTGCACTCTAGAGTCCACAAGCCACGACTACTGAAGCCCGCGTGCCACAACTACTGAAGCCCACGCACCTAGAGCCCATGCTCTGCAACAAGAGAAGCCACTGCAATGAGAAGCCGGCGCACCGCAACAAAGAGTAGCCCCTGCTCGCCACAACTAGAGAAAGCCCATGCACAGCAACAAAGACCCAACACAGCCAAAAATAAATAAATAAAATAAATTTTTAAAAAATAATAAAAAAATAAAATGGATAACTAGTTGTCTTTAGAGCTATTTAATGGCTACCCTATTCTTTCCCTAGTGATCAATGCCCTTTTATCAAGTGTCCACTTCTGAGGAGGATTCATTTCTGAACTCTCCATTCTGTTTCAGTGGGCAATTATCTACCCTTGTACCAATGCTACACGTTTATATAAAGGTATTTTATATACATTCTGTGTACATATATGAATATATGCATTTATACATTTATATGCTATATATATATATATATATATATATATAAAGACATTTTATAATCTACGTAACTTCATGTCTGCTAGGGCAGTCCCTCCACTTTTATCTCTTCAGGAGTGTGTGGGCTATTATTGGCCTTTTGCATTTTTAATACAGATTTTAGACTCACTTGTCAAGATCTCCAAACTTATTGGGATTTTCAGCGGGAATTTATTGAGTCTGTAGATCAGTAGAGAATTACATTTTTCTATTGTCTTCCTTTTAATATGATACATCTCTGTATTTACTTAAGTATTCTTTAACGATTGTAATAAGGTTTTTTTCCATAAAGTTTTATATAGCTTCTGTCAGATTTACTCCTTAGAACTTTATCTTCACTATTATAATGGTATCTTTAAGAATTCTGTTTCCTAACTATTGATATACAGAAATAAAACTGATTTCTATATATTGATTATATTTACTTTTAAAAATTCTTATTAGTTCTAGTAATTTGTTTATAGATTGCTACTTTCAATGTAGTCATCTATGAATAGTGGCAATTTTTGCTTCCTTCCCAAACCTCAGACTTTTAATTTTGTCGTACCACAATGGCTAAGACTTTCACTACATTGTTGAAGAGATGGGACAATAATGGAAAAACTTGTCTTGGTCCCAATTTTAATGTTTTGACATTAAAAATGAGTTTTGCTCTGGGTTTTTGGTAGGTACGTTAAACTTTAAAAAGTGACCTCTATTCCTATATCTAACAGTTTTATAATCACCAGTGAGGGTTAATTTTTTCACGTGCGTTTTCTGCATCTCCTGCGGTGAGGCCCTGGTGATCTCCCCGTGCTCACTTCTACAGCCTCACCTCCTAGCACCCGACCCTCGCTCACACCACCTCAACACAGGAGCCTCCTTTGGCTCCCAAATCACTCTGTCCCGTCACTCACCTTTTGCACGGGGATCACGGCCAAGCGGGCTGCAATCATAAAACTTGAGGACCCGTGCGATGTCAGAGGCGCTCAGGTTCCATCGCTGGCCAATTTGGACACTGGGGGCCCAGAGCGGCGTGATGGTGGGCATCCCGCGCCGGCTGAAGGCGAGCCTGAAACCCAAGCAGGCAGGGGCCTGAGTCCAGACCACGGCAGGAGCTGGCATGGCAGCGCAGAGGGAAGGAAGCAAGGAAAGGGGGTCCTCACCTCCCATAGTGCATCACTGACGAGTAGTCATAGGGCACCAACATGTTGCTGCTCCGAGATTTGATGAAGTTCATCTCAAAGCCTGAAAAAATACTTGGCGATGTGGGAAGAGGGCCAGGGGAGGAAGGGTAGGTGATAGGGGCTTTCTGGAAATGTACAACCTACCTGAGCCTAGGGGTCCAAAACTACAGCCAGATGTGCATCTCCCCACCCCCGCCACTGATCCCTGATCCCTGTCTCCTCCGTGCCCTGGGAGGGTTCCAGACCTGCACCAGCTGATGTGCAAGCACAGGGACCTGGTGGTGGCCCGCCATCGCCCCCTAAGACTTCTCTCCACCTTTCTCCTCCTCTCAAGCTCACCCTGTATGAGACTATCTTTATACGACCTGCAGCTTCCACGAAGACACACGCTGCTAAGAGTGTCTCGGACGCCCCCTACCGGCGAGATAAAGTGCCTACTCCCCTCCCCAGCCTTAGAGGCCGGGCCCTTGAGCCCATCGTGTGCGGTGGGGATAGCCCGTTCCCAGAAGCAAAGCCACCTGCTCTCCCTGCCTCGGGCCAACAGCACCCGCCCCCTACCCCCTACCCCCACCCCCGGGTGTGGAGTCCAGCCCTTTGCCATCGGCCAGAGCACCTGCTTCTCCCTGGCACTTGGCTCCTCCAGGCCTGGGAGGGGCTAGGTTCCCTCGGTCAAGTCCTGCCCTTCACAGTGAGCCTCTGAAAGAAGAGCTGCACCCTCCAAACCCCCCAGACCCAGCCAGCCACCTCCACACCCACCCATGGTCACCAGCAGCCTCCTTACCACTAAAATGGAATTCCAACCCCTTTATATCCCATCACCTGCCTGAAAATACCTGCCCAGTAGACTGCTTAGTTCCATCTCCCACTCCAGCCCCTTCCTGAGTCCCCGCCTCCCCACCTCCAGTTAATTACTGTTATTAGTTTGCATATTTTAGCAGTTTGTTCTGTACATATTAACTAAGTAAAATGTATTCTCATTTTTGTCCATTCTTAGGCAAGTTTTTCCATTAGGGTAGCTGGTGTTTAACTTGTTTTATTGTTAAGAAACAAAAGCAAAACAGCTTTTCTAGTTTATTAGTGCTGTTTGTTTTCTAACTCATTAATTTCTGCTTTTACCTTCAGTAATTCCCTCCTGCTTTCATTTTTTTCTTAACTTGGATTGAAATGCCTAATTATTATTATTTTTTTTTTTTTTGCGGTACGCGGGACTCTCACTGTTGTGACCTCTCCTGTTGCGGAGCACAGGCTCCGGACACGCAGGCTCAGCGGCCATGGCTCACGGGCCCAGCCGCTCCGTGGCATGTGGGATCTTCCCGGACCGGGGCACGAACCCGTGTCCCCTGCATCGGCAGGCGGACTCTCAACCACTGCGCCACCAGGGAAGCCCTGAAATGCCTAATTTGTTCTCTCTGTTTATTGATGTATTTGTCTACACGTTTTCCCTGTGCATTGCTTTAGCTGTGAATCATTGGTTCTAATGTGTTTTTATGTTTTAAGAATTCCTGCAATTTCTTTTACTTCATAGCTAAAAGAAAGGTTTGTTGTTTTTTAAATTTTAATTTCCAGTTGGATAAAGTTTTTCATTTTATTATTAGTTTCTACTTTTTACATCATGATCAAACTGTTTGTATTAACTCTACTTTTTCAAATTTGAAGTTTTTATGGCTATCATAAGTTTTTACAAGAATTCCATGAGCACTTAAGCTTTTTTTTTTTTTTTTTGGTGGCACCATGACCAGGGATTTGAACCCGTGCCCCTGGAGTGGAAGCGCAGGGTCCTAACCACTGGACCACCAAGGAAGTCCCTCCATGAGCACTTAAAAGGATTATAGTCTATTTTCAGGCTATGTTGTCACTGTCTCCTCCCCACTTACCTAGACTAATCTCTGATCTCAACCTCCAATCTCCGTCCCACTGAGAGGTTCTACCCATCTTCCCATCCCCTTCTTGGAGTGGAAGGGCATCCATGCATGCATCTTGGGCTCCACCTCTGACCATTTCACCTGGCTAACCCCACAGCAGCAGCAAAGGCGCTCACACCAGAAGCCTCCGCTTACAGGAAGCCTTCCAAATCTTCTGTTTCCATACCCCCAAACCCAAGTCATCACTTATCTCCTCTGCTCCCCTCCCTCACAAAGCGATTGTCTGGACTCCCCTCACCTCCTGCAGCAGGCTGTCCCCCTCTGCCAAAGGTCAGGGTCCCCGCATTGCTGGAGTCAGATCCCTGGTACCAAACCCTGCACCCTGGCATTCAGTGCAGTGGCCCACTCCCCAGACCAGCCTCAGCTTTCCCACTGCCACCTTTCAGAGCCTGGTCTCCCTGTACTTTCTGTCCCAGGTGCCCATCAGCACCCGTCTCACACACACCAAGCCGCACAGGACTGCCCTGCGCCTCTTGCGTCTGACACTTGGCCCACTACCTCCACGACTTCCGTCTCGGTTCAGCACCCTGGCTGGAACACAGTCCCTGCCCTGACTCCACACAGCAGTGTCCAGAGCACGAGGGGCTGCTAGCTGAGTATGAGTGAGCGAGATTCCTAAGACCATCAGCTCCATCCTCAGGTAACTGCCGGTATCCGTGAAGAGAAACGAGGCGCACAGCAAATTTCTGCCCTAGCTCAGGGTAACTGTGGGTGGCAGTGAAGGCTCAGGGCCCAGAGCTGCAGCATCTGGACTATTCTCCAGGTCTCGGAGGCAAGCAGGAACCCCACCTTCCCCATGGGAGACAGGCAGGGAGTGGGGAAGATGGACGACCACTCCCAAATAGCCGGGCAACTCCTCAGGCCTGGACCGTGCCTCCTGCCACCTTCTCCCAGCAGGACTACCTCTCCCACCCCCCCACCCCCTAGTCCCCTGGCCTAGCCTGGCCTTTCACAACCCGGCTCACCTGGGAGGATCTCGTTCCAGTTCACACGGATGTAGCGGTCCCGGTCGGCTCGCGAATGTTCATGCCAGAAGCCCAGCACGTGCATGAGCTCGTGCAGGACGATGCCCGGGCCCCTCCGGAGACAGCTGGGCCCCAGGGACACCACCTGCATCCCTCCACTGCGCCCTATGCTCGAGAAGCACCTGCAGGGCCATGAGAGTGCTGGGTGGGCACCAGCCCAGAGAATCTGCAGACCCAGGACCCTCACCCCTCCTCCCAAGACCTGGGATAAGTGAGCACCAACAGCTAGTCCCCATCCTGGGCTTCAGTCCCAAGCCTGCTGGCCCCAAGTCCCCTGACTGCCTGGCCCTCTGCCAAGGGGGTGTACTGGAACCCCCTTTGCAGCCTGCACTGAGAGGAGTTGGTGGGAGTCAATACTAATGTGGATGACGGAAGCAGCTCATTACGTGAATGTCCCCATGTGGGGAGCCCCAAGTCAAAGCTCTCACCCACATTCTCTTAGGCCCCTAGCAAGCTAGGAATGCAGTATTGCCATCAACCCCATTGCAGAGAGAAGGCAGAAGGGGCTCAGAAGTTAAGGGACATTCCAGAGTCACCTGGTTCCTGCACTGTGGAACCCAGATCTGAGGTCAGGTCTGTCTCATGAAACCTGCACTCAGTCCCCAGGCCACAAAATCTCCCCAGAGATGGAGTTGAGGGCTCTTTAAAGGAGAGTCGAGCACCTCCTTGCCCACGTCTCCTCCACCTCCTGCCCTGAGTATCTGTAGGTCCAGCTCGCACTGGGCAAACCACTCAGATGGGCAGGGGTACTCTGGACCCGGGACAGAGGCCCAGACACAGGTCTTTGACCACAGCTTTGTTAATTCCAGGCTGAACTGAAGACAGCTGTGGCTCTCACCCCGTACATGCACGAGTACACACACTTGCACACATACCCGGAAGCACTTACCCAGACATGGGGACGATGGAGATGAAGTCCCTCTGGCCCTCGTAGGCAACAAACCTGATGCACGTGAAGCGCTCAAACTCAGCAAACGCCTCCAGGATGACTTGGCGGCTGGGCTTATCTGAAGAGGAGACACCCTGGCTGATGCCCCAGCCCAGCCCCTAGAGCCCTTGCAGCGCCTTGGAAGTCTGCACTTGGGGAGGGAACCAAGCTTCAGATCACTCCCCCAAAACGGAATGTCTAGAAAGGGCAGTGCGATGGTGTGGGGAGAAGAAAGCAGGGTTCCAGACAGACCCTGGCTGTGAGACCTGGGGCAGATAACTGTCCTCTGGACCATTTGGTCTTGAAATGGATCAGACAGTCCCTAGATGTACCTTTCCCATCAGCTCCTCCAGGGTTTTAGCCTCCCAGCTCAGGGGCCAGCAGGGATAGAAGGGCTTCTGGTAGAAGGGCTACTTGGGTGGTAGCGGTAGAAGGGGCGCAGAGATACAGGGGAAGAGGGAACAAAAACCCAGAGAGGAGCCTGGGCTGCATTGGGAATGAGGGGCTGGCTCACTCACCATACTTGCTGGAGAGCAGGAAGGGGACCTCCACTACGCCACCATTCTTGGGCCACTTGTTTTTGGTCGCTGAGAACAGCTGGAAAGGGCTCTGAGGAGAGAGGGCGGCTCAGGGACCCCGGTCAGCCAAGCTTCCCGCCCCCAAGGGTGCCACACGTCCAGCCATGGGAGCCCTAAAGATGTGAGCCGCAGACCCCCCTGGGTACATGAGCATAGCTGGTCATTAGAAATGGGATAGAAGCTGGGACGTCAGCGGGCCAGCTCCGTGAGTTATGACACACAGCACAACCCTTTCTTCTACATAACAGAACTTAACAACTTATTCTATCAAGAAGAGAAACAAGACAAAATGAAGAGGCTGGCTAGGAATCCCAGCACCCCAGGGGGCCTAGTTCAGAGGGGCTCGGCTCCACCAGCAGCGCCCCCCGACCCCGCCACTCCTTCCTGGAGCACAGCAGCCCACAGAGCTCCTCTGAACGTGCAGGTGGGAAGATGGGGACACAGTCCTCCTCGGGCTGATTCTAAGGCAACACCCATGGCCTTAGCAACTTTCTTTATTCTTCTGCCAACTCTGAAGCCTGGGCTTCAGAGCACCCCAGCACGTCCTGCCCCACTGGTACCAAAGGTTTTACTGGATTCTACTTTTACCCCCGGCACTCACTGGGTAACTGGGAACAGGGGCCTCGCCCGGCCCTGGGGGTTCCTGCCCTGCCCCAGGCTGGCCTTCAGTCTTCGGCCCAGCCTTATGCTGTGCCATCAGTGGACAGCCTCAGGCCAGGAGCACAGTCTAGCTCACACCAGGCCACTGTCCTATTCAGGAACCTTCTGCCCACCCTCGCCCCAATTTAGGCAAGTGTCTCCTAAAAGATGGCAATGCAAGTCGCCCCTATTCCCATCCAGGCTTCTCCCTTTCTGAGCCTGCCCCCACCCCTGGGCAGGATGGTTCCTGTGTTACTTCTTGTTCCGTCGTCCCGAGACCATTGCTCCCACCACCGATGTTCCCCACAAACACCTCCCTATAGCCCCACCGGCCACTCTGCCAACCTGTGCTTACCTCTTCCTTTGTCCCGATGCTCCCTGGGCACCTCCCCCGGGTAGGGTAGCAAGCTGGGTCTCGAAAGTCCAAACCCCCTCCTTCAGGAAGCCCTCTCAGGCTGACTGCTGCCACCACTCCAGAGCTCACCCTCCCTCAGGCTGGCTTATTCCTAGCAGAACATTCGCTCTGACTTTGGCAAGAAGAGCTACGAGCAGCAACGGTGGATCCCTCACACGTCACCCCCCCATGACGCCAAGGGGTGGACTCAAAGGTCTCTGACACTACCTGTGAGGCTATTTACACCCACGTGTGTGTGCGCATGCTCACACGCACCGGCCGGAGGATGTCGCCCTCGAGGAGGAAGCTGCTCTCCGGGGTTTCCTCTGGGATGAGCCCTGGGAAGGAAGGGAGGGGAGTGTGTGGGTCCATGCCCTCCACAGCACAGACTTGAGGACCGGCGCAGGAGAGACCCTGGCTGCCAGGCCAGGCAACCCCAGCGTCCATCCTCCTTCGGGCTCTGAGGCTGTCACACAGGCAAGTGACCTCAGGCAGGTCACACAGCCCGAGTCCCAGTCTACAAACGTGTGCAATGCTTCTCAGCCCGATCTCACCCTTCCCCTGCTCAGAAGGTGCACGTCTCCTGAGATCCACACAAGCCAGGTCTAGGGACTTCCCTGGCAGTCCAGTGGTCAGGACTTCACGCTTCCACTGCAGGGGGCACGGGTTTGCTCCCTGGTCAGGGAACTAAGATCCCACATGTGAGCCCATGGCGTGGCCAAAAAAAAAAAAAAAAAAATCCAGTCCCAGCTCCTGCGTCTGAGGCCCTCTGCTCTCAGGAAGATGCCATTTCTTCCAGCTGTCTTCATCCTCTGCTCCAGCCCAAGCCACACTCCTCAGAACACGCCCTGGGCTCTCCCAGCCCACCTCACCCCCTACCCATCGGCGTGATACTCAGGACCCTTAGAGTGGCAAGTGACAGAAACGCCAGCCTGCACCACCATAGGACGGTGGGTACTGGCTCCTGCCCTCCCCTTCCCCCTCCCCCCCTCCCCCTCCCCCCAGCCTCGTTTTCTGCCACAGCTGGCAGCCCTCTCCACAGCCTCTTTACTAGGATATCAGCCCCAGCAGGAACCTTAGAAGAGTGCCTGGCATCCTGGAGGTTGGTTTCCCTAGAAGCAGAGCCTGAGCCAGGGAGCCATCTGCAGGTGATTGATGGTGGAAGCAGGGAGAGGTGAAGAGCGCTGGGGAAGAGCCCCAGCCGGACCCCATAGGAGCTCTGGACCCCAAGTGGCACTACAGACTTATCCCACCTGGAGGCATGGGGCCAGACCCACGTCCTGTATGAGTCGCTGTGGCTGGGCCGCCCGGGGCAGGGCAGGGCATAGCTTCCCAGGTATCCCTGGCCGAGGGTCTCCAGCTGCGAGGCCTTAGCAGTCAACATTCCCAGCAGCTGGGGAGGGCGTGAGCCTCCCGGTCAAGGGCTTTATGGCCGGTACTACACTAGGCTCACAGGTCGTTGGGCCACCAGCAGCCCTAGCAGAGAGAATCCTCCACAGCAGCTGGAGAGCAATGCCAAGGAGGCCTCAGATTGGTCTGGAGATGGCCAGAACCAGCCACAGTGACCTAAAGGTGGTGAACGGCCCTGCTCAAGCTTTTCACAGAGGAAGGGGAGGCGCAGACCACATGCGGCAGATTCCCATCCCCTACCCCTTACCCCCCAACCCCGTTCTGAGCTCCAGTCTCTATTTCTACTAGCTTTGTCCCAGGTTATCTGTATGTTCTCATTCTTCAGCTGAAATCCCCAGGCAGGGAGGCCAGAGACTCACGCTTCCCGGTCTTTGGACCTCCCCCCACCAGCGCCTCACACCTGCAGGTCATCCTGAACCAGTTGGCTGACCTGTTTCCAAACAGCCACTAATGACTTTATTCAACACCAGACCTGGCCTGATAGAAGTACGGGGCTCTCCATTTTTTTTTATAAACCTCTTGTTTTCCCCCTTCTTAATAAAAGTAACAACCCAGTAGAGAAGATGCAGAAAAATAGACTTAAGAAGTTGCCCGTGAAGGTGGTGGTGGGATGAATTGGGAGACTGGGATTGACATATATACACCAGTATGTATAAAATAGATAACTAATAAGAACCTGCTGTATAAAAAATAAATAAAATTAAAAAAAAAAAAAGAATTTGCCCATGGAACCATTACTCTCCAAGACCCACTAAGAAAGCTGGCACGTTTCCTCGCTGGCACGCTTCCTCCCAGCTTTCTCTGTTCTCTGAGAATTCAGCACAGTTTTCACGCGCCACATGGACAACTTCATACCCCAAACCCCAAGAGAAGACACAGTGCCCTCACCTTGGTTAATTGCAGGAATGTCCTTATCCCAAGACGTCTGCGTCCCCTCGGGGGTGAGGTCTTCTGAGAATCTGGTCCCACAGACTCCTGGGCAGTGAGAGGCCGAGGGCACTCCTAGGATGAAACCTGGCCCAGGCACACAGGTACATATGCACGATGGCCAGAGTGCCCCCAATGGTGACACAGGATGACAGGACATGGGGTGGGGTGGGAGTGGGGTGTCAGACGCCAAGACCCAGGCCCTTCACAAAGATAGGTCTCCAGGAGGGAGTCCTGGGAGCCTGCCTGGCCCCCCCTGTCAGCCCCACCTGCTGCTGAAGCCTGGACAACTTTGAGGAAGGAGCTCCCTTAGCGGGACTGAGACAGGACTTCAAAAGGCAGCCCCAGGCTCCAAGTGTCTGGGTGTGTATGAGGCAGGGGAGGCAGCAAGAGGGAGGAAGATGGGGACAGACCTCAGTCTCCAACGCTGACAGCTAGGTGTGGGCTAGCCTCCGACCCTGCCCCCTGCCCCCCTCGTCAGCCCAGGGGTCTGGAAATGGGCTCAGCCTGGGCAAGCCTAGCATGGCCAGCAGAGCACGAACGCCTGGAGCGTCACTCCTGCCCTCTCCTGCCAGGCAGGCCCTCTGCTCCCAGCGTCCTCCAGAGGTCCTCACCGGCCCCCCAGGAGCTGGCTTCTAGGAACATCCCTGGAAGCCCATTCTCTGACCCATGCAGATCAATTCCCATGCCTTGCGGGCGCCAGCCACACCCTCTGGCTGCCCCCAGGACTCCGCAGGCTAGAACCAAAATGACGGGGGCAGTAGGGAGAGGCAACCCACTTACCGGGCAAAGAGAGCAGAGCCAGCCCCCATGGCCAGAGGCCTCCTATGCTCATGGTGCCGGAGATGGGCCTCTCTGGCCCCTCAGCTAGCAGGAGCACCAATTCCCACGAGATGAGGCAGCCTAATTACAAACTTATGGTCAACGGCCCCACCCCTTAAATAGCAGCTTTTCCAGCCCTCACCTGCAGCCCCTCCCAACCAACCCCACCTGCAGCCCCGCCCTCTGCTGCCTGCGCTTCCTCTCCCAGCCCAGGCCCTAGGCTTCTGGATCCTGGTCAGATCCTTCCCAGCTTGGCTGAAGTGGGCGAGAGGGTGGGGAGAAGCCACGCGCTAGGCACGCTGCGGGTGGGGGGGGGCTTCCACTTGGGGGTGTATCTCTTCTCAGGTCCCCTCCCACCACCAGGGGGCAGAGAAACGTCGCAGAAAAGTAAGAGACTGCAGTGCTGGATGGTACCTCATCCTCAAACCTGGGGACACCCCTTTCCTGCCCCTGCCCTGTGCTCAGATGTGGGGAAGACTACCTGAGACCCTGAGGCACCCCCAGTCTGACTGTGGAAGGAGGAAAAAACTCACTACGTTTTTATAAGCTTTTATTGTAGTATACACACAGAACAGTAAACAATCACAAGAACCGGGATCAGTGAAACCCACAAACTGACCACCAGGGACAACCAGCACCCCCAGAGAAGCCTGCCTTGTGGAAAAGTGGAACTTCTGGGTACCTAGACCCTCACATGGGTGCTACCCCTGTCACTCCCACAACAGCCTTACAAAATCAGCATTTTAGCCCCATTTCACAGGTGCAGGAATTAAAGCTCCTTACCCATATTCCCCCTCCTCTGTAGCCCTTGGCCTCTCAAAAGGCCCATCCTCGGAGCCTGGTCACCAAGGGCCCACCTGGATTTAAATCCTGGAGTTGAAGGATTTGGGGACACCCTCCCCACCAACATCCAGTGAAGGGAAATGACAGAGCTGAGGTCGCTCGGCGTCTTGCCCTGGCTGGAATCCACTGTTTCTCAAAAGGTAGGGGTGAGAACCATGGGGAGAACGTGATGAAGACAGGTGGCCCAGCTGCCCGGGCAGGGTGTTAACATTCGTAGGAATAAACAATCATAATCACCCTGCTCGGGTAGAGAAACAGATTCGTAGATAAGAAAGCCAGTTTGTCTTGAGGGCATTGTGCTCGGTGACATAAGCCAATCACAACCGGACAAGTGGTGTATGAGTCCATTTACGCGGGGTATCTGGAGAAGTCAGATTCAGAGGCAGATGGTGGAGCAGTGGTCGCCAGGAGCCGAAGGAGGGGGGAATGGGGAGTTGTTGTCTAACGGGTACAGTTTCAATTCTGCGAGATGGAGAAGTTCTGGAGATCTGTTTCACGGTAATGTGAGTGAACACGCTTAACGCTATCGAAGTGCACACTTAAAAATGGTAAAGATGGTACATTTTGTTACATCTTTTTTACCACAATTTTTAAAATTTTAATAAATAAATTTAAAAGGAAGGGAGGAAGGGAAAGAAACGCAGTTTGCTTGAAAGGCCAACTTAAAAACACGGAGAGGGGAGGCTGCAGTATGGTGGAGTGGAGACAGGATGCAATGAGGCAGGGGTGAGGGGCGATGGACAGCGGCCTCAGCCACCAGTCCTGTTTCGTGTGAGAAGTAGCTGGGGCGCGGGAAGGCTCCGATAACTCAGGGCCCCAGATGCCCCCCACCCTCCCCGAGCTGGGTGTGGGCCTTGTGGACAGGTCCAAACAGACCCACTCAAGGCCTGCAGAAGCCCTGATAACAACCCCTAGCTCTGCTCAGTCCCCGCCAGGGAGCACCTCACACACCCCCAGAGTAGAGGGAACGAGGCACAGCGGGCAGGCTTTGTCCCTCGTTCGGCCATGTAGAGTGGGCACCCACCCCTGCCAGACTTTGGGCACAGGGCCAAGCACACCACAGGCCCTGCCCTCACCAGCGTCCAGGCAACTACACACCTGAAAACCTTCACTTCTCGGACCTTCAGTAACTCACATTTCCTGGGCTAAGGCTTTACCTGGATTGACTGGAGCAACACTCAACACCACCCTAAGAGGTGGGAGCTAATGACAAAACCCCATTTTACAGACAAGGAAACTAAGACACAGAGAGGTAAAGCAAAACAGGCCCCCTAACTGTCAAACTACACTGCCCTACTCAGGTGTGCCCTGCCAGGCGCTCAGAACACCCGCAGCAACAGTCATCATTCTGCAGGGGTGACGCCTGCACCGAGTTTGGAAGGACAAAATAGAGGTAGCCAGATGACACTCCGAGTGGCTGGGAGCATCAGAGTGGAGGCTGATGCAGGACCTGCCCACGCTGAGCTGTCCTCAAGGGCCTCAGCACCCCTTGCTCTCGGGCAAATCACAGCACCCCCTTTCCAGCACCCTCCACTTCTGGCTCAGGCTGGGCCCATGTCTCATTGGCGGTCCACACTGGCCACGTAACCAGTGTTCAGTGAAGACGTGGTAGTTGATGCGTGTGAAAAACAACTAAGCCCATCCCAGGTGACCTGTCCTCCGTACCAGACACCAGGCCACATGCTTTCTGGGGACAGGAAGGAGCTCTGGATCAGGGGCTGCCATGACCCCCGGAAGGGACAGGCATTCTGAGGCCTGGGGACCCAGCCCGGAGGTGTGGGAGAAGAGGTGACAGGCTGCACTGCCCCAACGTGGGCGCACGTTACACACAGCCCAGGGAAGCCACACGCACAGGCAGACATGCAGGCATGTAGGGACATCTGGGACACATCGGTGTGTGCAGGCCAAGAATAGACACCCACACCCAGAGGAAGAGCCACACGTGGCTGCACACACACACACACGCACGCACACACATCCATCCACATGTTCCAAAAAGGAAGTGGGGTCTGACCAGGGCAGTGCTGAGTCCAGCTCTGAATGGTAAACACAGTCTTCTCCCCCACAGGACCAAAGCTGGTAACTGGAATAAGGCTGGAGCCAGCCTCCCAGAAACCATCACTTTCAGCTCTGGAGACAGAAGGCTGCCTAGGAAAGGACACCAGCACAGGGAGGACTGGGCTGTGCGGTGAGGTCACCCCTGCACCTTCCTCCTTCCATTTCCCAGACCCCGCCACACAAGGGAAGGGAAGGTCTGATTAAGAAACAGCTTTGGGGGACTTCCCTGGTGGCACAGTGCTTAGGAATCTGCCTGCCAGTGTAGGGGACACGGGTTCGAGCCCTGGTCCGGGAGGATCCCACATGCTGCGGAACAGCTAAGGCCATGCACCACAACTGCTGAAGCCCGCACGCCTAGAGCCCGTGCTCTGCAACAAGAGAAGCCACCGCAATCCGAAGCCCGCGCACCGCAACAAAGAGTAGCCCCCGCTCACCGCAACTAGAGAAAGCCTGTGCAGCAACGAACACCCAACACAGCCAAAAATAAATAAATAACTTATCAAAAAAAGAAAAGAAACAGCTTTTGAGCACTTCCCCAGGCACTGACTTGAGGTCAGACACTTGAGAAGTTGTTTCTTAAACAAAACAATATTTTATTGACACATCCTCAATGTTCCGTATAAATATAAAGTGCTAAGTTTCCCACCCCTGCCCACAGGGCTGGGAGGAAGTGGGGGAGGGAGTGTTAAATGTCAGTTGAACACAAATAACTTTCCAACGCCAACACAGGCGTGAAACGCTCACGTACACACGCAAGCGAGAGGTCCAGACACAGCGCCCGCATCCCTTCCCCGAGCTCCACACAGGGCTCCTGGTTGTCACAGCTCGTTCCTTAGAGCCCTCAGGCTGCCAAGGGCTCCAACATGGCGATCGGACCAGTGGGAGTCGTGGGTGTGTAGAGTCCCGTTGGTTTCTGTCAGAGGACAGGGGAGGAGGGAAGCAGACACGCCCTCCATCCTCCTTCCGGAATGAGGAATGAGGGCCGGCCCTCAAACCCCCAGCAGAAGAGCACCAGGTGAGAAAGTCCAGCATCCCTGCACCCAGCGTGCCCACCTGGGGGCTTTTTGAACTCCAAGGAAGGGGCAGATCTCCCTGAGGGGAGGGGGACAGTGGGGAACTGGGGCCCCCACTGTCCCCAGGAATCAGGCAGCTCTGTGTGCCTCTGCCCTGGGGGAGCGAGCATGGTGGGACCCAGCCTCAGTGACAGAGCACCTGAGTCTCAAACTGCAGCAGCTGCCCCATGAAACCGAAGTTGGGGGAGATGACGCCCCGGCGTTGCTTAACAAAGTCGAAGGCCTCGTCCAGCCTCACGCGGTGGCTCTGTATCAGGTACGCCAGGCAGATGGTGGCGGAGCGCGAGATGCCTGCCTGGCAGTGCACCAGCACCCGGCCTCCGCTGTTTTTCACTGAGTCTGCAAGGGAAATGCGAGAGGGGGGTCAGATGGGAAGGTGGGCAGGGAAGGAGACAGGTGCCCCTGCCCCTTCCCCTGGAGCTCCAGCAGGTCCTGGGGCTGAGGCCCGCCTCTTACCAATGAAGCCAATGGCCTCCTGGAACCAGGCGCTGATCTCCACCATCTGGCTGTCCTCCACCGGGATGCTCTTGTAGCGCAACAGGCCCTCAAAGTGGTTGGGGCAACTGGCTGAGACGTTGAGGACGGCTGTGATGCCGCAAGCCTGCAGCCCCTGCAGGTCCGACGAGTGGCTGCAGCTGCCCAGGTACAGGTAGGGCAAGATCTCCACAGGGCCACCCTGCACGGGAAGGGGGAGGGACAGTGGTGAGGTCTCAGCCCAAGCCTGGAGGGCTTGAACACCAGCGGGACAGAGACAGGGCAGACTGGCCCAGGCAAGAGGAGCTCTTAGCCAGGGATCCCTGTCTAAGGATCAGACTCCGGAATACCAGGAGGACCCAAGGGGACATACAGAGATACACACACAAAGATACACACATTCCCCTCAAACCCCCAAATTTTGCTGCTCACAGGACATACGCAGACTCACAGAGATGCAACGACCGCCAGGCACACACAAAGGTGTGCTCCCATTTGGGGGCGGAAACACACACACACACACACCCTTAGGTGACCGTGGACATGGACAGACTCCTGCATCCACAAATGGCAGACTCTTTCCCCAGGGGCGCCTACCCTGCATGACACTGACAAGGAGCCCTGATCTCAACTCACCTGGTCATACGAGGGAGCCCTGGGGTCGGAGCGGCTGCTTTCGGGTGGCATCGCGGGGCCGGGGGACTCAGAGCACAGATCGGGGCAGCAGGCTTGAAAGCTGTCGAAGCCTCCTGCAAGGAGGACCAAGACACGGTTAGCCGGGAGGGCCCGGCGCGGGTCGGGGACGGGGCGGGGGGCGAGGGCGGGCCGGCGCTCACCCGGCAGGAAGCACACGGCGGTGGGTCCGGCGCCGGTCTCGTGCAGCAGCGCGGCAAGCAGCGCGTGGGCCGGGCCGTCGGGCTGGATCTCTGCCACCGAGGCGCTGCCCTCGTCCAGCACCACGACCCGCGCCAGCTCCCCGCGGGCCAGGCGCGCCCGCAGCGCGCGGTCAGGCAGCAGGCAGGCGAGGGCGACGGCGGGGGGGCCGCGCGCGCGGCGCCGCAGCAGCGCGTTCCAGGGCACCGGCCGCGCGGCGCGCACGTGGCGGCGGCAGAAGGCCAGGAAGGGGCGACAGTCGAGCAGCAGCGTGCGCTCAGCCTCCCGCGGCTCCCGCAGCAGCGCGCCCAGCGCCGTGCAGTCCAACTCTTGCGCCGCCTCCAGCCCCATGTCTGCCGGCCCCGGGCAGCCTCCTCTCCCCTATTTCCGCACCTCTTCCTCTCCTTCCCCCTCTCCCCGCGAGCGCTCCGGACTCCCGCGGCGGCCGCGCTACCCGAACCGTCTGTTCCGGGCGCCCTCTCCAGCGCTGGGGCTTAAGTAGCCGTGGGACGGCCTCCTGGGTCACCATACATGGGCAAAGCAGGAAGGCGCCGGCGCCGCCCCCGCGGCCTCACGCGGGGCGCAGGCTGGGCTGGCCCGGGGCTCGGACCGGCTGGGGGGAGGGGTGCCCTGGGAGAGGAAGCCGGGCACCAGCTCCGAAAGGAAGGTGTTTGCCCAAACGCCCCCCTCCCGCCTTTGCGCCCCAGGACTCTTCCTGAGCGCTCTCACCCCTGGACCTGCTTCGCGCCGCTTGGTCCTCGGGCACCCGGCTACTCAGATAGATACACGTCCGCATCCCCGGAGACCTCGGAGCCCGTGGAGCCCCTCGCCCCGCTTGCTCTCCCTTTTCCCTGTTCCCTTAACCTCCCAGGGTTTCCCCCCTTCTAGGAATCTGCTACAACAAAAATTGACTTCTGTCTGTTGCCACGGATGATTTCCGCACTGGAGGATGGGGAGCCGTGCTTTGATGTGCCTTTTCTCTTCTGCTTAGAGACCCTGGGCCAGAGGGGCTTTATTTCCCCTCCTCCTCCCCCGTTTCATGGCTGAGACCAGCACTCGGGGTTTTGCAGCTGCTCAGTGACCAAGCTAGGCCAGAACGTTGTCCTCTAAGCCCAAGACCCTAAGCGCTGGCATGAGGAGGACCTCTGGGCCTTGGCATGGGGGGAGGCAGGGGGCCCGTGACGACTTTCCAGTTATTAGCGGGACAAGGCTTCTTCCCCCGGAGCCCAGGGAAACCCCAGGGGCCCAGAGTGAAGCACTTCCCCAAGTCACAGGCCAGCTCTGAAGGGGAACTCTGCTGACGCTGCTGGGCTCTCCCTGGGGCCTTGTGGGAATTTCAGGAGCCTCACCAAGGGGAGGAGGGAGAAGAACTACCAGAATCTGCCTCCCCCACTCTCTCCGCCCACCACTCCCCGCTCCCCCGAGTCCTCCCTAGGCCTGCAGCGGAGCCCCTGGACAGCAGGGACCCAGGACTGGACTGGAGCAAGGCGATGAGCAGTAAGACTGGGAAGCTAGTTAATCCACATCCCTTCTGCCTGCCCCCAACTCAGCTGCCAGCCCTGGGGCCGGATGTGGTGAGCCCCAGGTGTGTGTGGGGGGATCTGGGCCCCTGCAAGGGGGCAAGAGATGTTGGCAGCTGAACTCCTCCAAAGCAGGGACATTCAGGTACGTGGGGACAGTGCCCTGGAGTGGGAGCCACCCCCATCCCCACCTTAGCTGCATGGGATTTCAGAACCCAACCCCCAAGGCCCCCACTCCCCTGAGTCTATGCCCTTTGTAAGACCCTTCCAGCCCTACTGCAGACCCCTAGGTCCAGACTGTCTTGGAGGGCTACCACTAGGACCCATCGTGGACCCCCACGCCCTGCACTTGGATTGTAAACTGTAAACTGTTCCCCGTAGTGTGTTGATGTGTCTGTATGTGTGTGTTGGAGCATCACCTGTTGATGGAGACAGAGCTGGTAGCTTGTGTGTGCTGCGAAGAAGAGGGGATGCGGGGGATAGAAGCTGCAAGGACTCCAAAGAGTCCTGGGGCAGTTCACCCTCTCAGGCCTCAGTGTTCCCACCTGTAAGATGGGAGTGTATAATAGACCAACTGCTCGCCTACACTGGTTCCGAGGCTCTGAGGCTGTGGCAGTGCCCAGACACCTGCAATGTTCCATCCCTCCCTCCCAGGCCAGTCTGGAGGCCGATGCGGCAGAGCCCACAACAGAGCCGAGGAGTCTGGGCCACAGATCCAGGCCCTTATCGTTGGCATCAGCCCGGCAAATGACTTAATGGCTGACTCCAGGGGTAAATTACAGAGCACACAAAAGGATAGCAGGTCCAGTCTTGCTGACCCATGGGGCTGGTGTCACCTGCTCTGCTGGGAGACATGGGCTTCCAGCTCCACGGGGAGGAGCAGAGAGGACTGGCCAGCTGGGATCCTAGCTCAGGGGTGAAATTCAGTCCAGCTGCGTAGGGGCTCCAGACCCTGGACTCCCACGCCGGGCTGAGCCTCTTCCCCTCCTGGGGAGAATGGCGTGCAGCTTGCAGTCCCACGTGGGAGTGGGAGTGTGTTGGCAAAGGTTTGCGCTAGCGACACAGTGCCCAGTTGCCCTGCCTGGAGCTCTGGCCAGGACCAGTAATTTCCGCCCAAGGTGACTACATGTATGTACCCCCGTCAGTGCCACTGGCTTTGGGGTGTCCCCTTTTCAGCTCTGGAACACAGGCTCAAGGAGGCCTGACTTAGCCATGAAGGAGGGGCTCCCCTCGGCCTCTTTCCCCTATTCCCAAACTAGGGAAACGCCCACCCTCATAACTGGGTGAAAGCCCAAGCTCGGGGTAAGGAGAGAGTGGGAAGAAGATGGAACCCAAGTCCCACCCCCACTTCTCCTCTGACTAAAGATCCCCCACCCTTGGTGAGTCATGGCCCCGGGATGTCTCTCCCCCTCTGCCACCTCCTCAAGGACCACCATTTCCTGGCAGAGACGAGGCAGGGGTCTGGACATGTGGGTGGAGAAACGGGTGAGGAGGGGTCTCCGTTGCACTGGCTGCCCCACAGGTCGCAGGTCCCGGAGGGATGACCCTCTTCACTAGGTGGTAAAGGGACAGCAGGGGCCAGGGATGGGGGGATGGTGCCATACTCGGGTTTTGGCGGACTTTGTTTCCCTGGCCTGGCTGTTACAGAGCCGACACTATCAAGCAAGTTTGGGGCTCAGTTTTTTTTTTTTTAATTAAAATACCCAACTGGAACAAATGATGATTCTGTGTCATTCTTGCTTGTAACCATCTATTTTGATGGCTCTTTACGTGTCACTAGCCTCCTGCCTTTGGGTTTCCGGGTCTTTCCCTGCCCCCACCCGGCCCCCAGCCCCATGCAGAGCAACTTCCCTTCCACAGAAGCCCAAAGCGTTGTGTTGTGTTCTTGTGTTGTCCTCCCTCCTCCTTCCAAACCCATACCCCAAGCAGATGCTCCGGGGAGAGAGGAAGGAATGAATGGTGTGACTATGATCTTTAGGTCAAGGCAGGTGTGAAGGTGAGAGTGACAACCACCCCCAGCCCGCCTGAGCCGTGAGTCAGGATGACGTCAGGCTTCCTGTGCCAGGCCTCTGCCCAAGTGGCACGGTGGCCACTCCCACAGGTTCCTGCCAGGCGGGGACAGTGACTCCATGCTCTGCGAAGACGGCCCTGTCCAGCACAGCGGGGAAGGCGGGGAGGGCCGGTAAAGGAGAGAGTCCCCTTAGGCAGCCACCTCAGCAAGGTAGACTCAGAAGTGGCCACATGTGGCTGAGGGGGCTGGCGTCTGTCCCCACACGCATGTATCCCATCACTGGGGCAGCCTTGCTGAGGACCCTCTCCTGGACACGATGGATACATGAAGAATAAAGTCTCCTAGAGAACAGACTTGTGGTTGCCAAGGGGCAGGGGGATGGGGAGGGATGAACTGGGAGTTTGGGATTAGCAGATGCAGACTCATATAAAGAATGGATAAACAACAAGGTCCTACTGATAGCACAGGGAACTATATTCAATATCCTGGGATAAACCATAACGGAAAAGAATATGAAAAGGAATGTGTGTATATGTGTGTGTGTGTGTGTGTGTGTGTGTGTGTGTGTGTGTGTGTGTGTATAACTGAATCACTTTGCTGTACAGGAGAAATTAACACAACATTGTAAATCAACTATACTTTGATAACATAAATTTTAAAAAAAAGAAGAAAGTCTCCATTTGGGGCTGGTGTGGCTTTCATGCCTCTCAAATACTCGCTTTTCCTCATTTTTTAAAAAATATTTATTTGGCTGCGTAGGGTCTTAGTTGCGGCACACGGGATCTTTCATTGCAGCACGCGGCCTCCTCTCTAGTTGTGGTGCATGGGGTCCAGAGCACGCAGGCTCAGCAGTTGCAGCATGTGGGCTCTCCAGTTGTGGCGCACGGGCTTAGTTGCCCCGTGGCATGTGGGATCTTAGTTCCCTAACCAGGAATCGAACCCAGGTCCCCTGCATTAGAAGGCTGATTCTTACCCACTGCACTGCCAGGGAAGTCCCTGCTTTTCCTTGTTTTAACAAAGGCTCTGCACCTTCTCTAAGCATCCACATCCAGGTCACACATTCTTTTCTATATTTACTAATTTACCCGGCCCTTCATTCAAAAAATATATGTTGAGTACCTGTTATATGTCAGGTACTGTTCTGGGTTCTGGAGATACAGCAATAAATCACAAACCACTGCCCTCGGGGAGCTGACGTCACTGTTTGAATATTAATTTGGGGGACCATCTTTTTTTTTTTTTTTTTTTTTTTTTTTTTTTATGCGTTACGCGGGCCTCTCACTGTTGTGGCCTCTCCCGTTGCGGAGGACAGGCTCCGGACGCGCAGGCTCAGCGGCCATGGCTCACGGGCCCAGCCGCTCCGCGGCATGTGGGATCTTCCCAGACCGGGGCACGAACCCGTGTCCCCTGCATCGGCAGGCGGACTCTCAACCACTGCGCCACCAGGGAAGCCCTGGGGGACCATCTTGTACTCATGGTTATTCACCTAGAGTAATGATATAGTTTCCTTTAAAAATAAATTTTAGGTTTGTGAAAACTGAGTTGGATGGTACAGATGGCACCCAAAGATGTTAAAAAGTGTGATGCAGGAAGTAGACGCCAGAGCCTTTGCTCAGGAGGGCAGCCCTGCGGTCCCTTCCAGCTTTGGTGTGATGCGCTTCTGTGGGGTCTGGTTTTCCCTCCTGCCACAGTCTCCCATCAAGAAAGGAGGCTGACCATCGACATACGAATGGATAAAGAAGATGTGGTACATATATACAATGGAATATTACTCAGCCATAAAAAGGAACAAAATTGAGTCATTTGTAGAGACGTGGTTGGACCTAGACAGTGTCATACAGAGTGAAGTAAGTCAGAAAGAGAAAAACAAATACCGTATATTAACGTATATATGTGGAATCTAGAAAAATGGTACAGATGAACCAGTTTGCAGGGCAGAAATAGAGATATAGATGTAGAGAAAAAAACGTATGGACACTAAGCAGGGGAAAGTGGGGGGGGATGAACTGGGAGATTGGAATTGACATGTATACACTAATATGTAAAAAATAGATAACTAATAAGAACCTGCTGTATAAAAATAAATAAATAGAATAAAATTCTAAATAATTTTAACTTTTAAAAAAATTTTTTAATTTTTTTAAATTAAATTTAAAAATTTTAAATTTAAACTAAATTTAAAATTAAAATTTTAACTTTAAAAAAAAAAAGGAAGAAAAGAAAGGAGGCTGAGGCACAGAGGGGAGAGGTGGCCACAGCCCTGAGGAAGGGGATCTGGGAGAGCCCAACCCATTGCCAAGGCCAGAGATGGCTCTGCTTGTTGGGGTCCCTGCCTGCTCCATGGGCGTGTCCATCAAGGGGATCTGGACTTGGCTGCACCCCTAGATGTGCCTGGGGTTGCAGCTAGAGGAGACCCGGCCTCCCTGGTCTCTTCCCCTGTCAGGCACCCACTCCCAGCACACCCCTGGCCCCCAACCCATGGCCACCGCCGCAATTAAACTGGTCCCGTTCCCAACTGTCGGCCAGAGATGCCCTTGGCTTGGGCCCAGGTAGCCAAGAAGGGGAGAGGATAAGTTGCTAAGGAAGAACTCTGTCACTAGTGGTAACGATTGGGCAAGAGGTGTGGGATTCTCAGAAATGTGACCACACCGCGGTCACAGGGCTTCCCCACAGCCTGAAGTGGGTGCAGTGTGAGGGGTAGCAAGGGGACTTCGAGGCCCAGAGGATCCAGACTACTCCTTCCCACCCCATCACCCCTGACACCTTTACCTCCATCAAAGACCAGGCTGGGCCACTCCCCTGAAGACCAGCAATACCATGAACAGTGGGGCAATGGCAACAGTGGTGTGCATCAGGGAGCCATGGGGGCTCTGGAGCCACATTGCCTTGGCTCAAACACAGCTGGGCTGCTTCCCTGCTGTGTGGCCTTGGGCAAGTGATTTAACCTCTCTGTGCCTTCTTAAACAATAGCAATTACTAGCACTATGCTAGGTGTCTTCTAGGCATTACTGCCTCTAAGCTTCAGGGCTTGGGGGAGGCATCGTTACCCTCACTTTGCAGATGGGGAAACCGAGGCCTAAAAGGGTTACAGGTGGCTGAACCAAGGCCACCCAGCCTGTAAATGGGAGCACTGGGTTTGGAACCTGGGCTTCAACCACTAGATTGCCCTGTGTCTGGGCCCATTTGTGTTTGCATCCACCCCTCCACCAGCGCACACCTCCTGCCAGGTCTCGTCTCTCTTTATCATGACAACCACACAAGTAACATTCATCGGCGCTTGCCCCGTGCCTAGCCCCGTTCTAAGACCTTTACAGGAGTTACTGCATGTAAACTGCAATGAGCCCTAAGGGGTGGGAATGACTGGTACCCCAAATACAAATGGGGAGACCCAGGCACCAAGGGGCTAACTGACTTAACCCAAACTGTCACCGTTAGTAGGTGGTAGAGCCAGAGTTTGAACTCACAATTTTGTGTCCCTCCTGCCTCTGGAATCCAGGTCCCCACCCCACCTGCCCAGGCTCTTCCCATCCACCTTCCACCCTCACCCAAGCCCTCCTATCTCTGTGCTGGGCTCTGGCCACGCAGGCTGTGCTCTCACGGGACCTTGCTATTTTTAGGTCATCAGTGCTGCCTCCTCAGCTCAGCTACAGACTCCTTGGGGATGCACAGGCCATGGGGAAGCACAGAGCACAGCTCACGGTGGGAGACCAATGATGCATCTCTGGAGATGTGGTGACTTGTCCCTATGCCCTCAGCTAGCCGTCAAACAGGAAGTTAGCCGTCAAACAGGAAGTTGATTACAGTTGAAAACCCACAACGTTGGACAAAGGTCAGTGTCAGGATGGGGCCCTGCCGCACCCTTCACCCCCACCTTGCCCTACTCCAGGGCAGAAGAGATGCCCTCAGGTCCCCAGAGCAGAGGATGGTTCCAGAGAGTAAACATGCCAGCATGTGAGGGGAAGAGCCCCCTTGTAACTTGTGCAGGGAGCTAGGTGTCCTAGGTTCAAGAGCGAGCTCTGTCATATAAGGGGGAGGGGGGTGGGAGAGGGTTGGATTGGGAGTTTGGGATTAGCAGATGCAAACTGGTATATACAGAAAGGATAAACAACAAGGTCTTACTGTATAGCACAGGGAACCATATTCAATATGTGATAAACCATAATGGAAAAGAATATGAAGAAGAATGTATATATGTGTAACGGAATCTCTTTGCTGTACAGCAGTAATTAACATAACATTGTAACTCAACTATACTTCAATTTAAAAAAATTAAATAAAAAACAAATAAATAAAAGGTATTCTTCACTAAAAAAAAAAAAAAAAAAGAGCGAGCTCTGCCAGCACAGCTCAGAGGCCCTGGGCTCACTGAGTGCCGCTGGCTCCCCTCGGGTCCCAGCACTCATACGTTCACTGGGTGTTCAGAGCCAGGCTCCGTTCTGGGTGCTAGGGCTGCATGCACCACGAACAGGACAGATCAGTTTTCTGCCCTCATGGGGCTGACCTTCCAGTGGGGAAACAGAAACTAGTCCGGTAAATTTAAATAATAAATTTTAAATTTAATAATAAAATAAAACATTAAATAATAGAAATAAAAATAATAAACTAAAATAATAATAAATGTTAATAAATTTAATAAATAATGAGGGGAGGAGAGAAATAGGTGAGGGAGATTAAGAGGTACAAACTTTCAGTTGCAAAATCTATGAGTCACGGGGATGAAGTGGACAGCGTGAGGAACACAGTCGATAATCTTGTAACATCTTTGTAGGGCGGCAGATGGTGGCTATGGCGGTGATCCTTCTGAAATGCAGAGCAATATGGGATCGCTCTATTGTGTAAGAGGAACGCACATCATGTTGTAGTTCAATCGTACTTCCAGAAAAATCACACGAACGCACGCACAGAAAAGTAGATCAGATTTGTGGTTACCAGACGTGGGGAGTTGGCAGGGGAGGGGATGAAGACAGTCGAAAAGTACAAGCTGCCAGTTATAAGGTAAATAAGCGCTAGGGACGTAACCTCCAACATGATAAACGTAGTTAACGCTGCTGCATGTTATACATGCAAGTCGTTAGGAGAGTAAGTCCTGAGTTCTCCTCACAAGGAGAAAACATATTTTCTCTGTTTCTCTAGTTTTGTATCTATTTAAGATGATGGATAGTCACCAAACTCACTGTGGTCATCTTTTCCCGATGTACGTAAGTCAAATCATGAGGGTGTACGCTGTAAACATATACAGTGCTGTACGTCAGTTATGTGTCTGTAAAACTGGAAGGAAAAAAAAAAGAGCTAATATCATATAAGGGTAGGTGCTGTGGATATAGCCCCAGAGGGGCAAGAGATAGAGCAGGGGGAGGCCTCTGGGGGGAGTGGCCTTGTAACTTGAGGGATGAGAAGGGGTCGGTCAGGAAGGGGGCAGGGAAGAGCCGTCCAAGCCAGCAAGTGGAGGTACGGGGAGAGGGGAGGGACAAAGGCCCTGGGGTGGGACAAGCTGGCAGGCCCCAAGACTTGCTGGGCGGATGACCGGAGAGACAGGTCCCAGCAGCCTCACAGCCAGCTCCTGTTTGTGAGTCTGGTCGGCCTGTGTGAGTCTGGTCGGCCTGTGTGAGTCTGATTTGATTAAAAGGACAATAGGAATCCTTGGAGGGTCTTGATTAAGTGGGGCAACCCAACCAGAAGAGCCCCTCCAGCTGTGGTTGGAGAATGGCTTGTGGCCACAGGGAGGTCAGGGGACCGTGACTGCACAGGGGTGGCAGGGAAAGTGGAGGTGGAATCCAGGGTCAGGTGCGGGGAGAAGGGACGGGAATTATGGACAGAGCAGAGGAGGGCTCCCGGCTTTGGGCTGACTAGGAGAATGAGGAGGCCCAAGCCTTCCTCCCCTCCCTCCTGCCCCCGGCCCTGCCTGGGCACCCACTCCACGCGACCGGGGACTCAGGAGCCAGCGAGGGATGCCGGCTGCTGCGTGCACTCCCGCCACCCCACGACTTGGTTTTACAACTGGAAGAGGGACATTGTGAGGGCAAAGGGCAGAGAATTGAAGTTGCCCACCACGGGGCCACAGCCAGAGAGGAGCTGTGGGCCGAGGCTGGGGTCAGAGCAGCACAGATGGCCGGGGGTCAGAAGCCAGAGAGGAAATGCCCGGAGAGGATTAGGGAGGATTAGGTCTGCACGTCGGATTATGCTGCCCTTGAACATGACAGCTCCTGATAAAGCCGAAGCCATCACGGCTCAGAGAGTCGCCCTGGACATCCACAGGCACATACAGACACACAGACACACACTCACACCCCATCCTTGTACACACGCTGTCACACGCATCACACATGTTCAAAGCCAAGCCCCTTCCCATCACCCACGGACACTTGCACACACCACTGGGAAGTGGCTTCCCCAGCCCCAGGACAGCCCGCAGAAGCCCCTCCACAAGCGGTCCTGCCCCAGTGGCTCCAGGGGCCAATCCACAGACCTGGCTCCGGGGCCTACCGCATCGGCTCACAGACACCCACCTGCCTGTGCTGCCCACCAACCTTCACACCTGACCGCCCCCCCAAGACAGGCCCCTGCCCACCGGCGCCGTGCCCCGTTTAACACGGAACACCGGTCCGGTCTGGATACAAGTGCCCAGGATCGTTTCTCACTCAGATAGTTCAGATGTGACAGTCCCCTTCCCTGTCTGCGCTGCCACAGAAAAAAGCTGGCTCTCCTACTGGCGAGGGTCCAAGCGGGGCGATTCCTCCTCTGGAGCCTCACACACACACACACACACACTCACATACATTCACACACACACACACATTCACACACAACTTGCAAGGTGGTCCCATCATCAGTGCTGTTCTTTGGCGGGGATGTCACCTTGAGGTTAAACAAGACAGCCCATGTTAGTGGTAAGTGCCCCGCTGGGTATCAGGCACTGTGCTAGGTGTCCCAGGGACACTTCACTATGAGCTGGGCTTTGTGTCATCCCTACCAACGCAATCCCTTGGAGCCCATCCACTGCCCCAAGCCAGGAACCCCGGCTCCAGGGAAAGGGCGGCCCAGCCAGAGCTGCCCAAGGAGCCAGGCCGCATCCTCAGCAGACCCTTCTCGAGCATCCCATCCAGGAAAGGTTCTCCCTGCTGCCCCTGCTCCTTTCTGGAGTGTAACTCTCGCCAGCATGACTCACACACAGCCAGGCCTGGGCAAGGAGTGCCTGCCTCAGTTCCCCCAGGGGCAGGGGCAGGGGCAGGCCTCCAATTTAGTCTGAGACAGGAAAGGCCCCTGGAGGCTAGGCCAGGCAGAGGCAGTAGCGACCTAGGCCCAGCTTCCCAAGTGCCTGCAGGGGCCAGGCACGGCCAGATGCCCAGTGTTCCTGCCATCATGCAGCTGCAAGATCACCTGGCAGTGGGGAGGGCAGGAGGCCAGAACGAGGCCACAGGCCCCAGGGTGCAGCTCCAAAGACAATAGTAATTAGGCCAGGAACCCAGGCAGCTGGAGCTTCCCCACTGCTGGTCTGGTTGCTGAGGGCGAGGGAGGGACGCCAGGGACACAGGAGGGCCAGGGAGGATGTACTGTCCCTGCCTGGACCCCATAGGAGGACACACAGAAGGGCAGGGGCGGTGCCCCGGGGAGGCATCTCTTGCAGCGTCCAGAAGGGCCTGCAGCTGGGAAGCCACCTGCCCCTCTTCCTTCTCTCTCGGCTCCCTTCACCCATGCTCAGGCTTTCTCCTCTCAGGCGGGTCTCCTCTACTCCTCCCCTCCCCCTCCCCCTCCCCTTCTCCCCCTCCCCCTCCCTTTCTCCCCCCTCTCCCTCCCCTTCTCCCCTCCCCTCCCCTTCTCCCCTCCCCTCCTCCCTCCCCTTCTCCCCCTCCCCTCCCCTTCTCCTCTCCCCTCCCCTTCTCCCCTCCCCTCCTCCCCCTCCCCCCTCTTCTCCCCTCCCCTCCTCCCTCCCCTTCTCCCCTCCCCTCCCCTTCTCCCCTCCCCCTCCCCTTCTCCCCCCTCCCCCTCCCTTTCTCCCCCTCCCCCTCCCCCCTCCCCTCCTCCCTCCCCTTCTCCCCTTCCCCTCCCCTTCTCCCCTCCCCTCCCCCCTCCCCTTCTCCCCCTCCCCTTCTCCCCCTCCCCCTCCCCTTCTTCCCCTCCCCCCTCCCCTTCTCCCCCTCCCCTTCTCCCCCTCCCCCTCCCCTTCTTCCCCTCCCCCCTCCCCTTCTCCCCCTCCGCTTCTCCCCCTCCCCTCCCCTTCTCCCCCCTCCCCCTCCCTTTCTCCCCCCTCTCCCTCCCCTTCTCCCCTCCCCTCCCCTTCTCCCCTCCCCTCCTCCCTCCCCTTCTCCCCCTCCCCTCCCCTTCTCCCCTCCCCTCCCCTTCTCCCCTCCCCTCCTCCCTCCCCTTCTCCCCTCCCCCCTCCCCTTCTCCCCTCCCCTCCTCCCTCCCCTCCTCCCTCCCCTTCTCCCCTTCCCCTCCCCTTCTCCCCTCCCCTTCTCCCTCCCCTTCTTCCCCTCCCCCCTCCCCTTCTCCCCCTCCCCTTCTCCCCCTCCCCCTCCTTCTCCCCCTCCCCCTCCCCTTCTTCCCCTCCCCCCTCCCCTTCTCCCCCTCCGCTTCTCCCCCTCCCCTCCCCTTCTTCCCTCCCCCCTCCCCTTCTCCCCTCCCCCTCCCCTTCTCCCCCTCCCCCTCCCCTTCTCCCCCTCCCCCCTCCCCTTCTCCCCTCCCCTCCTCCCTCAGCCCCTCTCTCCTCCCCGCCTCTTCAGGCTGCTTCCCATCTTCAGTCTTTTTACTAAATATACCACTTCTGGCAGAGGCAGCAGAGGGAGGTGGATGGGGCAGTGAGCTGAGGCAGAGCCCCTGGTGCTGGCAGCCTGGCCCCAATCTCAGCGGGTGACCCTGGGCAAGCCCCTCCCCCCAGGACTGCAGCCCCTTCCTGTGGACAGGAAGGGCTGGGGCCCCTGATGGCAGTGCCTGCCTGGGTGTGGAGCCCACCTCTCCCTGCACAGAGACCACGTGCGGTGACGGGCCAGACCCCACTCCTGGGCCTGGCCTTGAGGGCTCACCATGACCCCGTCCCACTCTGCATCCCCACTTCCAAACTCTGCCCTTGCTGTTCCCTGTCCCCAGACCGCTGACACCACCTTCTCCGGGAAAACTTCCCTGTGCCCTCACCCAGCCCCTGCTGATTTCTCCTCGTGCCAGGGTCTCTGGGAGCACCCTCCATCCTGCCCTGCGGCTCCACACCCATTCCAGAACCAGCACAGGTGCCTCTCCAGCCTGGGACACACACCTTGTGGGCAGAGGCGGGTGGGCAGCCTCGGTCAGAGCAGGACCTCAGCCACCACTCCCTGGGCACCAGCGTCCACCCCAAGCTCAGCCCCAGCCAGGCCTACGCTCGGCCTGAGGCACTTGTCCATTAAGGCAGAAGGGGTGAGAGGAAACCAGCACCATGAGGGACCACGGTCAGAATGCAGAACTTTCCCCGCACCCCACAGGGTAGTTGCCCCAGAGCCTTTTCCCTCTGGGCACTGAAGCCCCTCCTTGAGGCAGGGGGATAGCAAACATGACCTACACAGGATCCGGCACAGGGTGCTCACCAGGTAGAGCAAGGTTTCTGGTAGTTCCCCAGGCCCCAGAAGTACACTGCCCTGCCCCTTCTCCACCCACCAGGCCCCTCTGCCCAGGCCTCAGACTCCAGACCAGAATGTCCACTTTGCTGATGGGCCCCACTGGGAGCCACCCAGAAGCTCTCCCACATTCCCCGGGTCCTGGAGGCCAGACCAGCGCTGGATACGGCTGGTGCGTGCCTTCTGCAGCCCCACTCGAGAGCCCAGGGGCTTCCTTGACTCTCTGTTCAGCAGCCCCAGGCATCTGGGCATTGCCTCATTCTGGCTGAAAGCAAGAACCACTTGGTGGGGACCTTCCCCCTGGTGGTCCAGTGGCTAGGTCTCCGCGCTTCCACTGCAGGGGGCCTGGGTTCATCCCTGGTCGGGGAGCTAAGATCCTGCAAGCGGCGTGGCACGGCCAAAAAAAAAACCACTTGGCAATGTTTTCAAACTCACACTTCTTGTGACCTACCATGTGCTAACTAGCCACATTCCATCACATCCTTATCAGTGTTACATCACTTTAAGAGACAGGAATTACTCATTCTCCCTGTTTTGCAGATGAAAAAACTGAGGCTCGAAGGTTTTCCCCAGTGTGCTCGGGCTGGGACGCCAGCCCTTTCTTTCCCCACAAAGTCCCTGTGCTCTGTGCATTGGCCCTGCCACTCCAAAAACAGCCAAGGTGTGCCTGGGCCCCGACCCCCCGACCCATGGCCTGCAGGAGATACTCCCCAGGGATGGGAGCAGGCCTGATGCACTGTCTTTCCCCGTGGCCCCTGGCAGCCTCTGATCTTGTGGACAGCAGGCACTCCCCTTACCCACCCAAAGGGAGCAGGATCTCACGTGTGATTACAAATGAGAGGGGCCAGATTCCATCCTCCAGGGGCTGGGGAACCGCCTCCACCTTGGCTCAGAGAGGAGCCCACCGCACCTCTGCCTCCAGGAAGCCCCCTCGGTAACCCTAGGGGAGAGCTGACTCCCTCTCAGGAACACTGCTGAGCCCCCAGGGCCTGCTGCCCACTGGAGCACCCCCCTCCCCGCACGCAGCTGTCGCCGGCCCACTGCCCTCTCTGCCTACTGGTGTCACTGGGCATAGGGCCGGGGTCAGGGAGGCTGGGGCGACATGACTCACCACGCCTGCCCACCACCCGCCCGCACAGAGGGGTTGCCCAGCAGCGCTCACTGGGAAGGGGAAGACACCCGCCCTGCTGCGTCGGCGGGACCTCACAAAGTGCAGAGTTCTGCCTGCCTTTCCCTTGCCCAGGCCTCACCCCAGGGATTTTCATCAGATGAGGAAACAGAGGCCCAGAGCGGGGAAGTGAGTCCTGCAAGGCCAAGTCCACAGCAGGCGGCCGGTGGGGAGGACCATCCTGTTTCGGCAGCCCGGAGCATCACTCCCTCCCGCCCACGCCTTTGCAGAACTCTCCTGCACCGGGGCCAACCGCTGAGCCCCATGAGCCTCCCACACAGGGCCCCATTCCTGACCACAGAGGTGCCCCACACCAGGGCCAAGCTGGGCCATGGGCTGTGGACAGCTGATAGCCAGGGCTCCTGCGGGGGAGGGGCAGGTCTCAGAGGAGCCGCCAGGCTCATCCTCAGTGAAATCCCACCTCCCCATCCAGAGCTCCAGGGGCTGGAAGAAGAGCCGTGGACGGGATGGGCACTGGAGCATCCAGAGACATGGGGTGGCTGAATGGGTCTGGGGGGCACGGGGCAAGGCAGTGTCCAGCTGCCTGAAAGCCCTGAGGCAAGGCCAGCCTGCAGGGGGCCACGGCTGCTCCCCTAGACTGGGTCTAGCGGGCGTGACAGATCCCAGTGGGGAAGAGGTCCTGCAGGCCCAGTTAACAAATGAAACAGAAACTGCTCACACACCAACAATGGCACTGGCGCCTTCCCCTTCCCAGTGCGAGCCCTGCTGGGCATCCCCCTGCGGGCAGGCTGGTGAGTCACGTCACCCCAGCTTCAGCCGCCTCCTGGGGAAGGGCCCTGGTCTGGCTATTGTGGGAAATGAATGAGCTGCCATCCAGGAAAGCATTTTGGAAATTATGAAGGGCAATCCCTGTGTAATAATGTAAATAAGTACGGAACAACAGGCTCATGAGTGTGGCAAAGTGGGCTGGCCTCCTAGGCCACCCTTCCCTCTGCTCTGGCTCCCTTCACTTCAGGGAAGTTGCAGTCACTTCTGCTTATACCCCTATGGCCAGAGCGTGGTCACCTGGCCACACCTAACTGCCAGGAAGGCTTTGGGTTATCCTGGGCAGCCGTGAGCCTAGCCAACACCCCAGTCTCCACCACACCAAGAAGGCTGGTCAAAAACCTGATACCGTTTAACACTCATCCAAGATAACAGGAAATTCTTAGAACAATAGAAACAGAAAAATACAAGTCTTCTTAACTCCAGCGAACATCATACTGAATAGCGACACTCTGGGATCATCTCCATGAAGGAGGAACAGGACAAGCGAGCGCCCCAGGACAGCAGCTGTGCCATGTTCTGGGGGTCCTGCCCTTTCAATGGAACAAGAAAGAGATGTAGGGAATTCCCTGGCAGTCCAATGGTTAAGACTCCACACTTCCACTGCAGGAGGCCCGGGTATGATCCCTGGTCAGGGAACCAGATCCCGCATGCCGCAGCTAAGAGCCCTAAGAGCCCCAAAATCCCGCGGGCCACAACTAAGACCCAGAGCAGCCAAATAAATAAATAAATATTAAAAAAAAAAGAAGAAGAAGAACAGAGAGGGGAGACCCGTCTCACTTGATAGAAAAATAAACTACAAAAGTCTAGTGGGTTTAGGCTTCCCTGGTGGCGCAGTGGTTGAGAGTCCGCCTGCCGATGCAGGGGACACGGGTTCGTGCCCTGGTCCAGGAAGATCCCACATGCCGCGGAGCAGCTGGGCCCGTGAGCCATGGCCGCTGAGCCTGCGCGTCCGAAGCCTGTGCTCCGCAACAGGAGAGGCCAGAACGGTGAGAGGCCTGCATACCGCAAAAAAAAAAAAAAAAAAAGTCTAGTGGTTTTGAAAGAGTGGTTCTGGTATAGTAATATACAAATGGATCAGTGAAATCTATTAGAAATCCAAACACCCAGTAATGATAAAGGCAGCATTTCAAACCAACAAAGCGAAGATCGGACTCTTCAATATACAACAAGAGTAGAACTGGCTGTCCAAGTAAAAAAAAAATTTTGATCCATATCTCATACCATCCACAAAAATACATTCCACATGGAATAAATCATTCAAAATACTACAGAAATATAAAAGTCTTAGGGAAAATATACACCAGAATATGCTTATAACTTTGGGGTAAAAAAGTCTGAAGCAAAATGCAGAACACAAAAGCCATACATGAAAATACTGAAAGATTTGACTTCATCAATTAAAATTTTCTCTACACTCAGACTCACCATAAATGAAGGTAAAGAGCAAGTAGCAGACATGGAGAAAATACTTGAAAAACAAATAACGGATAAAAGGTTATTATTCATTCATCCATCCATTCATTCATTCATAGATTAATTAGGGGGTGCCTACTATGTGCCCAGTGCTGTCCTGGTGCTGGAAATGTTAGCATGAACAAACGACAAAACCCCTGCCCTCCTGGCTCTGACATTCTAACAGGGCAGGGAGGGACAGGCAATGAAGAAATAAACATATAATATGTTGGATGCCAGTCATGGAAAAAAATAAAACAGGGAAGGAGGAGGGGGAGTGTGGGGAAGGCAAACAAAGATGTGAGGCCCTCCACAAATGAGTAAGAAAAAAATCAAAGAACAGCTACACAGAATTCACGGACCAAGAAATGCAAATAGGGCTTCCCTGGTGGCGCAGTGGTTAAGAATCCGCCTGCCAATGCAGGGGACATGGGTTCGAGCCCTGGTCCGGGAAGATTCCACATGCCGCAGAGCAACTAAACCCGTGCACCACAACTTGCGCTCTAGAGCCCACGCTCCGCAACAAGAGATGCCACCGCAATGAGAAGCCCACGCACCGCAACAAAGAGTAGCCCCTGCTCGCTGCAACTAGAGAAAAGCCTGCGTGCAGCAACGAAGATCCAACGCAGCCAAAAATAAATTAATTAAATAAAAAAAAAAAAGAAAGAAACACAGATGTCCAGGAAGCATGTGAAACTCACGCTCTCCCCACTGAAGGGATGCCAGGGGTTTATTCGCCCATCAGGTTGGCAAACATTCAGTGCTGAGAGGGTTGTGTAGATGAATAACTTTGTATCTTTTTGGTGGGAGTGTAAGTTGGTATCCTTCTTTAGAGGGCCACTGCGCAGGACCTATCCAAATGTGGGAAGCACATGCCCTTTGACTCCACAATCCCTATTCTGGGTATCACTCTGGAAAGAGAGAATCATACAAAGATTCCCAGTGCAGCATTATCCATACCGGGGGAAATGGGATACACAGTTTGTATAGTTCCCCTAAGAACTTTTGAAAAGACCTTTTGAAAAGACCACACTGATGCAAAACAAGCTCCAAGACAAGGGGGGAAAAAGGTGAGTTGCAATGAAGGTCGTGCGGTATGATGTCATTTCCATAAAAAAGAGAAAGTTCTGTATTCTGTATAAACATAAATATGTATGAAACACTCTAGGAGAGAAAAATCTGGTTGCAAACCAAGGAAAAGCGTTGAACCACCAGGAGGTTGATGTTGAGTTGGCGAGAGCCTCCGGGGTGACGCCACCACGGCTGGGCCGGGGAGAGACCTCAGGGGGAATGTGGGAAGGGGGTTGCGCTGACTAGGAAAGAGAATGCTGGTGGTAATGCCGGTGAGTGGCCAGGCCAGAGGGGAGATTGCAGGCCCTGAGCAGGCCAAGCAGGTGGGCCAAAAGAAGCCCCTAGTGACACTGAACCACGCACCTTAGGCCAGGTGTCCCCTCAGCACCCTGCGTGGGCTGACCCTGCGTGGGATGCCTGTACCCGGGCTTCAAGACTCCCCTTAGGTCTCGCTTCCTTCAGGAAGCCTTCCCAGATCCTCCGGCTGAAACCAGGGCCTCCCGGAGCCCTGGCTCACCTCTGCCCTCCCAATACTTGGGCCTCCCTGAAGTCAGGTAGCGGGCCCTGGTAGTTTCACTTTCCCTGCTTCTGGCTCGGGCTTGGCCCGGGCAGGGTCTCCATCAGTGTGGGCTGGGTGGATGGGTGAACTGTTCTCCCTGTTCCTCCTTCATTTTTGCTTTCACCCTTGAGTACCAGGCCTCCCTGGGGGAGCTGGGGGCCCTTGTTATAAGATTGAATCCCCATCCTTCCAAAAGGCCACAGTCCTGTGCTTCTCTCACCCAGTCCCGCAGCCGAGGAGTCAGACTCTGCCTGTCAGGGAGCCAGGTGGGTGGGGGGAGGCCAGGATGTGACGACTGCCACGCAGCCCAGGGTCTTTTTCCGTGATCAGAACACGCTGCACCAGGCGGCCGCCTTCGCTGGGAGCCACCTTGTTCTCACGGCCCCTCTCTGCTCACATCCTGTTTCCACCCCAAGCCCTGGGCCCCCAGCCCCGCCTCCTGGGTTTTCACATTGCCTTTCCTGGGTCGCTGCTCTAGGGGCACCGGCCTCTTCTTTTCAACCCCCGGGGATTTGAAGGATTTTACACCTGAGTCTGCTGTCCTGAAGGGACAGTCTTACCATGCCAAATGTGGTCTTGTGAGGCAGGCTCAGCTGACGCCAGCGCCCAGATGGGGGGGGGGAAGGAGCGTGTGACCTTGGGCCAGGCCCTTAAATGACCCAAGCCCCGCTTTCCTCAGCTTCCAAGTGGGAATCCAAGGGGGTGGCCCCCAGTAAAAGGCAGTAACAAAGGCACCCATAGCAGGGCCTGGGAGGCCCTTGAGAATCTAAGTCAGGGCGAAGAGAGCCCAAGTCTTGTCTCCCCCGGGACAGGGGCCTCGTCCATCACACCCACCCTGCATGCACTTGTCACACAGTATTTGTTATTTTCCTAGCTGTTCCAGACATCTCTTCACACTGTAGAAAACATAGAACAGGGAATTCCCTGGGTGTCCAGTGATTAGGACTCCGCACACCCACTGCCGAGGGCCTGGGTTCCATCCCTGGTTGGGGAGCTAAGATCTCACAAGCTGCGTGGTGTGGCCAAAAACAACAAAAAGAAAAATTTTTTAAAAGAAAAAAAAAACCCAACAACATAGAACAAACAGAAAATAAGGGAGAAGACCAAAAAAAAAACGGGAGAAGACAGTAAAACACTGCCCATAATCTACCTTGGTTCACTCTTGCGGTCCCTTCCACCCTCTGTGTGAGCCCTTGGCAAGGCTCTCAGTGAGAAGGGGCAGGAAGGGGAATCCATTACTGAAAACAAGGCCCGGTGGGGAGCCCTGGGCAGTGTGCACGGCCCCTCCTCAGGCAGCACGGAGGGACCCGACCCCCCCTCCCCTCCCCTCCCCCTTCCTCCCCCCAAGCCGGTCCCACCAGCCCCTCCAGGGTACCCTGCAGTCTCCCCTCATCAATGTCTCCCGCTCCAGGGTGGGCCCACGGGAGGCCAGTCCTGACTGGGGACCAGCATTGAACATCCTGCGTGGACAAGCCCTCCGCTGCCAGGTGCCCAGAGCCCGCCCTTCACCCCCCACCCCCGGCCCCCCGAACCTGCACAGTCGGGAGATCCACGTGACTCCGTGACTCAGTGCAGACAAGGAAACGTCACCTCTGGGCTGAGGTGGCACTTTCCAGTCTTGCTCTCTTCCTCTGCCTCTTTCTGATGGAGAGGATGCTCTCCAGCCAGTGCCGCTGCACAGGGGAGGTCTGCAAGGAGCTCAGCATCTCCGCCACCGTGTTAGGAGGTTGGCATCTCCTGACCAGCCCAGCAGTCTGCCTCAGCAGGCGAGCTCCACATCTGCTTCCACTGGGACAAACCCACTCTTGGTGGCCCTGGTCCCCTGCCCCCTCAACTTCCAGGTCATGGCTGGGTCTATCCAATCCCCCTGCTTCCTGCCGCCCACCACCATCCTGGGGTGAAGGGGGTCTCACATGCCTGGCCTGAGGGCTGCGCCTTCAGGACAACCCAGCCTTCTCCATGTGGAAGTGCAGCTGCCGCTGGGCCTGACTCTGACTGCCCTCATCCTAAGAGCCTCCTCCGCCATCAGTCTACTCTGGTCTGTGCCAACTCCAAGAAAGGTGAGAGGGTGGAGGAAAGTCCCCCATCACATTCAGACGCTGAGTTACTGCCCAGCAGGAACCAAAGACCCTCGCTGCTGCCCTCAGCACTTCATGCCTACCAGGTCCACTCCAGCCCTCGCCAAACCCTGAGCACCCTTCCCTCCCGGCCCTTCCAACTCTGACACCTGGAAAGCCCTAATGTCCTCTCGATCCAGCTCTCAGCCCTGGCAGCTAAGTGCTGCTGGAGAAAACCACCCCCAGGTCAGACTCAGGGGTCCCCTGACCCCCGTGCCCCTCTCCTGATCCTCGGCTGCCTCACTGCCATGCTAGCGACGTTTAGCACCTAGCGTTGGGAAACCAGGCGGGAAAATGTAAGGTTGGATCCCTATTCACAGCACTTACCTAAAAGAGTAAATATCTACATGTAAAAGGTAAAAGTCTACAGCTAAGAGATGAGTATGTAAGACACATCTTTTTTACTTTGAGGGAGCAAAGGTTTTAAAAGTACAGACTGTAGTTGAAAAAATGATGGATTCAACCACATAAAAATGAAAGCTCTCGGGACTTCCCTGGTGGTCCAGTGGTTAGGACTCGGTGCTTTCACTGCAGTGGGCCCGGAGTTCCATCCCTGGTCAGGGAACTAAGATCCTGCAAGCTGCGTGGTCCAGCCAAAAAAGAAAAAACAAAACAAAACAAAAAAAAAACAAACCAGATCTCTGTTCAATAAACAACACCTTAGACTTAACAGATGGAGGATAGGTTGGGAGAAAATGTTTGCAATGTCTAAAACTGACAATGGTTATTGTATATATATTATATTTAATATCATAAATAAAATTATTAAGGAATTCTAATTTAGCATTTACAAGGAATTTTTGTAAATCAAGGAGAAAAACAGACAAATTACAGAAAAATACTAAGAGAGAAATGGATATAGCCATAATCAGCAACTCATATAAGGGAAATCTGAACAGTTAACAAGTCTGTGAAGAAATACTTAAACTCCTTAGCAATTAGAGAAGTCAAAAATAAAACTATGGGCCACAACTACTGAGCCCGCATGCCCTGGAGCCCACGAGCCACAACTAGAGAAGGCTGTGCACCACAGTGAGGAGCCCGCGTACTGCAATGAAGATCCCGCGTGCTGCAACTAAGACCTGACGCAGCCAAATAAATAAATAAAACTATGAGGCATCCTTTTACACCATTCAGCTTGGCAAAAAATAAATAAAAATTAAAAGTCAAAGTCAGATAATACCAAATGTTGAGAAGGATGTAGGGAAAGCAATGTGGCAGGATTGAGTCAAAAATATATTCCGAATTAGCAAAGTCTCTATGTATCTTTACTCTTAAAAAAAAGAAATGCACAAAAAGACCCCCAAAACTAGAAAACCATCCCTATAACAGGTGTAGGATAGGGTGGGATAGGGTGAGGAGGAGAGAAAAAGCAGGGGAAGAAGGGGAATGCCACTCCCATTCTGCCTCATATGAAATATGAAATAACATGCAGTGTAGGTTGATATGTAATAATACAGAACAAAAAATAACTGGAAATATACTCAGTGTCAAACATGACTCATACCTCACACCATACATAAAAATTAACTTGAGCAGATCACAATGCTAAATGTAAAAACCTAATACTATAAACTATCTAGAAGAAAACATAGGGGAGGGGCTTCCCTGGTGGCGCAGTGGTTAAGAATCTGCCTGCCAATTTAGGGGACATGGGTTTGAGCCCTGGTCCAGGAAGATCCCACATGCCACGGAGCAACTGAGTCCGTCTGCCACAACTACTGAGCCTGCGCTCTAGAGCCCATGAGCCACAACTACTGAGCCTACGTGCCACAACTACTGAAGCCCACGAGCCTAGAGCCCATGCTCCACAAGAGAAGCCACCACAATGAGAAGCCTGCACACAGCAACAAAGAGTAGCCCCCGCTCGCCACAACTACAGAAAGCCCGCATGCAGCAACGAAGACCCAACACAGCCAAAAAATACATAAATAAAATTTTTAAAAATAGAAAACATAGGGGAAAAGCTTTGCATCCTTGATTTAGGCAAAGGTTTCTTAAAACACAAAAGCACAAAACATAAAAGAAAAAATTGATAAGCTAGATTTCATCAAAATTATAAACTTGTGCTCTTTAAAAGATGCCACACACACACACACACAAAAAGGCCAGCCACAGACAAGGAGAAAATATTCCCAACAAATATATCAGAGAGAGGACTTGCATCTAAAATATATGAGGGCTTCCCTGGTGGCGCGGTGGTTGGGAGTCCGCCTGCCGATGCAGGGGACGTGGGTTCGTGCCCCGGTCCGGGAGGATCCCACGTGCCGCGGAGCGGCTGGGCCCGTGGGCCATGGCCGCTGAGCCTGCGCGTCCGGAGCCTGTGCTCCGCGACGGGAGAGGCCACAGCGGAGAGAGGCCCGCGTACCGCAAAAAAAAAAAAATAATAATAATAATAATAAAATATATGAATATACAACTCAACAATTAAATGACAAATAACCCAATTTAAAATGAACAGAGGTTTTGAACAGATATTCCTCCAAAGGAGATATACAAATGGCCAATAAGCATATGAAAAGATGCTCAAAATCATTAGTCATTGGGGTGATGTCAATCAAAACCACAGTGAGATACCACATCACACCCACTGGGGTGGCTAGAATTAAAAGACAATAACAAGTGTTGTTCAGAACATGCAGAAACTGGAACCCCCATAATTTGCTAGTGGGGATGTAAAATGGTGCAGCTGCTTTGGAAAACAATTTGGCGTTTCTCAAAAAGTTAAACAGTTACCAGGCTTCCCTGGTGGCACAGTGGTTAAAGAAGAAGCCCGCGCACTGCAATGAAGAGCAGCCCCTGCTCGCCGCAACTAGAGAAAGCCCGCGTAGCAACGAAGACCCAGTGCAGCCAAAAATAAAATAAATACATTTTTTAAAAAATCATTAAAAAAAGACCTCTTACAGTGTAATAAGACAAATAACCCAATAAAAAAGGAGCAAATGATTTCAAATGACACTTCATAGAAGAAGATTCTTGAATGCCAATAATCACATATAGATACTAAATATTATTAGTCATTAGAAGGGACTTCCCTGGTGGTCCAGTGGTTAAGACCCCCACACTCCCAATGCAGAGGGACCGGGTTCGATCCCTGGTCGTGGAATTAAGATCCCGCATCCCGCAGCCATAAATAAATAAATAAATAAATAAATACCATTAGTCATTAGGGAAATGCAAATTAAAAGTATAATGAGAAGACTGGCCATAACAAGCTTTGGCAAGGAGTTGGAGAAACTGGAACACTCATACACTGCTGGTGGGGATATAAAATATTACAACCATTTTGGCAATGGTTTGGTCGTTACCTAAGAATATTTAAACATGCAGCTACAATACAACTAAGCCATTCCTCTTCCAGGTATTTACCAAAAAAAAAAAAAAACTCAGAAACATATTCACACAAAGACTTGTACATAAATGTTTATAGCAGCTCTCTTTATAATAGCCAAAAAACTGGGAGCAATACAAATGCCCCTCAACAGGTGAATATATTTTACCAAACATAAAATAGATAGCTAGTGGGAAGCAGCCGCATAGCACAGGGAGATCAGCTCGGTGCTTTGTGACCACCTAGAGGGGTGGGATAGGGAGGGTGGGAGGGAGAGAGAGGCAAGAGGGAAGAGATATGGGGACATACGTATATGTATAACTGATTCACTTTGCTATGAAGCAGAAACTAGCACACAATTGTAAAGCAATTATACTCTAATAAAGATGTTAAATAAAAAAAAGAAGTCAGGGTGTGGTAATATAAGCCCATTATTTAGAGACCTGGAGGAAAATACCAGTATCATGCCCTTTGAGAGGCGAGCCTGGCTGTTCCTGGGTGGGCAGGCGGGGGGAAGTAATAGGAGAGAGGTTTTTGCAAGAAACTTTGTAAGAACTATTTGGCTTTTTAGATATGCAAACAACCTACGTGTTCATTGATGGATAAATGGATAAAGAAGATGTGGTATATTTATACAATGGATTATTATAATTCAGCCATTATTAATATTATTCAGCCATAAAAGAATGAACTCCTGCCATTTGCAACACAAATTGACTTTGAAGGTATTATCCTAGGTGAAATAAGTCAGATGGAGAAAGACAAATACCGTGTGATTTCACTCATACAATGGAATCTAAAAAAAACAAAAACAACGTAAAACAATAACAAACTCATAGATAACAGAGAACAGATTACTGATTATCAGAGGTGGGGGGTTGGGAGGTGGAGAAATGGGTAAAGGGATCAAGTGTATGGTGAGGGATCATTCTGTAGTGTATACAGATGTTGAACTGCAATGCTGTACACCTGAAACTTATATAATAAACATTTTAAAAGCAAAAAAAAAAGATTTGACTTTTTAAACTGTGTACATGAATGCTTAGATAAAACTGCACAAAATTATGTAGAGATGCAAGTAAGTAGGAAAAAGACACTGAATCTCTAACTTGTAAGGATTCTAGATAATTTTTCTTTATATTTTTATGTATAAAATAAATTTATTACCTTTTTAGTCACATAGGTATTACTTTGGAAAATAAAAGAGCATGAAGGCAAAATCCAAAGGAGTGTCAAGAATGTTCTCAGTGGGGGTGGGGGGTGGGCAGGAGGGATACATTGGGAGACTGGGATGGACATATACACACTACTATATATAAAATAGATAACTAATAAGAACCTACTGTATGGCACAGGGAACTCTACTCAGTACTCTGTAATGACCTATATGGATATGTATAGGTCATTAAAAAAGAGTGGATACAAGTATATGTATCACTGACTCACTCAACTATACTCCAGTTAGAAAACAAATTTGGGACTTCCCAGGCGGGCCAGTGGTTAAGACTCCATGCTTCCACTGCAGGGGCTGTGGGTTCGATCCCTGGTCGGGAACTAAGATCCTGCATGCTGTGTGGCACAGCCAAAAAGAAAAAAAAAAATTGTAAATCAAGTATACTTCAATTAAAAAGCAAAACACCAAAAAGAAACTAAAGAAGCTTTTGAAGAAAAGTCATATTATGTAAAAATTAATAATAATCCAGGAATAAAATCCCAATTTATTAAAAAAAAAAAAAAAAGGTCTCAGTGATGCATCAGCACGACACTGGTTTAAATATGTCCCAGACTGTCTGTTGGTCTTGTGAATGGAGTCCCACCCACACCAGCTGCCCTGCCCCTGCCACACAGAACGGGCCACACAGAACGGGCCCACCGTTGGTTCTCGGTGCTGTTTAATTCTGTCCACTCCCATGCCGTCTGCCCAGCTGCTTCACAATTCTCTTCAAAGTCACAGGCACAGAGTGGGCGTTCAGTAATTCCTTGCTGAATATCACCACATCCTGCCTTCTTGCTAGGCACAGAAATACAGCCATCGGACAAGCATTGTAACAGGAAATGCAGGAATGATAGCTGGAGGATGGAACATCAAACAGCGGGGTCCTCCACTTGGCCTGCCAGCCCTGGCTGGGTCTGGAGAAGCCAACCCTCCTCCTAGCTTGGGACTGGTATTGGCCCCTCAGAGCAGGAAGCCTGGAGGGCAGCAAAGTGGAGCTCTCTCCTTATCCACACCTGTCTCTCCCAGGCGCACACTCCGGCCCAGGCTGGGGCCTGCAAACCTCCACTTGCCCTTGGCCTCCTCTTCCCACCAACCAACTCCACACACCCACACAGGCTGTGGTCGTCTGACCCACTTCCTCTCTCGTTTATTCATAGGTCTTGATGCCAGTGCAGGCTTTGAGGGAGGGATGGTGGTGCCCAAGGAGACCGCAGTGAACCATTGGTTTCGATGAGCTGTGAAGTCTTCCAGCAGTCACAGGCGGCCTGAGAAACGGCTCCCGGCGGGCGTTGCAGCCCTGCCCCCTGCTGCTGCCACAGTGAAGTTCAGGACAGGTGAGCCAGGCCAGGCAGGGAAGTCGTTCTGGACTCCGTGAGGGGTCATTGCTTTTGAAAAGTCGTTCTGAAATGGAGTTCTCTGCGATCTCCCCTTGTTACGGGTTGACTTGTGTCCCCTCAAAACTCCTATGTTGAAGTCCTTACCCCCCAACACCACGGAATGTGGCCTTATTTGGAAATAGTGCTATTGAGATGTCATTAGGTTAAGATGAGGTTATACTGGAATAGAATGGGCTTGTCACCAATATGACCAGTGTCCTTACAAAAAGGGGAAATCTGGACATAGACACATGCACAGAGAGAGAGTGCCACGTGAGTGTGAAGGCAGAGGTGAGGGGATGCATCTAGAAGCCAAGGGAAGCCAAGGATGGCACCAACCACCAGAAGCTGGGGGAGGCCAACCCTGCTGACACCTTGATCTCAGACTTCCGGCCTCCAGGACTGGGATGACAACACATTTCTGTTGCTCAAGCCACTCAGTTTGTGGTACTTTGTTATGGCAGCCCTAGCAAACTAGAATATCTCCTGGCATCGTTGCCTTTTTAACTGAGTCCAGAGTCTTTGAAGTGATGCACTTAAAGTTGGAGGTGTGTCTTAGCTGTAACTTGGCAAAGCCTACCAGCTGCCCCCATTTCCGTTCCCTCCTTCTTCCTCAGCAAAATGACCTCTGAATTTTTTTTTTTTTTTTTGGCTGCACTGCACGTCTTGCAGGATTTTAGTTCCCCGACCAGGGATCGAACCCGGGCCCTGGCAGTGAAAGTGCCGAGTCCTAACCACTGGACCACCAGGGAATTCCTGACCTCTGAATTTTTACCGGGTACATGGCTGCTCAAAGTATAGTCTACTTCTCAGCAGCTGGGTGTGGTCTTTGGCCTAAGTTCTGGTCCCTGTGGTTTTAAGCAGCAATGATGTGCCACTCTGGGAAGGATCCTCAAGGGGACAGACATTCTTTTCCGCTTTCTCCTTCCCACTGGCAGAGCACAGACGTGATGGCTGGAGGGGAAGCAGGCCCCATCGGGCACTGAGCAGACACAGGCCCCGTCCTCACGATGCTCACCTGCCAGGGAAGAGTCAAGTGTAGTCCTGGGCTCCACCTTTTAGGAAGAGCACTGACAAACTATAATATATCTAGAATTATAACACAATGCTTGGGTCTCACCCCAGAGAGTCTGATGTAACTGAATCCACCTCCGTGTGATGAGGGCAGGACATGACTGTAGGAGCCTGAGTCTGGGACGACCACGGAGCCACCATGCCAGCCCTGGACCGGCTACATTCAGAAAAGAACATCAACGTTAGTCTTGTTTAGGCCATATTGTGGGTTTCTGTCCCTCAAGGATGAACATAATCCTAACTCATGTTAGAGCAGAGAGTTTTAAGACATGGTAAACAGCAGAGTTTTAAAATATGGTAAAATACATTAACCATAAAAACACCCAAACATTACTACTTTCAAACATCCACCCTACCTTTTTAGGTATGGTGAGGCTCTTTAAAAATAGATGATAAGGGACTTCCCTGGTGGCGCAGTGGTTAAGAATCCGCCTGCCAACGCAAGGGACACGGGTTCAAGCCCTGGTCCGGGAAGGTCCCACATGCCGCGGAGCAACGAAGCCCTTATGCCACAACTACTGAAGCCCGTGTGCCTAGAGCCTGTGCTCCGCAACGAGAAGCCACCGCAATGAGAAGCCCGTGCACCGCAACGAAGAATAGCCCCCACTCGCCCCAACTGGAGAAAGCCCGCGCAGCAACGAAGACCCAACCCAGCCAAAAATAAATAAAAAATAAATTTATCAAAAAACAATAGACGTTAGGTCATTTATAAGTTATCTGTCTGAAAAAAAATTTAAATGCATTTGTAGACCAGAATCAACCAGAATGAGGTTATTAAAGCAACTGCGACAGTGTGTGGCCTGGGAGTCCCTTTGGAATGATGCTCTATCAAGTACTACTGAGGTTTGTAAAAACAGGCACATTTTACATCAAAATCACTTCCATCCAGAGGTTATAGTTTAATTTTTTAGATATTTTTCAAGCTTATTTGTTAGAAATCAGAGTTCTCAAATTTTATGAAGGATATTTTCATTTTGAAAAGAATTTCCTAGACTCCCCTTGTGGCTCTGTGGTTAAGAATCTGCCTGCCAATGCAGGGGACAGGGGTTTGAGCCCGGTCCGGGAAGATCCCACATGCTGCGGAGCAACTAAGCCCGTGCGCCACAACTGCTGAGCCTGCGTGCCACAACTACTTAAGGGGAGTTTGCTAGAGTCATATAGGGGGCAACGGGAAATTTTAATATGGACTGAATTATTAGATATTATGACATTGTTTATCTGTGTGCTAATGGCATTGTGGTTACACAGAATATCCCTATTATAAGAAAGCATGCTCGGGGACTTCCTGCCAGGGGTTAGGACTTCGTGCTTTCACTGCAGGGGGCATGGGTTTGACCCCTGGTCAGGGAACTAAGAGCCCACATGCTGCATGGCGCAGCGGGGGGGAAAAAGCATGTTTCAGTATTTAGGGGTGAAATATGTTTGCAACTTAGTTTCAAATGGTCATGAAAAAGTGTATTAATCTAATTAGGCCACCATAACAAAATACCACAGACTAAGTGGCTTAAACAACAGAAATTTATTTCTCACAGTTCCGGAGGCTGAACATCCAAGATCGAGATGCTATCGATTCCATTTCCTGGTGAGAGCTCTCTCTGGCTTTCCAACCTCTGTGTCCTCACACGGTGGAGAGGAAGAAGAAGCCTCTGGCAGCTCTTCGTATAAGGGCACTAATTCCATAATGGGGACCCACCCTCATGACCTCATCTAAACCTATCACGTTCCAAAGGCCACATCTCCACCATCATGTTGGAGTTAGGGCCCCAGCATATGAATTTTAGGACACAGTCCAGTCATAGCAAAGTGTATACAGAGAGGAAGATAAAGCCTTTGTTAACAACCAGCAAAGGTACGGAAAGGGTATATAAGGTTTTTATTTTATTACTCTTTCAACTTTTCTATATGTATGAAATTGTTCAAAATAAAAAGTTGGAGGATTTTTGAAGCTGCTGGTGACATAAAGCCTGGGAAAAGCTGTCACATGAGCACCGTCTTCAAGAATATGAAGCGCTAGGGCTTCCCTGGTGGCGCAGTGGTTGACAGTCCGCCTGCCGATGCAGGGGACACGGATTCGTGCCCCGGTCCGGGAAGATCTTTCATGCAGCGGAGCGGCTGGGCCGCTGAGCCTGCGCGTCCGGAGCCTGTGCTCCGCAACGGGAGAGGCCACAACAGTGAGAGGCCCGTGTACGGAAAGAAAAAAAAAAAGAATATGAAGCACTATCCCATGGGAGAGTTTTCAGTGTTGCTCCAAGGACAGGGCTTGACCCATCAGCAGACAGTATGAGGCCCATTTGGTCTCAACGTACAGAACGTTCTGAAAGCCGGAGCTATCCGACAACAGAAATGCTGCTCAGTCAAGAACTCAGCTGCTTCTCCGTGGAAGTGTTCACGCAGAGCCTGGAGAATGGCAGGGGTGCTGAGCAGAGGCCTCCACAGCAGGCTGAAGGCCAGTGCGACCAACTCTCCAAATGTGAGGCTACACAGGGACTTCCCTAGTGGTCCAGTGGTTAAGACTCCGTGCTCCCTATGCAGGGGGCCTGGGTTCAGTCCCTGGTCGGTGAGCTAGATCCCTCATGCATGCTGCGACGAAGACCCGCACAGCCAAATAAATAAATAAATATTCAAAAAAACAAAACAAAACAAAGAAACAAATGTGAGACTATACACACACACGTGCACCCTCAGCATACAACCTGTGAGAAGTAGTCTTCCAGCACAGATTTCTTTCCAGAGATCATCTGAGAGCAATGTGGAGGAAAGAGCTGTCGTAGTTTGGATGTGCATCCGTGTTCACCTCTTGTCTCCCACAGGCAAAAATGACACATAAACTCAAAATTCATGCTATGCTCAGTGTCTCTAACGTATCGATCACCTTGGCAGAAATCCGCATTCCAGCAGAACTGCCTGTGTGACCTAACCATGCCCTGGGTTTCGCGCTCACCACCCTCCCTCTCCAGCACCCCCGACTCCAGCCCCGGGCCCGAGTCCCCTCCTCTCCTCACTCCCTCCCAGCAAAGCTCTAACTCTGTTTCCTCCAAGTCAATCCTTCTTTTAAAGCAAAGGGTGTGGGTTACTAGTAGATCAAGACAAAGAAGCACAAACAGGTGGTTTGTTTTCAGTTGCCAAACTAGTCACCTGGAAAGGGCTTACAGTCTAGAAAAGGTAGTGAGCGGTGTGTCAGTTACCGCCAAGAAAGACCAAGCCCTGCCACTTCCAAGTGCCAACTCTACGAGCAGAAACACACTTCAACTTTATGATCAGGAAGAAATAATAAGCCCAGTATGCAAGATTTCCCCACCAACATCTGTCCAAAGACACACTCTTTCATACCAATCTTTATGTATTTATTCACACATTTGATAAAAATGTCACAGGAGTGAAATCATTACAATGACTTAAGTAATTGTATAGACCAACCCCAAGTGCAGAGTCAAATTGCCAAAAAGCATATGGGCAACGCCCAGCCCCTTATCACATGTGCACTCACACCACTCACCCACGCCACCCACGTCCCAACAATCACAGGCGCTAACTTCCAACATAACCGAGGGACTCTTCCTGGTCTGTCAGGCCCTGGGGATGAGGAGAGAGACACAATCAACGAAAAGAAGCTGGGACTGCCGGATGCATCTCCCTGCTCTGCCAACGACGCAGAGAACGCAAGACTTGAAACACCGGGGCAGGCATTTTCCTTGGCACAGTACTTAGGCAACAGAAAGGTCGAGGGGCTTAAAGTTCGTCTCAGGTTTAGCTCCCCTTTCAACAACGCAAAAGGGTAGCGAGTCGGGTGGGGAGCAATCTGGTCATTCAAATTCTAAGAAATAAGGGGAGGGAGGAGGATTTGAAAGCTGTTCCCGATTCTCCAGTCAGACTGATCCCATCTGGTTGTGACTTTATCTGAACAGCGTAGTTTGCTCTTATTTTAGCTTAGAAGAGGAGGAAAAGCTTCTCAGAGGGACAAGAGGGTCACATAAACCACATCCCCCTCGATATTAGCACTTGGGACAAGCTTCCATCTAGCTGTTCACACAGCTTGTCTACAGCTCTGAGAGCTCCCAGGGAGGCGCCCAATCCCCACTCCTCTGCCTTTAAGCCTTCCAGGACGGGCAAGTGCTTAGCATCCAGTCAAACCTGAAGGGTGAAAAATAACGCCTCAATCAAAATGGTGTTTTCTATACAGACTATGGAAAAATCCTATTCAACTCCCCAATTCCCACTGTTTAACACAAAGGTTAAAAAAAAAAAAACAGAGCTAAAGTGTAATGTGTCGAGCATCTCCACTGACCCCATCAAAAACACTGATGATACAGAGAGCCACCGTCTCCCAGTGTTCTTGGTAATCGGCCTGCGGGAGGAGGCAACGACCCAGATGAATACAGCACACGAATACAGAAGAACTGGTCAACTCAAAGGAAACTGCTCTGGGTAGAGGGAGTCAATGGGGTGTGAATGGGAGGCCAAGAGTGATATTTCTTGGTACAAACTTTATGTCCCTAAAGACAGGAGAAGGTGAGGATGAGGCACTTACACTGCCAAGCAACAGTTCACACCACTCAACACCAGGACTGCAACCAAGAGCACTCCCCACTATCCCTCACTGAAGACGCAACTGTCCAGGTGGTCCAGCTGGACCTTCAGAACCGAAGGAAACCCAGAGTGCTGCAGAACCGAGGCTGAGAATGGAATGTGGGCAGAGGAAGTAAAAGATGTTGTCCCCTCTGGCCTGAGGTGAGAGGCTTGTTCCAGATTAGCTCAGCGAAACACCAAATTTCCAAATGCTTGGCCTGAGAATACGACAATGCCCCCTCGGATGCCTCCTTCTTCTGTTTTAATAAACAGCAGTAGGGTTCTGAACAAGACCGGACGCCAGGATTGAATTATCTTGCACTGGTGGTTACAGCAGACACCTTCAAATACACGTCCTGTTTGTTCTGCAACAGAGTGAGTGATAAGACACGGAGACAGGGCTAGAAGCAGCCTGTCCCTACTTATCTGAAAGTCCTTCAGGCGTACTCAATCCGGGCAGGGCCACAGCTACCCTCACTCTTCCGCTCAGAAGATGGGGCGGTGGCCTTGGCTTCACTACCCACTTCCAGAGGCTTAGACGAGATATAGTCCTTTACTTTGATCTCCATGTTCTTGGCTTTCAGAGTGGCCATGTGCAGCTTCTCCAGGAAATCTGGCATGCCTGTTGGGAGAGAGGGAAATCTGGGTAGACTGACACACAAACCAACAGTAGGCTCAAAATTAGAAGGGCCTATCTCTTTCCTGGTAAGGAGTCAATGCCTCCTTATAGAGATCACAGATGGACTGAGAGACAACCAAAACTTTTAGGGAGTGAAAACAACCCATGACCTCTGAGATCCTTTGAAAAGGGGTACTGATCAGGCCACATAAATCCCCAAAGGCTCTCTTATGTGATCAAAATATCATTTATCAGTGGCACAGCGTAAATATCTGCCAATTTTGTTCAGAGAAATGTCAAACGGAAACACCTAATCTCCTCTCCATTCTCCCCCTGAGGTGTAAGAAGCCGCCTACAGAGAACCAGAAGAAAGAAAATCACGTGAGGCTGCTTTTAAGGCAAGAGATTGGAAGGGAAAGATGCAGTCACAGCAGTGATGTGTAGCCTCTGTTAAGTAAGAAGGGTGATGTGGCCCCCTTTCTCCAGGTGACTGTCCTACAACCACATTTTCTATGCCAGATTTATGGCTTTCAACACTAAGAAGAAGATTGTTAAATGCGTTAATGTACACAGCCCATATTAAGCAAATGTTCTTCAGCTTGCCTCTGGGCATAAGTTCCTTTTTGGGTCTTCAGAATTCTTACCCCTCCAAACCGCAGCTGGAGGCTTTACTACCTTCAAGGTAGTATTCAACAATGAACTCGGAAGGGCTCCAGCGAGACAAGTACTGATCTCCTTGAAGCCACCAAGAAGCTAGAGAAAAACAAAATGTTCAGCCCAGGTCCAGGCCCTGTACACAAGCGCCCACTCACCACTGGAAACCATCCAACTAACGCAGTAGCGAGGAAACACTGTCTGGGGATTGTCGCTGTACGTCAGCAAGTAGTCAAAGCCATTCTGGAAAAGAAAAACAGCAAAGATGAAGGTACCTGAACTACCCCCAGAGCCTCCGTATCCAGTACCACAGGATAACCAAGATCTGACTCTGAGGCGGAGAGTGGCAGTTTTTCGCTGTGAGCAAAAGAGAGTGAACACTGAAGACCTGAGAGGTTACCATCTCACGAGGTTGGCCCTGGCTGGTGTCTGGGAACTTGGCTCCAGACAACAGTTAAGTGCTAAGGGGGGCTCCCTGTGTCTCCTCTGCACAAACAATGCACTTCATACTGAGCACCTGCTTTCCTCCTGGGGGTCTGGGATTTTAGGACACGCTAGGCAGAGGGCGTTCATGTGACCAGCCCCCAGTACAAATCTTGGGCGCTGAGTCTCTACTGGGCTTCCCTGGGTAGAAACATCGCACGCATGTTGCAGCTGGGAGAGGATGTGCTCCGTGGGCCCTCACGGGAGGGAGAGCACGGGGAGACTGCAGTGGGTTCCTCCGGACCCCGCCTGTGTCTTCCCCTCTTGATCCAGCTGTGCATCTTTCCATCACTGTAATAAATCTCAGCCATGAGTAAAACTATACGCTGAGTCCTGGGCGTCTTCTACTCCATCTGCGAATGGGGGTGTGATCCTGAGGACCCCAACACATACCCCCAATGTTTAAATATCTTAATCTTTACCAAAGTGATATGAACTCTACTACTATTACTGCTAACAGCAAACAAGTACACAGCACTTAACCACGTGTCAGGAACTGCTTCAACCCCTCACAACGATCCTATAATATAGGCACCAATATCTCCCATTTTACAGATGAGGAAACTGGGCACAAAGAGGTTAAGGGACTTTGCCCAAGGTCACCCACATACTCAACGAGAGCCAACATGAACCCAGAATTCTGACCACAGGGCCCATGCACCCATTCTCTCTGGCTCAACCTCTCATTGGCACAGTGAAGGACAGGGATTTAAGAGATTCACAGGTGTCCCGATCCCAGGAGAGGTCTGAACCAATTATGCTCCACCCAAAGGGGTAAGAGATCATCCACTACTGCTTATACGGAAAAAAAAGAAGTCAGAACTGAAAACAGTGGTTACCTACAGGAAGAAGGAAGGAACTGGGTAGATGGAACAGGGATATAAGCAAATCACTCTATTTCTTATTTTACATATTTGACTTTGAAAACACAATTTTTTTATTATTTAATAAAACAAAATTATATTTAAAAAGCAGTTATCTAAAAATCAAAAGTAGACAACAAGGAACCTAACTATGAACTGAGTTGATAGGAAAAACCACGAAGAGAGGACCCATTTCAAGTGACCTTAAAACTCAACATTTTGGGGACTTCCCTGGTGGTCCAGTGGTAAAGAATCCGCCTTACAATGCAGGAGACACAGGTTTGATCCCTGGTCAGGGAACTAAGATCCCACATGCCACAGGGCAACTAAGCCCGTGCGCCACAACCAGGGAGCTAGCGCGCCTCAAACTAGAGAGCCTGCGTGCTGCAAAGTACAGAGCCCACATGCTCTGGACCCCGCATGCCACAACTAGAGAAGAGAAAAACCCGCACGCCATAACAAAAGATCCCGCGTGCCACAACTAAGGCCCGATGTAGCCAAATATAAATAAAATAAATCTTTAAAAAAAAAAAAAGCCTCAACATTTTTCACAGTGCATACATATCCTAAAGACAACAAGACATATACCCTACAGTCCTAAATTTTGAGTTAAAAGTACTTGTGTGCCCTTAGGATGTATCTTTAAAACAAACAAAATTTATTACTTAGTGCTACCTTCTGAAAAGGCCTAAAAACAATGAGTAGGCCCAGAGCCGTGAGAACTCCTAGAAGCCAAACTGTGGTATTTAAATGACATTTCCTTAGAGGGAACCAGGGCTCCCAGAAGAAATGCTCATTTCCAGGTTTACACCTAAAAATATACAAGGTGAACCGGGAACATCTTGTAACACCAGAAACCAGGCGAGTCCTGAGGTCAAGTCAAAAGGACTCCAGTCAGCAAGAAGAGGCTCCTAGTGACCAAAACTGGGACCATTTGAACACCGACAGGAATAACTGGGAACGGACTAAACCCAACCAAGTGTGCTTACACGTGTGAGCTTCTAATGGCATTTCTTAAAAAAAAAAAATTACCTTTGAAGGACTGCTAGCTGCAAGAACCAATTCATTCTTTTAAAAACTAGTAAATGAAGGAAACAAATCAAGCGTTTCTTACTTCCCTTTCCTCTGTGAACTATGGGAAACCAAACAGTTAATGAGGAAATTTTCCCTTAAAGTATGTCACCTAATAAATGGAAATAAATGAAGAAAGAATGGAGGATTTACACAATTAATATTTTGTTAACCTCTAATGAAACAGTGGATCTGAGCAATAATCATTAATCACTTCCAAATTCACAAAGAAAGGGACAATCAGACATTATTTCCTTCTAATAAAGTGGTCTTGCCCCAAACCACCTGAATCTGTTCAAGCCTCCAGATCTAAGTACCCATATACAGGAAACACAGGGGACAGAGAAACACGTTAAGTGACACTATGGACACTACAGGAATATAACCAGCAAGATCCAGGACAAAGAACCTGCTTCTTCAATAAATACAACTGCAAGGGAAAAAAAGGAGGGAGGGACTTCCCTGGTGGTCCAGTGGTTAAGACTTCACCTTCCAATGCAGGGGGCCTGGCTTCGATCCCTGATCGGGAAACTAGATACCGCATGCATGCTACAAATAAGATCCCGCATGCTGCAACAAAGGTCCCACGTGCCGCAACTAAGACCCAGCGCAGCCAAAATTAATTTTAAAAAAAGGAGGAAGAACTCAAGAGATAGATACAAAGCTACAGACAGTATGAACCCATTTCAATGTCTGGATCTTATCTGAACCCTGATTCAAATAAACTAACTACAAAAAAATACATGGACGATCAGGAAAATTTGAACACTACAGATATTTGATATTAGGGAATACAATATTATGTTTTCAAAAATCTCTTTTCTTTTTGAGATAAATATTGAAATTTCTATAGAAGAATTCTTCTTTGGTTCTTCTATAGCAAAACTAGAATCTGCTTCAAAATAATCAGGGGAGTGGGAAAGGGAACAGAAAGAGTACAGATAAAACAAATTTGGCCATGAGTTTGGTCATTGTCAGAGCTGGGGATGAATACAAAGGGTTCATTCATTATACTCTCTACTTCTTTATCTTTTGTCTACATCTCAAATTTTCCATAAAAACTAGGGAGTTCCCTGTTGCCTAGGAGTTAGGATTCCGGGCTTTCGCTGTCATGGCCCGGGTTCAATCCCTGGTCAGGGAACTGAGATCCTGCAAGCCATGCGGCGAGGCCACAAAAAACAAACAAAAAACCTAACAAAACACCATACCTCGGCCCACGGATCTACTTTCCAGCTGGCAAACCCAAACTCAGCTGCCTGGTTTTCAAGTACCCTCTGCACATGGTCAAGGTAATTACCACTCCTCCCTAAACTGCCCTCCTTTTCAAGCAGTGAGTCAGTCTCTCAACATCTACGGCTCATTCCTATCTTTGTCTTTGGTTGAATCGTGTCTTCTACCTCCAGGGTCCTTCCTGTTTTCCTCTATCCACAGTCTACCTTTTTATAAGAACCAACGCAAGTCTTACCTTTCTCTTAAGAGCTTGCCACGATATGCTAAAAGACTTACACAGATAATTCATACTGCTCCCCCATCCCAGCTGAAAGAAGTTATTTTCTGGGTGCAACACACTCTGCCTTAGCTGTTTCATGGTCAGGGTTTCTAAAGGCAGTAATGCTGGGACTCAAGTCACTTTTTTTTCAAATAGGAAATACACAGACAAGGTTCAAATTTCAAAAGCAACGTAAAGGAAAAGAGTGAGGCACAATTCTAATTCCCACCGTCCCCAGCCAGGCTCCCCTTCCTAGAAGCAGCTAGCTACCGACTGCAGCCTTCTTGTCTAGCTTCTAAAGCAAGGACTTTAAAACATTTTTTAACTGTATTTACAACACACTGTAAATACTCCTTTTACACTGTAACCAAGTTCTCTCTCTCTCTCACACACACTTGTACATACTTACGTAACCAAACCAAAGTTTCATGAAATATGCTTATACTCAGTTTCCATTCCATTTATTCCTTTTCTCTTTAAGCACTAAATTAATTTTGTCTTCCACTAGTGGGTAGCAATGCGTGGTTTGAAAAATACTGCTCTAAAAAAATAAATAAAATACTTCTCTACGGCTTCCCTGGTGGCGCAGTGGTTAAGAATCTGCCTGCCAGTGCAGGGTACACGGGTTTGAGGCCTGGTCAGGGAAGACCCCACATGCCGCGGAGCAACTACGCCTGTGCGCCACAACTACTGAAGCCCGTGCTCTAGAGTCCGTGCTCCACAACAAGAGAAGCCACTGCAACGAGAAGCCCGCACACCACAACGAAGAGTAGCCCCCGCTCGTCGCAACTAGAGAAAGCCCACATGCAGCAATGAAGAGCCAATGTAGCCAAATAAATAAATTAATTAAATATTTTTTTTAAAAAAAGAAAAAAAAAATACTGCTCTCAAAATGGTACCGAAGTCAACACACAGCTCCCAGTAAAACAAGAGCAAAACATTACACTGACTGAGGCGAACCACCATTTATGTCACTCTTAAAGTCCCACTATAGGTGGTATAGACAAAACAACCTGCTGGAAACAACAAAACCATGTTAAGAGAACAGTCGTACAGCTCTAAAACAAACAAAAGTGATGGGTAGAAACAAAGCCATTATAAAGTAAATAAAACTAAAAGCAGCAACCACTGTAATCAGTATGTATACTCACCAGAGATCTGGCCAAAAACATCAAAGTAAAACACCACACTAAGTGGAAGAAAATATTCTTCTCAAAGGAAGGTCATAAAATTTTAAAGAAGGCAGGACTTCTCTGGTGGCGCAGTGGCTAAGAATCCGCCTGCCAGTGCAGGGGACACGGGTTCGAGCCCTGGTCCAGGAAGATCCCACATGCCGTGAAGCAACTAAGCCTGTGCGCCACAACTACTGAGCCTGCACTCTAGAGCCCGTGAGCCACAACTACTGAAGCCCGTGCACCTAGAGCCCATGCTCCGCAACAAGAGAAGCCACCACAATGAGAAGCCCGTGCACTGCAACGAAGAGTAGCCCTTGCTCGCAGTAACTAGAGAAAGCCTGCACGCAGCAACGAAGACCCAACGCAGCATAAATAAAAAAAATTTAAAAAGCAAAAATTTTTTTAAAGGAGGCAGAGAGCATTAGTCTAACTCTGTCATTTTACAGACAAGGAAAGAGGAGCCCAGAAAGGTGGTTAAGTGTTCTGCCCACTGTGGGGAAATTTTGATGGAAACGGTGCTCGCTCTGGTTCCTCAATGCCGCTAATGACCGGCCGATGAGTCAGAGGCCGTCGTCTTCTGCTAACTGTCCCTCAGGTAACGGGAGCCATGGGTCATCACTACGTTGTCTCAGGAGGTCTCCCAGGTACACCACTCTACAGCAGGGGTCCCGAAGTGGGGTTCCCAGGCCAGCGGCAGCAGCCTCACCTGGGAACTTCTCAAAACATGCAGATTCTCAGGCCGCAGCCCAGCACTGTTTTAACAAGCTCCAGCGAGTGTGATGCAAGTCAAGTGCGAGAACGACTGTGCCCTCCCCAGTTCAGATCAAAGGCATTCCTTGAGAAAACTCATAAGCCGCTAACACAGCACCTCTCGGATGATGTAGAACTCACCTCATCAAATGACTTGTGGGGACGGATAACCATTTGGGATTCATATGATCTGACCCTTACAAATTCCGGAGACTCTGGCACACTAGGGTGCTCCACGGCCCTGGGAGGGAGAGAAGTGCGGGAAACTCTAAGTAATGTCTACATACAGAACAGCATGGGAGCTAAAGTCAAGAGGAAAATCTAAAAGGCAGCCTCTAATTTTTTAAATACATCAGAAAAGTCACAAAGATGAATGAGTATAAACTAAGTACTAAAAACAGTGAGTTAAGTTGGTGATTCCTGGCTCACTAGGCTTTGTGTTGAGGAAGAGAGCAGTTCTTTTTTAAATTATCAACATTAAGGAACTAAAGGATTAGTTTAATGAAAAGCTTGTATCCCTTCAATCCTCTAAGATAGTCACCAGTCCCAGCCCACTCACATTCTAGCTGGGATGCGTAGGGCCCGGGCTTGACTCATAAGGCAAACTCCCATCACACATGCATAAATGAAGGACAAGCTAAAGGAACCCAGCAGCAGCCACCACACATACCGTGACACCAACACCATCACGTTGTTTTCCTCATCCACACTATACCGCCGAACGTAAACATAATCCCGTGAGTACATTGGATACTAAAGAAAAGGAGGGGCAGGATTAGTGCTCTGCCTCACACGGACATGATAAACGTAAAAGCGGAGGTGAAAATACTCACAGGAAAATGGGTTACCCAGTGAAGAACCTCAGAACCACTAACCACATCCCTCTCGATCACTTCCAGCTTGATCACCAGGGCGTCCCACTTCTTTCTATACTCTGTATCCAGCTGCGGAAACAGAACAGACCATAAAGACCCAAGAGATCCAAAACAAAGCTGCAGAAGACTTCTCCAGATGCTTGGGCCTCTGACCCAAGAATCTTCTTCTGAAACAGTGACCCGACCTAAAAGGCAGTGCCAAAGTGTCAAAGACACGGCTGTGTTTACTACAGACGAGTCTTTTAAAATCCCTTCCTGTGGGCCAATCCCATTACCTTGAAAATGAATCTTAACAAGAAAAAGACAAGTGTAAGAAAAAAATATTGTGATAGACACATCTGGGGAAAATACAGTAGTCAGTGAGATAAATGTGTATGGGTGAAACGATTCTAAAAAGTTTTAAACAGACAGAAAGTCCAAAAGTATGAGCAGACACCTCACAGAAATACAAGTTGCATATTTTTAAAAATACGTAGCATCACTAGTAACTACGGAATTTCAAAGTAAGACATGTATCATACATATCCAAACCAACAAAAACTCAACACAGATTGACCAAATTCAGTGCTTAGGGGAAAGCATGCACTTGCGTATTAGTAGTGTGTGTTATAACCATCAAACTCGAAGTCCAGTAAAACATGGAAACTCCAGGAAGGAAAAAAATTTTTTGGTAGAACTCTGGGTGATCCCACCTCCCCTTTCATACATTTCCCCACAAGGAGGAACAGAGTCTTTAAACACATACTCTTCATCTTTATCAAATAAACACCTTCACCGTAGATAAGTTCCAGATTGCTAAATCCTGACTGCATCTGTACTGAAGGAGAAAATGCCATAGAGGACATCGTTGGGCCAGTAGGTAAAACTGGAATACAAAGATTCTGTAAGTGCTGCATCCGTTAAATTTATACTGACTTTGATAATGGTACCATGGCTAGCTAGGAGAATATGTCTAGTTTTAGGAAATATACACTGAAGCATTTTGGAATAAAGGGTATGTAACTTACCCTTAAATTAAGAAAAAAAACCCTATAAAGCCATATAAAACATATTCAAGCACTCAAATCCATTCCTCTATTTGATCTTCCCAACAGCCCTGTAAAGGGCAGACCTGGCCTCATCCCCATTGGACAAAGAAATTATAAATCAAAGGTTTACCCAGAGGTCATCTGACGTGAAATGAGGGGTAGAGAAATAGACAGATGGATTGAAGCCAATGTCTTCTGAGTCAGAGAAATTACTCATGTGGACGATGGCAAGCGGACTTCTAGGCTTAGTGGCTCCAGATCTGGGCAGAAAAATGTACTCACCTGAACATTGAAGAACTGCCGAGGTGTCACATCTGTGTAGGTTCCAAAAACTAGAATGACAGGAAAGAATAAGGGATGTTTGCCACACTCTCGTCACTTAACTGCATTTCAGTTGTAGAGTAATGACTGACAGATCTTAAAGGCAGATTCAGAAACTAGAAGTCATATTGGGGCGGCAAAGTAAGACAAAGGTAACCTATAGCAAAGTGTAGCAAAGACATGGAGACTCTTGTCATCTGGGAGAGGAAAAACAACAAACAGGGCAATTTTCCCAAGAAACCCCCAGAACGGAAGAGTTTAGAGAGCATAGGAACACAGTGCTGTGCACCTGCCAGCATGAACACTCTTACCAGCAGCCAAGCTGGGCTCACCTCTGTACTGGTAAAGGGGGGTGCCTGTAATGGGGCGCCGCCACAGCTTGAAGTGTTTCTTATCCATCACCATTTCCCACGGTTGCTCTTTGCCTCCTGAATCTTCATCCCTTTCTGTTTGGGATTTTGGTTCTGGAGGGTGGTGGTCAACTCCAGAGCTCCGAAACGTACTTGACATTTCCTCCAACCGTTTCATCTCATCAATGGATCTGGAGAGAAAAACAACAGGCATGGTGCAATGGTTGGAGTCTGCCCTGTGAATTACAATGGCCACACAAAGACTTGTACAGAACGGTGTGGCTTTAAAACAGTATAAAGCGTAGGGAATAAAAATATGAGTTCCTGAGTCTGAATCCCAGTCCACTATTCATCAACTAGAATATTAAACAACTTAACTAATCCCTATTTCTTAATCTGTAAAATGGGGATAATAGTACCTACGTCAAAGGTTGATTATAAAAATTAAATAAATTTACCTGTAGAGTGCTTAACGCCAGGCATATAATTAGCCCTCAAATGTTAACTATTATAATTTATGACTATGAAATGTCATTTGATACCTTTTGTCCGTTTTTTATTGGGTTGTCTTCCTATCACATTATAAGACTATTTATATATTTTTCCTCCTCTCTTTTAAAGAGATAATTCACATAAGAATCATCCTTTTACTGCATACAAATCAGTGCTTTTTAGCATAGTCCCAAGGTTGTACAGCCATCACCACTAATTCCAGAACACTGTCATCATCTCCAAAAGAAACCTATACTCATCAGCAGTTAACTCCTCATAGCCCCTGATAACTACTAACCTACTTTCTGTCTCTGTGAGCTTGCCTATCCGGAAATTTCATATAAATGGAATATTACAAAATATGGTCTCTTGGATCTGGCTTTTTTCACTTAGTGTATTTACAAGGTTCATTCACGCTGTACTTTATTCCTTTTATGACTGAATAATATTCCATTGTATGGATGTATCACATTTTATCTATCCATTCATCAGGTGATGGACATTTAGGTGGTTTCTACTTTATGGCTATTATGAATAACACTGCTATTAATATTTGCATACAACTTTTGTATAGACATAAGCTTTCAGTTTTCTTGGGTAGATTCCTAGGAGTGGACTTGCTGGGTCATGGAAACTCTGTTTAACTTTTTAAGGAAGTGCCAAATTATTTTCCAAAGCAGCTGCTCCATTTCTATGTTCACACCAACAATGTATGAGGGTTCCAACTGCTTCACATCGCTGCCAACACTTGTTATTGTCCCATCTTTTCCAGCAATCCTAGTGGGTGTGAAGTGGTATCTCATTGTGTTCTTCCATTTGTATTCCCCTAATGATGACTATTGACATTGAGCATATTTTTATGTGCTTATGGGCCATTTGTGTATCTTCTTTGGAGAAAGATCTACTGAAATCTTTGTTTTAAATTGGGTTGTCTTTTTACTGTCAAATGTTAAGAGTTCTTTATACATTCTGAATACTGGTCTCTTAACAAATACACAATTTATAAATATTTTCTCTGACTCTATGGGTCATCCTTCCACTTTCTTGATAGTAAACTTTGATGCACAGAAGTTTTCAATTTTTTTTCTGGCCGCGCCGCGCTGCATGTGGGATGTTAGTTCCCCGACCAGGGATCGAACCTGCATCAGAAGCACAGAGTCTTAACTACTGGGCCACCAGGGAAGTCCCCGTAAGTTTTCAATTTTGATGAAGTTAATCTATTTTTTCTTTGACTGTTCAATTTTTTGGTGTTATATCTAAGAAACCAGTGCCTAATCCAATATCAAAAGAACTTATGCCTATGCTTTCTTTTACGAGTTTTAGGTTACATTTAGGCCTTTGGTCCATTTTAACTTTGTGTATGGTTTAAGGTAGGGTGTAAATTCACTATTTTGCATGTGCACCTCCAGCTGTCCCAGCACCATTTGTTGAAGACTATTCTTTCCCCATTGAATTGTCTTGCCACTTTTGTTGAAACTCAAATCGACCACAAAGCTAAGAGTTTATTTCTAAACTCTAAGTTTAATTCCTACAATTTATATATCTATCCTTATGCCAGTACCATTATCATCTTAAGTACTGTAGCTTTGTAGTGAGTTCTAAAATGGGAAAGGGTGAGCCCTTCAACTCTGTCCTCCTTTTTCAGGATTGTTTTGACTATTCTGGGTCTTTCATTTCCATGTAAGTATCCTAAGGAATCCACAGGAACTTACTGGAGCTAATAAAGGAGTTCAGCAAGCTTGCAGGATATAAGATCAATTTACAAAAATCGTATTTCTATACAGTAGCAATGAACAATCTGAAAATAAAATTGAGAAAACAATTCTATTTATCATAGCATCAAAAAGAATAAAATAATAAGGAATAAATTTACAAAAGAAGTTGGGCTTCCCTGGTGGCGCAGTAGTTGAGAGTCCGCCTGCTGGTGCAGGGGACACGGGTTCGTGCCTCGGTCCGGGAGGATCCCACGTGCCGTGGAGCGGCTGGGCCCGTGAGCCATGGCCGCTGAGCCTGCGCGTCCGGAGCCTGTGCTCCGCAGCGGGAGAGGCCACAGCAGTGAGAGGCCCGTGTAAAGCAAAAAAAAAAAAGAAGTGAAAGACACACTAAAAACTACCAAAAGATCATTGAAAGAAATTTTAAAAGACATAAATGGAAAGATATATTGTGTTCATGGGTTGAAGGTCTTGATATTGTTGAGATGGCAAAACTACCCAAAGTGATCTATAAATTCAACACAATTTCTATCAAAATCATAGACTATTTTGTGGAAACTGACCAGCTGATCCCTAGGTAAACAACAAGGGCCTACGTATAGCACCAGAAACTATACTCAATATCTTGTAATAACCTGTAATGGGAAAGAATCTGAAAAAGAACACATTACTGTATATAAAACAGGTAAACAACAAGGACCTACGGTATATAATCCTTTTTATGTGTTGCTGAATTCAGTTTGTTAGTATTTTGTTCAGAACGGCATAAAGCTTAGAAACATTCAAAACAATACCATATGTCAAACTGTGTCATTATATACCATTTAGGGATGTATACATACGTATAAAGACACAGATGAAAAAAAAAAAAAAGACACAGATGGTAATGAAATATAATAAATTGGGATAGTCTGGGGGACAGAGGATATTTCCATTGGAAAAGGGTCCAGAGGAGGCTTTAATTGTATTTACAACATTTTAGTTCTTAAATATAACTGTATTTGTAACATTCATGTTTTTCTTTAAACCTTTTTATGTATCTGAAACATTAAAAAAAAATTTTTTTTAAACATGATTTTGTTTTCCCCTTAACCTGGTAGGATGAATTGGGAGATTGGGATTGACATATATACCCTAATATGTATAAAATAGATAATTAATAAGAATCTGCTGTATAAAAAATAAATAAAATTCAAAAGAGATGTGGTATGTATATATGATGGAATATTACTTAGCCATAAAAAAGGATGAAATAATGCCATCTGCAGCAACATGGATGGACCTAGAGATTGTCATATTGAGGGAAGTAAGTCAGACACACATAAATATGATACCGCTTATATGTGGAATCTAAAAAAATGGTACAAGTGAACTTATTTACAAAACAGAAATAGAGTCACAGATGTAAAAAACAAACTTATGGTTGCCAAGGGGGAAAAGGGGGGGAGGGATAAATTGGGAGACTGGGAATGACATATACACACTACTATATATAAAATAGATGACTAATAAGAACCTACTGTAGAGCACAGGGAACTCTACTCAATACTCTGTAATGACTTATATGGGAAAAGAATCTAATAGAGTGGATATATGTATATGTATAACTGATCCACTTTGCTGTGCAGCAGAAACTAACACAACGTTGTAAAGCAACTAGACTCCAGTAAAAATGTTTTTAAAAAGCAAAAAAACATGGTTTGTTTTCCCCTTAACCTTTTTTTTTTTTTTTTGGCTGCGTTGGGTCTTTGTTGCTGTGCGTGGGCTTTCTCTAGTTGCGGTGAGTGGGGGCTACTCTTTGCTGCGGTGTGCGGGCTTCCCATTGCGGTGGCTTCTCTTGTTGAGGAGCACAGGCTCTAGGTGCGGGGGCTTCAGTAGTTGTGGAGAGCAGGCTCAGTAGTTGTGGCACACAGGCTTAGCTGCTCTGCAGCATTGTGGGATCCTCCCCAACCAGGACTCAAACCTGTGTCCCCTGCACTGGCAGGCGGATTCTTAACCACTGCGCCTCCAGGGAAGTCCCTCCCCTTAACCTTTAAACAGCAGTTAGGAAAGCAAGATTGCTGGCTGACTATGTCACTTCTGCAATTCAAGACTGAAGACACCACCTACTGATACATTCTGTCTGAAAGGCCCTTTCATGCCTTTTTAATCTTCAAAAACCCCACAAGGGTCAAGGTTAACTCCCAGGCAGTTAACCATATACATTTACTTTTATTCCTCTACAGAAACATATCACACAATATTATAATTAATCTATCTTTATATCTGCCACCCTTACTAAACTATGAATTCCCTAAAGGCCCAGAATCAGTCTTTTTCATATTTTTATGTCCAGCTCCTAGCAAGTACCTGGTAAACATTACATACGCAACAAATGTTCACAGTATAAACTGAGTAAATAAATATGGAAGTAGGCCTTAATAATTCAAATTCTTATTAAAAGATTACATTAACACATTGCTTTAAAAGCCAAAAATTCAAAGTTATACTGGTAACCCAAGATTAAAAGTTTAGAGCAATCCAAAGCAATGGTGGGTGTAGAGATCTGTGTTCTAGTCCTGGCTCTGCCAACTAGCGGTGTGATCTTAGGCAAGTCATTTTACCTGCAAAGCCTCCCTTGTTCCACCTGTAAAGTGAGGACATTATTTCTCGAAGGTTTCTATTAGCTCTAAAATTCCAATTCTCTGAATTTTAAACTTTGGAATTCAATGAAAATATTTATATACAGGGACATTTGCTGTTTTCATTGCCTGGAATCTTTTCCTATTTGAAGAGAATCCCCAAATAGGTGAGATGCAGCCCCCATCTCAACCCCTAGCAGTTAGCACATGACTCCTAATTTAAATGAGGTGAATCAGAGACTTCTGGTAGAGGCTTTGAATCCTGAGGAAATAATACAAGGCACAGGACCTTTTAGATTTTCTCAGTGATCTTGAGGCAGTTGAGAATCCAGCAGTGCAACTGATCTACAGGAAACAATACCAGCAACACTGCCCAAAGAAGAGCATTCCTGTACCAGTAGCAGGCCTTCACTGTTCTCTTGGCCAACCTGTACTCTGGCCTTCTTGTCAACGCTCTGAATGACCTAACACCTTTTTGGCTTAAGTTAACCAATATCAGTTTCTTTGTTTTCAACCAATAACCATAGCCAGTACAATTTATACTGATGTTCTGATGAAAAATGTTTAACCATTTTTTTTTTAAGCTTCAATTTGAATTACCGTTACAGAACAAGATTGACTGCTACCATTGCAAAAACCATATAGAAATAGGGAAGGAAATTTAGAGTAGGCAATAAGATCTTGCAGAGGAGAAAGTAAAGTCACAGCTTTGCTCCGAGAACAACAATGCAGGCATCATGTGGAAGCAATCACGGCACTTTTGAGGACTAGTAAAGCGCCCTTCAATAAAAATTAAGCTGGACTTTTGAATATCCTTATCACATAATGAAGAGGGGCAGGAACGTCGTACGTCTTATGAAAAACACATCAAAGGCCCATAAAATTATATAGTAATATGGTTTTAAGAAAATTAAATTATATGACTACAGGCAGTATTTTTAACGGCCTTCTAAGACTCAAGGTGGTACAGAGCTTCTGACTCACTGCTTAATCAGCCTCTCCTATAGGATTAAAGGTCACTAGGTGGCCTTGATTAAACATGAGACTAAGTCCCTAGGGAGGACAGCAATGTCTTGTGAAGGTATGACACTCATTCTTTGAACAGCACAACATGAATGCTAGAGTAAGACTGCATCATGGAAATGATCGTTACGTCTCAGGTTCGAGAATCTCGGAAGGGTCTCAACTTCTAATTGTTGACATGACAGACACCATCAGCACACAGGTGCCCAATCACTATCACATACGTAGAGGAAGGAGAAACCTCTCACTGTGTCATCTCCTTAGCCTGCTGTGCCAAACCTTATTTGGAAGGGATGGGTGTCTAAACCTTGGTATCTAAGAGACTTAAGTAATAAGAAGGGAGAACAGAAGGACAAAAAAGATTATTCCCAAGATAGTAAAAGAACCAGCAGATTAGTAAGAGGATCAAAGAAAGAAAGTCAATGCTTTCCTTTCTTCAAAACTAAAATCATTTCAACATTTGAGAAAGACTGGACTGAGAGCCATGGAAATTGAGGACATAAAACCATGAAAACAGAAATATAAGCATAATCATATTTGGCTCATCTATAGGGGGTCCTGCCCTAAGTGGAGAGCTTGATATAAGGCTCCTAAAATGACTCAAATGAAGCCATTCCTGTAATTGGTAACTTCAGTAAGAGGCTGCCTTGTTTCAATGATCCCCTCTCAAATTCCCAATTATTGTCAAAGTTAGAGACCTTTAAGTACAACTGTCATGGGACATACCTAAAAGACATCAATTAGTTCATTGCAATTCTGAGCGTAGTTCTGATTATCTAAGAAGGTGTAACAGTAAAAACATCCTTAAGTGACAGTGGCAAAAACAAAAAAAAATTCCTTTAAGCCAAAAGGACTTTTTGTCGATCATTTATCTAATTAACAGCACACCGAAAAGTTAAAGACCAAAATGGGAAAATGGCTAATTTTCTTTATGAAACTTTACTGGCACTTATTTACTCAAATTTCTAGAGCAATGAACTGTAACTTTTTTTAAAAAGGGGAGGGAGATTAATAGAACATTTTCCCCTAGGCTTTCTTATTTCTTAACTTCCTTCTCCTTTTTGTTCCTGTAATTTTTCTTAATGTTCCAAATCAATAAAAACTTATTCCTGGGATTTCCCTGGTGGCACAGTGGTTAAGAATCTGCCTGCCAATGCAGGGGACACAGATTCAAGCCCTGGTCCGGGAAGATCCCACACGCCGCAGAGCAACTAAGCCCGTGCACCACAACTACTGAGCCTGCACGCCACAACTACTGAGCCCATGTGCCACAACTACTGAATCCCACGCGCCTAGAGCCTGTGCTCCACAATAAGAGAAGCCACCGCAATGAGAAGGCTGCACACCGCAAGGAAGAGTAGCCCCCGCTCGCCACAACTAGAAAGCCGGCGCGCAGCAACGAAGACCCAACGCAACCAAAAATAAATAAATTATTTATTTATTTTAAAAAACTTACTACTGTATTTTTCCATAAGATTTGACCTGAGCTCACAGAATGCCAGCTAGCACCAAAAATAATGATTAAAAGTTATTTTGTCTGATCATTTAAAGCCTATCAGGTAATAACACTAAGCGTTAAAAGACCTGACTTCTACACCTGGCCTATCAGTGAGTCAGTCACTTCGTACAAGTTACTTCTTTTCTCTAATTTTCTTGCTGATTCTCGATTAAATTTGTTAAGATGTTCTTAAGCACGAGAGAATAGAAAGCAAGGGTTTTTCTTTGTCCTTCTGAACAGAAACTCTACTAACATAAGAAAAAACACACACCACTTCAAGGGACACATTCAAAGAGACATCCTCACACCCCATCACTGTTTGACCAAGACAGCAATATCTGAATTAGTCTGTACCAGGACAAGTTGGTACAGAAGCAGCACAGAAGAGCCAAAGGCTGTGATTTAGGGGCCACGGGACAATCACGCTCTTCTTCCGTTAACAATGAAAGAAATGCACATGTCCCGCGGCACACTCAACTGTGCTCCATTATGGAAGCTACCCAAAATCATCTCACTAGAACAAACAAAATCTAAGATCCTCTAAGCTAGCTATGACAACCTCAGCGTCCTTTAAAGCAAACAGAATACTTAAACACCAAGCCAAAAAACGTTAACCTATACCCAGAATATCTTATTCAATAAAACACTGGGAATTCCCTGGCGGTCCAGTGGTTAGGACTCCATGCTTTCACTGCCGAGGGCATGGGTTCGATCCCTGGTCAGAAAACTGAGATTCAGCAAGCTGCGCACGGTGACCCCCCCGCAAAATAAATTAATTAAAAATAAAATATAAACATGACAAGCTATGAGAACAGACCTATGAAGTCACTGTACAAGCAAGATACAGCTGACAGCATATTATTTGCCTCCCTATCAAAATAACATTTAAAAAAAATCCTCAGAATGGACTTGATCAAATTTTAAGTATATAATTGAATTCAAGCGTGAACTGGACATGTGGTGTTAAATGAGGGCCTTTACTGGAACAACTCTGCAGAGGGTCAAAAAGGGCACCTTAAGTCTTCTTACTGGCCTTCCTCTAAGCTCCTGAAATTCCCAAATGGGTTATCGCAGCTTACCTCTTTAGGAGTTGGATTAGAACCAAGTGCTTCAACTGTCTGATTTCTTTCCGCAACAGTGAGTAATGACTACGGACTCAAGTGTTTACCACATCTATCTCCTATTGTTTTTTCCCCTCTAGCTCCTGCAAATGGGAGACCTACTAAACAGAGGCTCTAGGACATATGGTTGACAAAAATACATGGAGAAAGATGAAGAACGACATCTATCACCTAGGCCCCAACGCTATTCAACTCCCACCCCCAAAACATCTTCCCTGTCTTTGGCACCCAGGGGCCCTTCCCTGGTCTTTCTCCTCTTCCCCAAACAGATCCAACTGGGAATATTCCCGTCAAACTTCACCACTGTGGAACATGGGTATTTCATCGTCAAAAACAGAATGAAAAGTCAAACAGTTAGTTAACTGGTAATTTCTCAATTTAAAAGTTTCCTTCCCATACATTCTTTTATTTCTCACACCTGAGAACACCATTAGAACAAATGGACAAGTAGCAAAAGAACACTAACAGAAACTAGGCAAACTACCCATCATGCTTTGATATCTTTTTTGTGACTAAGGTTGTTTGTGGTTATGATTTTAAATTGCATTTGTAAAATAGTCATCTTTCCTGCTAGGAAAAGTATTACCAGCTCTTCAGATACACTTGCATTTACCCACAACGCACAATGTTACACCAATAGCTGTCTGGCATCTGGGTGCTACACTTCCATACAGGTCATAGTGGTAACTTTACGGAAAAACTTCCATTTTTAACCTAACCAGAAATGTGGAATAACAGAAGAAACAGCTAGAACAAATAGACTTGTGTGGAATTTATCTGGTGTAGGGGACTATCCTAGGTTCTTGCAATCAGTTTCAGAGTTTAGGAAGCAGAGTACGTGTGTGGAGAAAGAACACAATTTAAGAATATCTGTTAAAAAGAAAATACAGCGACAACGTAAAGCAAGACCTAAATCAAGGTTTCCCATGATACTACATGACAACTGTAAGGGCTCAGTTTAGAACCACAGGTTAACAAATTCAGTCAACGGTACTGCACTTGTTTCACACAGAGGTTTTTGATGATGACAGCGTGATTTCAGAGCCTAATAAAACAGTACTTCCAGAGCTCTAGTGGAAGTAGCAAAAAACTGACCTAATTCTTCCAGGTTAAAATGTCTGGGCTACTGGTTTGTCCCAGGAGGGCAAAATCGCTTCCAGCCTCCTAATTCTGCCATGAGTCACAATGACAAGAGCTCTCTTGGCATTTCTCACGAAATCCCATCTGGAATGAAGTGATTTTGTAAATTGCACAAGTATATCCTCAGGTCAAGTTTAAAACCTGTCTGGAACTTGCACCTTTCTGGATATGTTAAAGATTACGTGAACGATGGCCTACTTCAATACCCATTTTCCACAATGCTACTTCTTTAGTGGCATGCGCCCCAAAGTCTCCCTCCTCCACTAACCTACACTTGCATTTATTTCTAACTCGACAAATCAAGTTAACACACAGAGGCAATGAAGAAACGTGCTTTGCTACGACAGGATCAAGCTACTTGCATCGTCACTTCCAGTGCCACCGGGTCAACGGGAGACACCGCCAAGGCAGGCCCCAGGGTTCAACGTTCCCACCTCCCCACCCCACCGCCTCCACCCCAGGGAACAGGCGCGACCTCGCCGCCGAGCCCACCTCTGCAACTCCTCCTCCTGGATCCTCTCCTCGTCCCACGCGAACACGCCGGCGAGCGCCGCCATCAAGGCAGAGGCATGGCCTGGGCGTCCGCGCAGCCGGCGCCAGAGGCGACCAAGGAGGATGCGGCGCGAGCTCTCCGAGTAGAGGCGGCCGTAGAGCTGCGCGATCTGCTGCGCCCGCCGCACGCGCAGGCCCGTCACGAAGCGGCACTGATTGGCCAGCAGGGCGAGCAGGCCCCCGCCCCGCGCCCCCGCGCGCCCGGTCGCCGCCGCGCCCACCAGCAGCCAGGCAGCCAGGCCGACCGGCGGCCTCCGGGGGAACATGCTGACCGCGCGCCCAGCCTGGCCCAGGTGCTCTCTGAACCCCGCCGCGTGCCCGGACGCGAGCGAGGCCTCGCTCAAGGGGTGAAAGGAACGAGCCCGGGAGGGCGCAGGCGACCTCCTGCCAAGCCCCCCTAGTTGGCCGGCCCCGAAGTCGTCTGACGCTCTAACAGGTTCTTCATCTCTCGGCAGCAACCGCTGAGGAAGTCTCCTTTAGGGGAGAGAGTCGGCCATGGCACCGGCCGCGGGGGGCGAGCCCGCGACCGCTGCAGGAGGTGCTCCGCGGTTCCGGCCGGACAGCCCTGTCGGGCCCCTGCCTCCTCGGCGTCCTCAGGCCGGCGCCAGGGGCCTTGGTGCAGAGCGCGCGGGAAGCGGCGAGGCTGGCGGCGAGGTCCCCAGCGTTCGGCGTCCACCACATGCGCTGCCAGCTTGCAACCTATTCCGGTCTCTGCCGCCCGGCCCTGATTGGGCGCGGCCCGAACTCCCGGTGCTGATTGGCGGTGCCAAGTGCCCGTCACCGCCCCTTCGCGCGGCGCGCCGGGACCTGTAGCTAGCAAGGTAGGTGGCGCGGCGGCCAGAGCTAGTCAAGGGCGCCTGGGAGGTTGGTCGGCGGACACAGCCGACGCCGCCATCTTCCGGCCCCCCGACCCTGCCCTGTGAGGGGGCACGGCCAGGTGCCTGTTAGACCTCTGCGCGGTGCTCGCTCAGTTGTTCTGAGAGGCCTGCGACCGTCGTCTGGTTCACTGATTTGAGACTAGGGTGGGATGGGGTCTCGGCACTGCGTCTGCGGGACGCTGGGAGTATCCAGTTTGGGGAGTCGGAGGCGGGACAGTGTAGACGCCTTTGGTGAGTGGAGACCCTGCCGAGGCCTGGCTGCCAGCACCTTCCTCGGCTTCCCCGCTGGCTTTCCCGCAAGCGCCCGGCGCGCCGAGACTACCTCCGAGGCTCGGAGCCTGAGCACTACGGCCTGTCTCTGTGACGCCTCGACACGAGAGTGGGCCGGTGTGGGCATCCTTAGAGCCCAGGACACTTTCCAGAGAGCTACGTGGGCCGGTGACCCGTCGCAGTCTGGAAATGCGGTAGCCCTTTGGTTAAAGGGACAGCAGAATGGAGTTGCTTGGGGCAGATGCCCCTGGTCGTGTAGTAGCTGTCCTTCTCTCTTTGACCCAAAGGTGGCAGCTTGAGAAGGTAAACAGGTTTCCTAAAACCTACTTTGCACCGCCCATGAACAACCTAGCTAAATGATCTTGAAGGGCATTAACTTACTATTCTGTGCCCAACCTCATTAAAATGAAATGCCTGGAGGTCCACTAGGAAGACCTTACGCGAAATTTGTTTCCTTACTTTTTTAAAACTTACATTAAGTGCCTTATTGACAGACAAACAAAATACTGTAAAAGGAAGTCTTCACGTGAGAGCCTGTGCTCATTCCACGGCAGTGCGTTTAGAAACTTTACTCTTAATGTACCTGTTTGAGCAATTTTATATGTTCTTAATAAAAGATGTTTCAAAAAAAAATGCTTTACTGGGAACTGAAATTTAGATCTCTCCAGACTGTCTGATTTTACTCTGGGATTGGTATTGATGTTTATTTTCCCTTGAAATAAGGAGAAATGTATATAACAGAAAATAGTATTTGATGCTTTTCTCAATGATGGTAGGATGGCCGGAACGGGGTGTGAGGGTGTATGGTAAGGCCACTCAAGATGGCTGTTGTCTTGCTCTCTGTACATCCCCTGCCCAACCAGTGCTTGCTTCACCTACACCCTACTGACTTGATTGACCTTCCTACTTACTTGCCCCAGGCCCCAGCTAATGTTAGCTTTTCAAAAGGATGGTGAGGGGCGTGCCCCTCCGCTGGTTTCCCTGGTAACTAATGAGCCAACCTGACGTCATTTCCCTTATAACTGGAAATCTCCCCTTCCCCTTGGGAGCAAAGACTGCTACCATGTCCTGCCCATATGCACTGCACATGGTGGGGTGTCGCTCCGGGACCTTGCTTCAGACGTGTAAGTTCCCCCCATCCATTAAACCACTGGTGTGTCTTGCTGACTCCAGGCTCTTTCTTGGGTCTTGAAGCTTGGCAAGCACAGGCCTTGTAGGCCCGCGGGGTGCAGCCCAACACAGGGGAAAGGTTGAATTTTCCTACAGTCCTGCTTCCTTTGATCTAAAGGAGCTTAGCACTTCTGCTTGTCCCTTTTTTGTTTTCTGTTTTTGTTTTGTTCTATTTACCAAAATGAATTCTCAGGTACTCCAGCTGAGCCCCTCTAATCCCCCCATTTTTCTGCATCTCCATTGCTTCTTTCCCCTCAGTACATAAACACAATCAAGTTCATCCTCAAAAGAGCTTTGAGAAAAAAAGAGGCCTTAACTCTTCCTCTTTCCAGTTACCACCCCCTTATCCTTCCTTTTACAGCTATAATTTTTTCAAAAGATGACATAAACATGCTTGCTGTCTCCATTTCTGTACCTACCTATAAATTCCGCTTTAGACTTTTCAAAATCCATTTCTGCTACACCATTCTCTCTACCACTTGGTTGTTCACACCCTAACAGTACACTCTAGCCTAACTTCTCTTCCAATCCATTATCAACAAACTTTGTTTTGTTTGTGTAACCCCAGAACAATGTTGAAAAACTTGATTCTCTTTGTATATTTTTGAGTTGATCCAAAATTCTTCATCATGGGCTTGTCTTATATAAGTTGGGTTGTGCCTATTAGACCCACCAAAACATAAAGTTGAGTAGGCCCAACAATAATCTATAGTAAGAAGTGGTACATCCAGAATTGGGATGAGCAGGGCCAGGGGCACAGTAAGCCACACAAGCAGATGGCCTAGACATCCATGTCACCCAGCATTTATGCACTGATGCCTCTCCCTCAGCTCACACCTGTGGCCGCATAGGAGATTGGGTCCCTTTATGACCAGCTGACAAAGGAGGAAAAAAAGCAAAGCTTGATTTGCTCATAGGTCAAAGTGGTGTGTGGGTGCAAGCTGAAAATGAACTGCGGCTGCACTAGAGCCCCACCCTAGGGTGATCTTGAAAGACAATGGCGAGGGACATTCTCCCAATGAATAAATCCTCTCACACTTTGTGTGAACAGAAATGTAGGCAAGGTTGGAGTATATATGGACTCAGGGCACTAGCAGATGGCTTGGCTGGTTGCTCAGGAGCCTGGGAGGAGAAAGAAGATGAAGGACACAGAGGTCCGGGATAGAGGGATGTGGATGGATTATGTGTTTGGGCAAAGGGTGTGCAGATGCCCACCAGAGAGCACCTACCGTGAAAGAGGCACTAAACAACCAAGTAGGAAGAGTGACTCACCAACTGATAGCAGCCAGATGCTATGAGCCACCTCAGTGCTAGCAATGAATGGTGTAGCCACGGTGGCAGGGATGAGAACAACACGTGGACCCAAGAGCATGGGCTCCCCTTCACAAAGGGGGATGTAGCTACTGCCGCTGCTGTAGCAATGAAACCAGTGCTGAGCCCCCAAAATGGCAGTATGCCTCATAGACAACAGCCAGCCACTCGACGACAAGTTGACTGCATTGGATACCTTCCATCCTGGAAACAGCAGCAACTTCTTTTGATTGGAGTTGCTGCGTTCCGGGTACGGTTTGCCTTTTTTGCCTGCCGGGCCTCAGCCAGCACCACTATCTTGAGCATTTACTGAGTGTCTGACACATTCACACAGGGTCCCACATAACACCGAATCAGACCAAAGGGCCCATTGCACAGCAAAGGAGGTGTGACAGTGGCACATGACCATGGAATCCACTGGCCCTACCACATTCTGCACCATCCAAAAGACGCCAGCCTGAACAGAGAGAAGGAGTAGCCTGTGAAGGCACAGCTGAGGTGCCAGCACCGAGATGCTACCAACTAAGGATGGGCATCATCTCCAGAACACGGTTTATACTCTATCAATAATCAAGAGACTTCCCTGACAGTCCAGGGGTTAAGACTTCACCTTCCAATGCGGTGGGTGCGGGTTTGACCCCTGGTCGGGGAGCTGAGATCTCACATGCCTCATGGCCAAAAAAAAAAAAAAAGAAACCAAAACATAAAACAGAAGCAATATTGTAACAAATTCAATGAAGATTTTTTAAATGGTCCACATCAAAAAAATTCAAAAAAAAAATCAGTATGGTGCTATGTCCCAATAGGAAGAATAAATAAGTCCAGGAACCAAGGGGTGGAAGTAGGAGTGGCTCCATTTACCATTAATCCCAGTGATCCCATTGGGGTATTTATGTCACCACAACTCTGAGCTTTGAGGGTGTTGAGGTCCTGGTTCCCAAAGAGGAAATATTTCCATCCGGAGATGCAGCGTAAGTCCCATTGGACTCATTCACAGTTGCCACCAGGCACTCTTGAGCCAAGGGACCAGGAGGCAAGCAGGAGTCACCATCCTGGCAGCAACAACTGACCCTGATCCTCAGGAAGAGCCAGGCTGCAGTTTCACAATGGGAGCAAAAAGGAAGATGTGTGGCAAGCAGACGATCCAGCTGGGTGTCTCTCTGTTACACCCTTGCTCACTTTTGGTGGTAAATAGACGAGTGCAGCAGCCGTGACCTAAAAGGGGCGTGGTGACCAGGGACTCTGCAGAGGTGCTTCCTGCGGGTGAGAAGAATCGAAACCGATAGTAGAGGAGGGAGGTGATGAGTATCAGTTGGGGCCTCAAGACCAGCTGCAGTGGTGGCGGCTATGGTTCATCCCATTAACCATCAGTTTCCCCCCAGAAAAAGCAGAGTTGCTCCCAGAACTTAAACAAAGAAGTGGATCTGAGTGGCATAAGGAGTAGCAGATACCAGGATATGCAACCCAGGTGGACCTTCATGACAGAAGGGCTTCTGCCCCTTGCTTCTGGAAGTATTGCTGGAAGACAGCCCTCAGTTATCAGCCCTCTTCAGGAATTGAGCTTCCTCACCCAAAGTCACAGCCTCCTCTCTGGGGACAGCATGCATCCAATGACCGGCTGAAGCTGCGGTGTAAAGGCCTGGTCCCCTCACCCCAACTCAGGACAAGTCAAAAGGCCGTCCCAGTTTCAGAACTCTCTGTGGGGTCAGCTGAGGCCTTTGTCAAGACTACTTGGCACCTCACCTTCTCCATCTGACCAAGCCTGCTTCCTTCCCTTCCTCCATAGGTGTGGAACCTGAGAGCACCCCCAATACCACATGTTCATCTCCATGGCTAAGTCTGCTGCCCAGGGAACCCAGCCTGAATCAGGCTCTGTCATCGAGCTCAATAGAGTATGCCTGCCCACAGAGCTGGTACTGGGAGTTAGGTCACGGGCCCGCTCTCTGCCTGGGAAGTGCTAGGGGCACTGCACACTCCCGCCTCCAGCTGTCCTTCTCTGGTGCCCTTGCCCTCTGTTCTGCCCTTCCTTAGGGCCTGCAGGTTCCAGGTCCTGAACTGGACATCATCTCTCCCAGTTTCGGGATCTGGCAGAGAGATACGAAGCACCTCTATATTGGTTCAGCGATGGCATGTATAGAAACCATTTCTCAGGCATTACACCTGAGGACAGGCATTCCCCAGAGGGTTCAGTGGACCCATTGTAAGTGAATTAGGGTCAGCTTTGATGCCTATGCCTCAGTCCCTTTTTCCCAAAAACTTGGGAAGTAATTTGCTTGAGTCTGACACGACCCCTGGGATCCAACTGTCAGGACAAAAGATAGCAGTAATTGCCTTGTCGTCCCTTCACAAGCGTGTGTGAACCCAAAGCTCTATCCATCTATTATTCAGAATGGCAAGTGTTTACCATAGTCATCCACTTACCCACAAGTATGTGAAACCTCTTCATAGCAGGCAATTCCCTCCTACTTCCTAACCTAAAAACAATGCATGGAAGCATCTGCTTTTGTCCTCACAGATGGGGCTGTATGTGTTACTGCAAGACCTAAGACACCTCAGATCAACTCTTCCCAGAACTAGATCAAAATCCCGGGTGAGAATCGTGTTCAGGCAGCCTCCACCAACCCCGCTTCTGGAGCAAGTCTTCCCTGCCTCGTGTAGGCAAGAATTGCACCTGTTTTCCCAACTGGACAGTGGAGGGCCCAGAGCCCACGGGGTGAAGTGGTCCATGACTCCTATTGCTTCCTTCCTTCCCTGCAGTCAGTGCTTTTCTGACTCGGCTCAGGTTACTCTCACCTTCAGCCTGGCCCAGTTCACAGTGGGAAGAAGCCCAGCAGCAGGGGCTGTGCACCTGGCAATGGACCACTCACTGCAGTGTGGGACTGGGATAGGATCTTTGGGTACAGAGACGCACAACCATGTACAAGCAAGTCAAGACCCAAGTACCAGGGTCTAGAGGTGCTGCACTAGAGCAGCCCAGCCAGGAGGCAAGCAGGAGGGCAGTCATTAGGGCCATGAGACAAAGGGGCAACTAGAAACTGCACCTAAGAGTGTTGGCCTGAAGCCTCTCTCCAGTCCCTTCTGCTTGGGACCCAGGTAGACCCATCTTAAATGCCACCTTCCAATAAGGCCATTTCCACCTTTGGAAACCTTACCCGTTTCCTTCCACGTGCAAGGAATTCCACTAGGTGTAATACTCCTGTCCTCTCTATACCCCTCTTTATTTACTTTGTCTCAAGGAAAGTAAAAGGTGACCATTCTGGTGGCGGTGTGCGGGGACTGGTCACGCATAGGCCAACGCCACCCCTCCACTCCTCAGTCCTCTTGGGACTGAGCTGCCTGCAGGGTACAGAATCCCACTGTTCTTGCCGAGGTGGGCTCTACCTCCACAGGGGTCAAGGGTCAAGGGAGGCCTTCTCTGGTCTCGTGTTGCCACGACTGGGTGGGTTAATCGGCGTCACTATGGGATTTGTATTAGCAGCCCACTTAGCGAACAGACCTAAAACTATGTCCACCAACCCAGCCTCTCTACCAATAATCAAGGGGATGTTTTGGCCTCTGTGGCAACTCCTTTACTTCTCAGACCCTTAAAGAGACCTTAGAACAGCTTTCCTGACCCCTTCAATCTTGCCCTTCTCTGAATTCCCATTGCACTTCTTGGCGTATCTCTAGAGTGACCTTCCATTATTTGGGTAACTATCTTATTTCCTTCCCTTCCCAGCTGAGAAGATGGAAGAGAAGACACTGGAGATCAGCTGAGACAGAGAAGAAAGAAGGGAGTAACTTGAGGAGACAGACCTGGAAACAAACAATGAGGAGGCCATGTCATGAGTGTGCTAATGGGGGTGTTAGACAAGGCTCTGTCAGGGGCGCCAGCGAGGGGAGCCCCGACCCTGAGGGGGAGGGGAAAGCTTAGCATGTGGGGCTTCACAAGCCCAGCATCCTCTCCGTTTCTGAGAAACACTGTCTCAGCTGCTCAGCCTCCGTTTTCCCTTCTTTTAGTGAAAGTACTTTGATTTCCTTTTCATGGAACCACACCTCCCATGCCCACTCCCTCCTCTCATCCGAGTGATTCTATTCCCAGCATGGGGGTGGTTGACAATGACCCTAGACCAAGCCGGTCAGGGCATCCGGTCCCCCTAACCGCAGGGACTCATTCAGGAACAAGGTCAGTCCCAAGTTGGTCAAATCAGAGTGAAACCTGGGACATTTGTAAACTGCAGGGAAAGAGAGCTTGCTCTGTTTTCAGTTGAAATTAGTGCTCTGAGGAAAGCCTGAAGCCAAGTAGCCCCTGTATCACCATTAGGGAAAAGCCTGGCTGGGAAACGGAGCCAGCTTCCAGGAGTGGAGCTGAAAGAGTGAAGTGGTCAGGGAGCACCTGTGGAGCTCCTGAATTCACTGCATTACTTGACTTTTCTGGTCCTAAGCCAGTAAATTCCTTTCTTGCATGACCAATTTGTGTTTTTAGTCATTTTTCAACTTAGGTAAGATCAGAAAAGAGGTTTCAACATAAAGAAGGAAAACAAGTGTTGGCGAGAATATGGAGAAATTGGAAACCTCGTACATTGCTGATAGGAACATAAAATTAGAGTCACCATGACCCAGCAATTCCTCTCTTAGACATATACCCAGGAGGACTGAAAACATATGTTCACACAAAGACAGAAATGTTCATGGCTGGGACTTCGCTGGCAGTCCAGTGGTTAAGACTCCACACTTCCACTGCTGGGGCACGGGTTCAATCCCTGGTTGGGAACTAAGATCCCGCGTGCCATGTGGTGCAGCCAAAAAAAAAAAAAGAAATGTTCATGGCAGCATTATTCACAATAGCCAAAAAGCAGAAACAACATACGTGTCCATCACCTGATGAATGGATAAACAAGATGTGGTATATACCTACTGTGGAATTTTAGCCATAAAAATCAATGGAGGACTGATACATATTACAACATGGATGAGCCTTGAAAACATCTTGCTAAGTGACAGAAGCCAGATACAAAATGCCACATGGTCCATTTAAAGGAAATGCCCAGAATAGGCAAATGAATTGAGACAGAAGGTAGATTAGTGGCTGTAAGGGGCTGGGGCAGGGACAGGAATGGGGAGTGACTGCTGAGGGGCACAGGTTTCTCTGGGGGGTGAGAAAAATGTTCTGGAATTAGTGGTGATGGCTGCCCAACCTTGTGAATATATTAAAATCCACTGAATTATACTTCACAAGGGTGCGTTTCATGGTAGGTGAATTATATCTTAATAAAAATAAATGTGACAAAATGTTAACAGTTGGTAAATCTAGCTGAAAGGTATATGGGAATTCATTGTCCCATTCTTGCAACTTTTTAGCAAGTACAAATTTTTTTCAAAACAAAGTTATTTTTTAAATGCTTAAAATAGGGGCTTCCCTGGTGGTTCAGTGGTTAAGAATCCGCCTTCCAACACAGGGCGTGCGGGTTCGCTCCCTGGTCGGGGGAACTAAGATCCCACACGCCGCAGGGCAACTAAGCCCGCGCGCCACAACTAGAGAGCCCATGCACCTCAACTACTGAGCCCATGTGCCACAATGAAAGATCCTGCGTGGCGCAACTAAGTCCCGATGCAGCCAAATAAATAAATATATATATTTTTTTAATGCTTAAAATAAATTCAAAGTCATTCCTTCTTGATCCCTCAGAGTGGATCTGGAGGGTGGGATCCCCCTCTCAGGTAGTTGGAGATTAGGGATGGCAGGAACTTTAAAGTCATCCAGGTCAGCCCCTCATTTACAGATGAGGAAACTGAGTCCCAGAGAGCAGGGCCTTTTAAAGGTCACACCTTGTTGGTAACTATCTCCTCACACGTTTCAGATTGCTATTCCATCCTTTTCTCTAGAGCTGTTTACTTTTCTCCCCATCTTTCATCCACATAGAATGCTTACCTGGACTCTCTCCAAATTCTCAACATCTTTCTGAAGTACGTAGGTCCAGGGTTGGGGGAGACGTATGTTAGCTACTGAACATGTGGTGAAGAGGCATCACTCCAAGATCAGAAGAAATTTCAGTTCTGAGGAATTAATGCAAAAACGTACCCTAATGCTGGCACGTGGCATCAGCCCCGCTGCCTTCTGCTCATGCGCTGGGGCCTGCTCCCTCCCCATCCCACTGGGCTGACTTCCAGATGGAGATGGCGGGGTGGGGGGGTGGGACTGGGTTTAGGTGGGTGGTTCCCCCAAACAGCCAGGATGCCTGCAGGCAGTGTCTTCAGGGGTGCCAAGCACCACTCAAGAGAAGCACTGAGCTCAAAGCAGAAAAGAACAAAGACGAGAAAGTCAGAAGCTGGGTGGGCCCGGGAATGGAGCTGGAAGAAAGGGGCAAGTGTAAGAGAGAAGGAAAAGACACAATTCCTGAAGACAGGGCCAGGGTAATCAAGGCCCAGTTTGCCTGTTAGAAGGTGGGCAAGCCTGATTTCAAGGCCCAGACCTGTTCCAAGAAAGATAGGACACACGGAGCTTCTGTAAGAGAGCAGAGCTGGTTGGTGGCCACATGTCCTGTTGTCACAGTGAGGAGGGCTGAGGGGGAGATTACAGGCATCCCATCTCCATCCCGTAAGCTCATGCCAGCAAGGATCTCTGACTGGTGTAGGCCTCGCCCTCGTGCTCACACATCCCAACCAACGCTGGTGGCGCCATCTCTGAATCCAAGACCCCACGTGTAACCATCCATGTCCCCGGTGATAGGATGAAGCTCCACGTCCTTGGCCACAGTTTAGGGAAAGGGACATGATCTTAGCTTGGCAAAAGAGACCCATCCTGGTCCTTAAACAAGAGGTTAGTGTCAGCCTGGGGCTGCCGGGGGCCATCTTCACCACCTTTGGAGAGAGACTGCCTGACCAAGGAGCAGAGCCGAGAGACGGAGAGAAATCACGCCTTCACGTCATTGGGTCCCAAGATCTAGCCAAGTCACCTTTTCAGTTATGGGAACCAGTAAATTCCATTTAATTAAGATGGCTCTGTGTTAAGAGTTCCGTATCTTGCAATTGTGTTCTGAAATAACTTTGACATTCCAGACCCACATAGCCTGGGTCCACCCACCTAATCACCCCGCTCCAGTGGGTGTCATCACTGCTCAAAACACCAGCTCGGTGTTCCCTAAAGCCCGTCCCTTTCCACTGACAACATTGTTCTCTCAGGAAAGCCATTCTTCAAGGCCCATATTAAGTGTCTCCATCTCCATGAAGCCTTCCTGTCTCAAGGCTGAGCCTACAGTCTCAAGGGGCTGCCTTCCTGACAGCTGGATCGGAAGGTCCTTTGTGGGGACAGAGCTTTGTGACCCATTAATCTAGTGGCTGAGAGCGTGGACAGCTGTGGGCGAGATGTCAGCTGAAAAGATTCTCTAGTGATCTTGAGAAAACTGCTCTCCCCCAAGACACAACCACCTCTTCCTCTGTTCCCCAAGGTTCTCCCCCTGCTGCCCTTCACATCCCGAGTCTTCTCATGCGTGCGGCCCACTGGGCCTGTGGCTCTGGCTCCGCCTCGCATCGCATGATGGGTCAGCAGGAACTGGGGCTCCTGAGTTCCCTACTCGGTCACCTGGCTGAGACTCCAGGCGCTGGGGGCCAACTGGGCCTGCTCTTCAGGGCCCGGGCCTCCACCCTACTTCCCACCCGTCCCCCACTCCGCACACCCTCAGACTCTTCCACTGGACACCAGGCTGACCCTCCTTCACAGTCACCAGTCATTCAAATAAACCCTCCTTTCTCTTCTCAAAATCCCTCCAGGGCTTTCCACTGCTTTCAGTTCCTCAAACGGGGCCCCCTTGCCTTTCTCGCCTCTTCTCTCACCACGTCCTGGCCGCCAGGTGTGCTTCTGTTCTTGCTTTCCCTCAGCAGGAATTCCCCCCACCCCACTTCCAAACACCTTCTTACACTAAGATGCCTCGTCCAGGAAGCCTCTCGTAATCCCTGAGGTAGGAACCAGCCTCCCCGCTGGGCGTAGCACTTTTCCCAGCTGTCCAGTAGACCACTTACTTCGCTCTACCCCTCCGTGGTCGAGCCCATCTCCCGGGCTAAGAATATGAAATCTTTGGAGACAGGGCCCCTGAAGGTCATCACATTTCTCTCACGGTGCCTAAACGGTGCTTTGTACACAAGGCGCCTTTCGTAAATGTCTGAAATGAAATGAAATGAGAGAGCGAACCCATTCCCAGCTCCCGAGAAAGACACGTACTCTTCCTGGGAATAAAAACAGAAACCCAAGTGGGCTGCTCCTCCAAGGGAGCCCTGAGCTCTTTCACTGTGATGCACACTGGGGCCCAGCGTGTCGGCTGAAGGCGTGAATGGACGAAGGGAACGTGGGTAACCGCTGGAGGCGTTGACGTTACACTCCTGGAGCCGTTTGCACTCACACACCTCTCCCTGGAAGTCAGTGGTCATTTCCCGTGGCTTCAAAAGGAAGTGCAGCTTCTTCTGCAAGTCCTGGCCCTGCAGAAGTCTATTTCTCTCCGCACAAGGGCTGGAGTTCAGAAGCCACGCTCTCTCCTGCAGCTCACGGGATGCAGAGGGAAGAGCTCAGGGTCTGAAATCAAGGACTTGGGCGGAGGCACCTATGGCTCCCAGCCTTGGGACCTCGGTGCGGAAGTCGTCAGGATTAGGAGGGTCATTTGGGCGCAGATGCCTTGCATGCAGCAGGCACACTCAAGTCCCTTCTAACTTTTTAAAAATTACGTTCACACTTCCTCAATTTCTCCTGCCTCTCTAAGAGGAAGGGAACGAACCAACTCAAGGAAGCTGCGACAGAAAAAGGACAGGGAGCCATTGGCATTTACATTCTTATTTGTGGTTTCGGGTTTTTTTCTTCTGTTTTGCTTTTAACTTTTTTTTCTAGAAAATAAAAGGAACACAACCAAGGGAGTTTATATGACAAACTATCAGGGTCAGGAGGGCAGGGGAAAAGAGAAAGAAAGCCCAGAGGCGTGGGTAGCTAATAAAAAGTGGGTTCCGAACCACGCGGAACGGTCCACAGGGTCATGTCTGGGTCCTCATGAGACGACCGGTCACTTTGGCATGCGTGTTCGTTGCCCCGTCTCCTGGTCCGCCTGCTCAGAACCCCAGGGTCAGAGAGAGCTGGCTGCACCCTGGAAATCTGCCAAACTCAGACTCTACAGCAAGTCAAGACTTAATTTAGCTCCTCGGCTTTGTGCTCAGGTATCACACGGCAGTCTTTCTTGCCTAAGAGAAGAGTCTAGAAGAGTGTGAGAGTCACCATAGGACACACTTTGGCATCGCAGTGAACCCCACGTGGCCGCTCACTCAGGCGCAGACATGGCCTTCACCACTGAAACAGGCGTCTGTCCAGACATCCTCAGGCAGTCTGGCCAAAGAAGGACAAGGGACATGACAGTCCCCGTCTAGCCACAGGTCAACAATGGTGTCCGTTCTCCAGTCTTACTCTGTCTATCGCCTGTGAAGGACACGGGAATCCATCTGCTTTTCGGCTTAACACTGGACACCGATTCCAAAGAAGCTTGGCCATTTGGATCCACACCGTAGGTCTCTCCGGTTTCTCCCACTTTATGCCCCATATCTCAGGGCAGAAAATTCAGCCGATCCAGAGCCACGTGTGGCCAACAGAACGGCCAGAGCGATGGCCGGGCAAGAAAGAGCCAGCAGCACACTGTGAGACCAGAGTACATTCAAGAAGGGGAGAGGGGCACGCAGCGAGCTGCTGCCCCAGCTCACAGTCTAGGGGACACACTGAGCCTGAAGGGCACAGCCAGGGCCGCTCGCCTGACAGGGGGTTCTGACACCTCATGCAGCAGGGCCCCCCTGGTCGCAGTTCCTACGTGGAGAGCGGCGGGCTCCCTGCCCTGCTGCGGCCCCTGTTCCTGCACGGAGGCCAGGTTATGTCTCAGTGCCGCGGTCCTGAGGAGCACCACGCTGGCCAGCCAGCCAGGCCGATGTGGCTCTGGGTTCCACAGGAAGGCCGCAGGGAGCCGTGGTCACTGGGAGGAGGGGGCAAGGGAGGAGGGCTGCATTCTGCCAGGAGGGATTCGGGGAGGAACTACCAGGGGCTGGAGGGGTCTGCGGGCCCCAAACATGGCAGGGCCAGAAGGGACGGGCTAAATAGCTGAAGGACGACGATGACAGTCTTGTCGCTAGTTTAAAAAGAGAGTATTGGTGTTGTTGCTCAGTTTTGTTTTTCCCTTTTAAAACCACTCACATTTTAAAAGGTGACAGGGCTGGGGAGATTTGGCCCCCTTCACACTGATCCTTTCCGGGGGGCCTCAGGCTCACACCAGGGCGCCGGCCACCAGGCAGGGACGGGTCAGGGAGAGCACGTGCTCTGCTTCCCAGCAGCCACCGCTTCTCCCTGCAGAACCAGAACACACGTGACAGGCAGTCCAAAGACTAAAGTGCAGAGAATTCCACAGAGCGGGCAGCCCGGTACTGGGCACTCCCAGAAGGGGCAGGGGCAGGGCTCAGCCCAGAGCTACGCTGTGGGGCACATGTGGACAGCTATGAGGCGAGCCCGCAGGGCACGGTCCCCTTTCCCTTGGGCCCCGTGGACGCCTCTTCTAGCGGGGACCGTCCACTGTCAACAGCTCCCCAAGGAAAGTCTCAGTCTCAGAGATAGGGCCCACGAAGGGGGAAAACGTGTACGACCATCCCTGGTTGGTAATGACGAGTGACTGTGGAACGAGAGTGGGATGGAAAGAAGGGAAACAGTGCCATTATCTAAAACCAGTGAACCCCAGGTTTTGAGAGCGGGGATCCATGAACAAACGCTAAAGGCAGAGTCTCTCCCAGGGAAGGTTGGTGAAGACGGTCAGGATCCTCCCGGTGAGGCCCGCTGGGGAAAGGAGCACCTCTGGGTGTGGAGGGCGCTGCAGAGCGGGGAGGGCTGCCAAGGAGGAGGGCCCACGGCTGGCACTAGGGCGTGTAGGCCGGGGGCGGCTGGAACTGGTTGATGACCTCGTACTCTGCCGGGTAGGGCTCGTTCTCCTCCATCTCCGAGAGCAGCTCCAGCGCCTGCTCCTCTTCCTCCGTGGGGTAGTGGCGCAGGAGGTTGGCTGCTGTGGCCAGGATTGAGGCCCCGCCCGCGCCTGCCACCAGGTAGAAGCTAACAGCAAAGGTGACATAAACCTGGGAGCCGTGGTACTTCTTATGTTGCTGCTGCTGAGCCAGGATGAGTTCGGAAGCCCAGTAAGAAAAACCGATGACGGTGGCACACTGCAGGACTGGGGAACAGAGGGACAGCAGAGAAAGGGGGTTAGCAGGCACCCCGCAGCCGGGATGCTTGAGGAATCGACTGCAGTCTCTCTACCCAAACCCCATTTTCAGAGAACCTGCCTGGCCCCAGACACTGCAAGGGGGAGCTCTTGTGGCCGAGGCGGGAGACAGAGGCCTGACCCCACCCGGGCCAACTAGATTCTCTCTGTCTTAAGAATTTAGAATTGGGGACTTCCCTGGTGGTCCAGAGGTTAAGACTCTGCACTCCCACTGCAGGGGGCCCGTGTTCGATCCCTGGTCAGGGAACTAGATCCCGTGTGCCACAACTAAAGATCCCGCATGCCGCAACTAAAGATCCCGCATGCCAGAACTAAAGATCCTGCACGTGGCAATGAAGATCCCACGTGCCACAACTAGGACCCGGTGCAGCCAAATAAATAAATACTAAAAAAAAAAAAAAAGAATTTGGAATTGGGATACTAGGGCCGCTAGAAGTCATTGGGTGCTTCGAGAGGAATAGACAAGGTCGTGCAGTTTGGGAGCCGGAGTCGCTGATACCCTAGGTCAAATCAACACAGCAGCCCCATCACGAGGGAGGAGAGAAGCCTTGTATGAGCAGAGAAGCCTGGCCTGCAGGGAAGCGGGAAGGGTGGGGAGAGAGAACCTGAGACCATGTACTCCAGGGAGACACAGTGAGACGCTGTAGTTCCTCCCTTGCTCCTTCCAGGCCCCATGAGCCTGGCTGAGCTTCAAATCCTGTTCTTAGAGAGCCATGATGTAAATCCTAACAATATTCTCTCCCTACAGCTCAGCCGAGTGGGTTTGTGGTCCTGGCAGGCATACATGCAAATGACGGAAGCAAGCTGCTCTCACACGCCAGTGCTCTGTGAAAGGCTAGAGCTGAAATGAGCATCGGGAACAGTGTCTGCTCATGACACCCCTTCGCCCCCACCTGCAACTCCAGACGGGATGCCGCCCCTACCCTGTGGCAGTTCCTCCCCGACTGGGAGTAGCCCGAGCTTACCTGTGAGGATGTGGGCGAAGGCATAGCGACGGGTGATCTTCAGGGCTGGATGCTTGGGCCCGAAGACATCCAGAAGGAAGGCGGAGAGACTACACAGGATGCCCAGGAAGCAGAAGGCGGCGATGACCCGCAGGAGCAGGACTGTCTGGGGATTCATGCAGAAATCTGTAGGGGGAGGAGCAGATCCTCAGGCTCCCAGGCAGCACCCTGGGGCAGGAAGCCCCCCCTCCACCACAGGCCAGCGAGCCAGGGGAGGACTGGAGGGGGGCGTGGTCTCAGCTCCCACTCCCAGTGGGGCTGCAGAGGGGGTGGAGGAGCCTCCCTATTCGAAGACAGGACCCCTGGGTCACTGTTCCCGTGTGCCTCGAGTCCTTCCTCCCTTTCCAACAAGACTAGTCCAAGTGCAGGGCTCCACTTCAGTGTGCGGTTGACCCTTGAACAGCATGGGTTTGAACGGTGAGGGCCCACTTATGTGTGGACTTCTTTTTCAATAGTAAACACGACGGTACTACACGATCGGGGTTGGTTAAATCTGCAATGTGGAACCACGGATCCGGAGGGCCAAATATAAATTACACAAATTATACACAGATTTTCAACTGCTGGGAGGGTCAGCATCCCTAACCCCATTGTCGTTCAAGGGTTAACTGTACTTGCCACGCTCTCCTAACCATTTTTAAGGATCCTGACAATTAATCAGACATGTTAACCCATTCTGCTAAAGCATGCTTTGGGCTGGCAGGAAAAGCCAAAGGGACGAAGGCCAGAGGCCCATTCAAGTCCATGCTCTATCCAGTCACTCATTCACAACCCTTTTGTTCAAAAAGAAGCTGAAGCAGTTTAGAGAACCTTGTAACGACAAGAGAGGACTAAATAGATGGGGAAAGCTGGTAGACTGGACCTCCACATTTATTTTTGCTCCCCGAACCCTACTAAAACAAAAGAAAAAAAAATTAAGACATAAACCCACACAAAGAGAAGAAGGGCCAAACAAAATTCTGGAAACTGGGAAGTAACGGGACTCAGAACTAGAACTGACTTGACAGAACAGATAAACTGAAGTATAAGCCGGAAATGGGAAAAGGTAAGAAGCAGCTAGGTTTACACCACAAAAGCCGGAAAGGCTCAGAAACTGACAGCCCCAAATACCTTCTAAAATGAGGACAAAGCCATTGGGGGGTGCTCGCTCTACCAAAAGGAGGGAATTAACCAAGAAAAAGGAAGATACTAAAACAGGAGACCCAACATTCAAAGAGTAAAGAGCCCCCAGGGTCATAGTGAAAGATACCAGGAGGACAGCTACACACGGACCCCATCAAGCAACCTACATTTCCCTCTAGGACTTTAATACCATTCTTTCCTTTTTTCTTTTCTTTTTTTTATTCCATCTAGACCACACTGGCAGCTCCCTTTGATATCTACGCAAACTGCCACAGTTCTAGAAACACACAGACAGAATAAAGGCTGGTCCAAAAAGATACCATTTTAAGCTTTGATAAAAAGTAGGAAATGGGCCTTAACTTCCTCTATGCAGCCACCGGCAAGTTCTTCTTTTATTTAGGCCATGGGTCACCAAGTGATTTGGGAAACTTTGAAAAGGGCTGGCAAGACTTACACTGTAGGCTCCTGTCCCGAGGTTTTTTTTTTTTTTTGGAGGTGGGGAACCACAAGCTTTATTGGCTGTAAGTTCTCCTCAGGAGCCTGGCCTGCTGGGCTTTCCTGAGTTTTGATCTCAGGCTGAGAGGCTGTTGGACGGTGGTTATCACTCTCTCGTGCACAGGAGAATCCCCAGGGTGCTGGCTGAGAGCATGTTCCCAAGCTCCAGAGATTCTGAGCTCTTGGTCTGCGGCAGGGCCTAGGAATCTGGATTTTTACCAGCAGCGCAGGGGGCCTAAGCCTTACACCCCAAGAAACACTGATCCTGGACCTAGAGGGAGGTTAACTGATGAAGAAGAGTCCGAAAACCTGGGGAGAGCACCTGAGATCAACAAAGCAGCCTCAAACCAACCGACGTTGATCGGCATCGTGGGGTCCTGGACAGAGGGCGCAGCCTCCCACAAGGAAAAACCAGACCAGATATGCAGAGGCCCTGGGCCTTTGTGACAGCGTGCACTCCCTACCTCCTCAGGCTCAGAATTCACCAGGCAGATGTTGCCTGGGCCCACACATGATTCATACGCCTTGATCTGGCTTCAGAGCTACCTGTCACTCTCTTATCAGCTAACCATCTGTTTTGGAGCCCAATCATCCAGCCTGAGTGATTGCCTGCTGCTAGCAGGCTTGCCTGTGCATTAGCTCTGCCAGCAACCAGGTCCAGCCTCCATTTAATCCGGCCCTGCGGGCCTGAAGGGGTCTAGAAACCCACAGGGCCTCTCTGAAACCAAAGCTCCTGGAGACGGGGGCTGTTTCCTGGCTGCATTCTGAATATTGCTGAAAGCTCTCTGAGGCAGTTCTTCTGGGGTCCACGTGGCACGTGGCAGGGATGGGGCAGGACGAAAGTGTTCTTCTCTTCTAGTGCTTCCAAGAATAACCTGCGAGTGGCAGGGTATAGGGGCTTACGTCACACTCCGCTCTGCAGCAGGCCGTGTTCCAATTCCTCCAGCATTACTCAACGTGACCAGGACCACTGAGTGATGCTTTAATTGTAGTACTTAAAGTCAACTCAGTGTTGTTTATTTTTAATTAATTTATTTATTCACTTATTTAATTTTTGGCTGCATTGGGTCTTCGCTGCTGCATGCGGGTCTTCTCTAGTTGCTGAGGGCGGGGGCTACTCTTTGTTGTGGTGCTTGGGCTTCTCATTGCGGTGGCTTCTCTTGTTGAGGAGCACAGGCTCTAGGTGCGTGGGCCTCAGTAGTTGTGGCACGCGGGCTCAGTATTTGTGGCACGCGGGCTCTAGAGCACAGGCTCAGTAGTTGTGGCACGCGGGCATTAGTCGCTCCATGGCATGTGGGATCTTCCCAGGCCAGGGCTCGAACCCGTGCCCCCTGCGTTGGCAGGCGGATTCTTAACCACTGCACCACCAGGGAAGCCCTCAACTCCGTTTCAATTTAGCAACTAGTTTTAACTGAAAAATGTAACACACAGGGCTTCAAAGATACTATCTTTGGCTGCATAAGTGAGTATAGGATGTTCATTTGATTATCATCCTTTAAAACGTACATCCGCTGGATACACTTCTACGTGTCCTATGTTTCAGAATACACTTATCTTAGTAATAAGGAGGACTTGCACAGATGTCCAGATGCCCCTCCCAAGAGACAAACATTGTTGGCAGTTTTTTGTGTGCCCCTCCAGGTATTCCTGCCTGTGCACGCAGATGGGGCAAACGTCATCTTAGTTGAGCCTCACTCCACTCTGGGGGATTCATCACATGGTTCAGATGAGGAATTGGAGGCTCCAGGAGGTTAAGTGACTTCCTGCAGGTCACGCGGCACAGAGCTAGACTCCAAATCCGGGTCAGGCCCCCTTGCACCGTGACGCTCCCAATCACCAAGCACCAGAGTTAGCCCTTTTGGTTTCTCCTCGCTGGAGCTAATCAGTCAAATCCGAAAGAGCTGTATTTGAATGAAAGGTCGGAAGTGGCTCTGAATGCTGGCGGAGCCATCGCCAGGGCCAGCAGCTGCTGAGCTCACTAAGGGAACGGCTGGAAGCATGAAATCTCTTCTAGGCAGAAAAGGTTCGGGTCGTTAAGCAAACCTTAAAAGGTTTGAAAGGAGCTCATACTGGGAATTACTGGGCAAAACCTGCTGGGTGTGGTCTAAGCTTCTGCAGTCCTCAGAGTCTGGCTCTGAAAAGCAGAAGTCACTGGACTTGGCACCCAATCCTAGCCCTCCCACAGATTATATGTCACCTTGAGCAAGTCACTGAATGCCCCTGGCCTCTGCGCTCACCCTGTCAAAGGGAAGCTATAACACCTGCCCCGCCTGCACAGGGGTGCGTGGGGAGGGTCAAAGCACAAATTGCTGGGGATGAGCCGCCCCACTCCCTCTGCGCTGGGCGGCCACAGCAGTGTCTCTTCTCTGGCGTGCCTTTCCTCCTTACACCGAGACTGCCCCGTCCACACACGTCAGCCAGTGTGGGCCAAAGGAGGAGCCCACTAATGCCAGACTGAGGACCTGTGCCACCAGCGTGATGATGCAGTACAGAGAAGGGGCTTTGGACCCACAATTCAAACAGGTTTTGTTTCTACGTGACGCCTTCTGCCTTTCTCTACTCCAAAGCTCTGAGCAAACCTTCAGGCTCAGGGGGAAGCCAAGTGGGGACTTTCCTTGGAGTGATGCTAAGAGATACCCAGGAGCCTGCCCTACATCCCACAGCGGTCTCAGAGCACACAGGGAAGACAGGCAGCGTTATCCCTGACACGCTTAGAACCCAGCTCAGACTCTCCTGGGGTCGGGATCTCAATGTCCCTTTCTTTCCTCCCTGTCAGACATCAGTATGGCAGGGAGGGCAATGAATATCTGCTCCATTGAGAGGGCTGCCAAAGAGAAGCAAAATCCTCAGATGTTACGTGTGTGTTACTTTATTTGTGGAGAGAAATGGCACATGGGGCAGGGTCCTAATTTTAAACTCAAACCAGTGGTGCAGGGGACTCCCTGGTGGTCCAGTGGTTAGGACTCTGTGCTGCAGTGCTGGGGGCCCAGGTTTGATCCCTGGTCGGGGAACTAGGATCCCACAAGCCGTGTGGCACAGTCAAACAAATAAACAAACAAACAAAAATTGTTTAAAAAAAACAAAACAGGGGTGCATCCACTACACTCCAGTAAGACAGAATGCATCCTACCCTCCAGCTGTGCTGTGTGGCCTGTTTATTTTGGTAACTATTGCTTGACTGTTCCCTCCAGTCACTGGGGAAGAGGGCAGCTGCTGTGTAACAGGATCCCAAGGAACTGACTTTGCCCAAGGTCATTGGTAAGTCACTGGGCTGGATTTGTTTTGAAGGCCCTGGCTCTTCCTGTCTATCTGCCCATGGCTCTCACCCCTCCTGACCCAAAGAGGCTGCAGGCAGGACGCTTAAAGTGGCTTCTGGCCAGTTCCCTTCTGTCCCGTCTCCTATTTCCCCACTCACTGGAGTCCCTGAGTCAGAGGCACGTCCCCGGGGGCCCCAGTCCTTCCAGCACCCACCTGCACAGCCACTCCCCAGTGTGACTTTTTTTTCCAACCAAGGCTTCTGACACAAGACTCCAAGAGGGCCCTCCAGTGCCTGGCTGGGTCATCCCACAGATACCAATGGTCCTAGCCCAGCTGCCTCTGAGGATAGGCCCCAGGGGATCGGGAAACGCCAGCTGCATCAGTCACCACCCCTCAGACACTCCGGCCCTTCCTGGAAGGCCCTTGATCTTCCTGTGGCTTGCCGTCAACCGTGATTCCCCTGACTTCACATCCTAAACTCCCTCATTCTCCAGAGATGCTTCCTGAGGCTGTGGTCCCTGCTGCCCTTTGCTGGGCATGCTTGAGAGGCAGAGAGGGACTGGGGCTCAGAAGGAGTGATTCTCTGGGCTCCCCTGCTGGGGGCCACTATCGGTCTGGGCACATCTCTGCCCGCACCCCGGGCCCAGACTGAAGAAGAGCTTTGTGAGGACCAGGGGAGTGGCAGAATTCTGGTGGATCTTTTAAGCCAACGGCATTTGTTAAAGCCTTCAAGGGCTCTGGGAATGACAGCGGGAGGATGAGTGGCTTTGCCTCCGCTCACCAACGTAAGGCGATGAGGAATAAAAAGGTGCAGCTTTGCCTAGGCTTGTGATGAAAACTCAACTAGAATATGGGGAAATAAGAGGCCTGGGACAGCTCTGATGGAAGGAGAAAGAAGCTCAGTGTGCGCTAAGGTACAGTGGTGAGAGTGGAGTCCACACCACTCAGATCAGCTGTGTGTCCCTGAGCAAGTGGCCTGACCTCCCTGAGCCTGAGACGTGTGTGTGTGTGTGTGTGTGTGTGTGTGTGTTGGGTGATGACAGTCCCTACCAAATAAAGATGTTGTTTAGGAGACACTACAGCCAGGCGTGAAGTGGGTTTAGCACAATGCCTGGCACTCAGGCAGGGGGCCAAGAAATGGGAAGACACCGTCCCAAAGCCTGCTGGCCCTGGCCGCTCCCTGTCGCCTGCAGAGACCTGGCAGAGTCTGTTCTCCCTCTGGAAGCATCTACAGGCACCAGATCTGTACCCCATAGCTCTGCTCCCTCCTGAGATGGGGAATATCCCAGGCTTCCATGCTAGGATATCTGCCAGGCCCTGAGGCTCAGCACAGTCCCACAGAATAGCGTACATCTGAAGGCCCACTGGGCACCGAGAAACCAACTGGTACAAAGAAGAAGAAGAAGAGAAATAGGGACCTTTGGATTCCTCGCCTTCTTCTGTGGTAGCTCATGAGGTAGCACTGTCAACTCCTTTATTAATGGACACCAAGTGTTCCCAGCTTGTAATGGCCAAGAAGATGGCCAAGGAAAACCAGGCCGAAACTATTCATGGGTTAAGATCCCTAAACACACGAACAGGCATAATGTAAAGGTGAAGGCGACGTGCTTTATAAAAGACAAAACCTGGCTTGGATAATTTCTCAGAAAAGGTAAATATATGTGTAAACAAAGGAGAACTGCACCAGGAATTTATTCTTATTTTTGACATGGCTTTGACAAGGATGCACGCCAGAGTGGACTGAACGACCGTGAGATCATTCCTTATGACGGCTGAGGTAAAGCAAAGGTTAAAAAACATAAACGAGACAGCGTCACTTTAAACTGGAGTCAACGGTGAGGTACACTCAGCTATGCCACTCCCAGCTGTGTGGCCCTGGAGAGGTCACTTCACCTCTCTGAGACACCAGTTTCCTGGACCTTTGGAATGAGGACATGGGATCAGATGACCCCTCCCCTCATGGCATGAATTTTAAGAGCCTCCCTAGGAATGATCTGAAATGGAGAAGCATCGTGAACTCTCTCCCAGTTTGGAAATGACACCAAGCCCTTGAAACACTGACCATCAGGGGATCGATCAACTGCCAAGGCCTGGGTGAAGCGGTGGAAAGGTGGCAGCTGTTCCTCACAAAAAGGCAAGTGCAGGGGAATGCGCTAAGGGAAAAACCATTCAACTCAAGCTTGATGGGCTTTCTGTCATCAGCTACACGCCACAGAAAAAGCTGCATGTCACACGGCCTCCATCGTGTGGATAACTGTGCTCGTAATGGGCCAACGCAGAGAAAGCTATCATCAAGGTGAAACCTAGAAACAAACCAGAAGCCCCCAACCTGTTCTCTACAAAATCATCATCAAGGTGAAATCTAGAAACAAACCAGAAGCCCCCAACCTGTTCTCTACAAAATCATCCTAAAGCTTCAAAGACTCAAGAGAAATGCAAAACAGCAAAAGAACTCACAGAGAAAGACAAGATTAGGCCACAAGGATACGGCTTTTCAGCCGCAACCTGCATAAGTGGTATATACGATCCAAGTTCTCCAAAGGAAAACTTGACCTTTTCACCAAATCCCAGAGCCTGAATCCGTAAAAAGGCAACGTGAAGATATCTAACAGGATGGGCTTCTGATACATGGGGCAGTAAACATCTGGAATGAATTACAGCCAGGGAGTGGCACAGGGAGAAAGCATTCAAGAATGGTTCAAAAGGCCTTGCGGGTAATGAACTCCGCTGTTACTAAGGGCTGTTTGGAACCCACTGACCATTTTCCCTGTAAAAGCCAGGCAGTGCCATCCTTACCCCCCACACCACACAGCCTTTACCTTCATTACTACAGACAGGGTGGGCAGGATGAGCTACAGGCCTCCCCTGGGTCCAGTAAAGACCATGGTCCCTTTCCCCTTTCCTCTGCCTCCCTGGCTGAGAAGCAGGATGACGAACAAAGCAAACTTACCTCATTTGGGCACACTTGTGAGGGTTCCAAGAGCCAAATTCCTATTGTTTTACTGAGGTTGGCAATGGAACTGACTTCTGGTTATTGAAAATACCATAGACTCCCTTTGTCTCTAACAACAATCAAATTACTGTACAACTCAAAAACATCTTTTAAACTCTAGCCATATTTAAAAGTTCCTTTTTCTCCATCAATCAGGCTGTCCCAAAGAAAGCTTCCTGTATCCCAGAGGCTCCTCAGAAGGAGACAGCTAATTGTGATGCCTAGCACCCTTATCTTCTCTCCATATACGGCGCCCTTGGCCCGGCAGAAGCCTAAAATAGCAGTCCAGATTAGCATGGCGTTGAGGAGTGGGTGCTTGGCTGAATAACATCAGAATTAATGAGGGGCTGGACCCCAAACAGAGCCACCTGGTGGGCATGAACACCAGGCAGGAATGGGGCTGTTTCCTTCAACCAAGTGCCTGCCCCAGGCTATCTCAGCTCCAGCCGGCACCCTACCGAGGAGGCCCTGTCGTCCGGAAAGAAGAGGGTCGGCGCGCAGCGCCCTCACCTTTCAGCAGGTCCGGGTGCACGGAGCCCAGCACGTCGGAGACCCCCAGCTCCTGGCGGGAACAGGTGCCACCGTGGATGTGCAGCCAGGCAGGCTCGGCGAGGGCAGTGCACAGCGCGGTGATGGACAGGGCACCCGGCAGGGCCGAGGCCAGGCTACGCTCCGGCTGCTTGGGCAGAGCGCTGCCTCCCGGGTTCCTCCGCCGGCGCCCGCCAGGCAGCCCTGCGCCTCCGGGGGCGTACATGCCCGGGGCTGCCCGCCGTCGCTCCGCGGTCGCTGCTGGTCGCCGCCGACCTCCGCCGAGAGCACAGAGCCTGCCTGTCCGGGGGGAGGAGAGCAACGCGCTGGGTTCGCAGAGGTGAGGCTGGCTCAAGGCTGTCAGGGCCAACACCGGAGGATGGGGGTGGGACCGAGGGCAGAGGCAGAGACAGGAGAGCTGCAGAGGTTCGGGGGGCGGGGACAGGGTCCCTGGAGTGGGGCTGCGGAGGTGCAGGATGATGACCCGGAGAGGGCTGGGGGCCCGCTGGATCTCGGCAGAGCAGAGTGGGGAGAGGGGCTGGGGCGGAGTTATCTGTTAGTGGTGGAAGAGAGACCCGGCCTAGGAGTCTTGGCCAGAGGGTGCCGAGGGGCGGAGGACCAGGCTGGGCCGCAGGGATCGGGGACCCAGGATCTGGGAACAGCGATCTGGGGTGCGACCTGTGTCCAGAGAGGACCCACCCCTCACCGACTCCTGATCCTCACCGGTCAGCAGGCCTCAGTGCCGGGATGGCGTCGCTCCGTCCCGTCACGGGCTCCTCAGCTGCCACCGGACGAGCGATCCCAGGCCACAAACCAGCAACGCCCGAACCAACCCGGGCCCGATCCACTTCCGGCTTCCTCCACCTCTGCCCCCGCCTCCTCCGGCTCCCCGCCCAGTCCCCCGCGCGCGACACAGCCCGGGCGCGCCGCCGGTTCCCTGCGCAAGGCCTCACGGGACTTGTAGTTTCAGGCAGTCCCGCGATGCTTTCCGATGGGGGTGGGGGGCTGTGGGGGAGGAGGGAGTGAAAGGCCGACTACAACTCCCAGAGGGCAGCACGGCAGAAGCCGCGGGTGCTTTAGTTCCAAGGAGGACCCCGGCCCTCAGGGGAAAGAGGATTTGCCTGGTGGGAGCCGCAGTCGGCGCGGCTGGCTCAGCTCACCTCTGCCTCCTCCTGAGCCGGGCAGCCATGAAGGACTCGCTGGTGCTGCTTGGTCGTATCCTGGCGCACCCGGACTCCCGCTGCTGGTTCCTGGCCTGGAACCCCGCGGGAACCTTGCTGGCCTCGTGCGGGGGCGACCGGAGTGTCCGCATCTGGGGCAGGGAGGGTAAGGCCCGGCTACGCGACCGCTGCCGCCGAGGGGTCTACGTGCGCTTGGTGTGGGTGCCAGGCTCGGGGAGTGCGCAGCCTGCGGGTCAGGCATACCCTGGACGGTGGTCGCAGGCCAAGGGAGAGGGTGGAGGGGCCTCCTTAGCCACTCTGAGAAAGGTTTTTCTGGCAAAGGAGTCGACAAATACTAGAAGCTAAAATGTCAATAGGCTGAAACTGTTGAGGGAATTGTGATAGTTGCTGAGGTAGGAAAATGCAGAGAGAAGAAGGAAAGTAGCCTGCAGAGTAATTTGCTATAGATGATGAAGTTTAAATTTTATCCCAGGGGCGTTTGGGTGCTATTGACAGTTTTAAATTGGGAGGGTGACTCCTTCGATTTGACTTAGAAGGATACCTCCAGAGGAAGTGGAGTCAATTAATATACTGACCTTCTGAAAGCATGTTATTAAACACACCCACTGAGCTTTGCCCCCCAGCTTGGCTCCAATACTGGTCCCCATTACCCAATGGCACTGATACTGCTTCAGCACCTTCTCGTGCACCCAGCTCCAGAGCCTGGCCTGTCCTCTGCTTTTAGGTGACAGCTGGATCTGCAAATCTGTCCTTTGTGAAGGCCACCAGCGCACCGTGCGGAAGGTGGCATGGTCTCCCTGTGGGAATTACCTGGCCTCTGCCAGCTTTGATGCTACCACTTGCATTTGGAAGAAGAAGAATGATGACTTTGAGGTAACCGGGCTGGATGGGACCAGGATTGTTGCCTGTTCCCCGCCCCCCAGCCAGGGCTGGTTGAGGAACATGAGCCAGCCTGGGCCAGTGGGCTGTGCCCATGAGAAGGACCGCAGGGCTCTTAGCTGCTGCTGATTCTTGTCCCTCTTCCCGGTTCACAGTGTGTAACCACTCTGGAGGGCCATGAAAATGAGGTCAAGTCAGTAGCCTGGGCCCCATCTGGCAACCTCCTTGCCACCTGCAGCCGAGATAAGAGTGTGTGGGTCTGGGAAGGTGAGTCCAGGTCCCTCCGGATGCAGTTGGGAACCTGCCACCAGATCTCCCCCTGTGTCCCTGACAGGGTCGGTCAGCTCAAGGGCTCTTCTTTTCTCTTGCACAGTTGATGAAGAAGACGAGTATGAATGTGTTAGTGTCCTCAACTCTCACACACAGGATGTCAAGCATGTGGTTTGGCACCCGAGCCAGGAGGTAAGAGTCAGATATCTTGGTGGGAAGGAATTCTGATGTGGAGGGTTGTATCCAGCCTTCTTCTGCTCTTCTGCCTCAACCTGGCTTTTCCAGGGATCTCGATCTGTGACCCAGAGACATCAATCCCTTTATCAAAGCAGATCCCTGGGACTCTCCTGTCCTGGCAGGGAGAAGTGTTGGAACCACAGACACTTCTTGGGCCCTACAGACACGCGCTGTGTTTTCCCTGGCCTCTCCCACAGCTGTTAGCCTCTGCCAGCTATGACGACACAGTGAAGCTCTACCGGGAGGAAGAGGATGACTGGGTATGCTGTGCCACCCTCGAAGGCCACGAATCCACCGTGTGGAGCTTGGCCTTTGACCCCAGTGGCCAGCGCCTGGCCTCTTGCAGTGATGACCGTACCGTGCGCATCTGGCACCAGTATCTACCGGGCAATGAGCAAGGTGAGGGCCCAGCCTGGGAGCTAAGGAAGACCCATCTCTCACGAGGCTTAGTCTACTGAGGGGCTGAGACACATAGATGAGTCACAGGAAACTGGGGTAGAAAGGCAGGTGTGCCACCAGAGGCCTCCAGGTATTGTGCCGAAAGAGTCGGGAGCGTCTGAGGAAGGGGGGCCGGTCGGGAGCGTCTGAAGAAGGGGGGCCAGTCGGGAGCGTCTGAGGAAGGGGGGCCGGTCGGGAGCGTCTGAGGAAGGGGGGCCGGTCGGGAGCGTCTGAGGAAGGGGGGCCGGTCGGGAGCGTCTGAGGAAGGGGGGCCGGTCGGGAGCGTCTGAGGAAGGGGGGCCGGTCGGGAGCGTCTGAGGAAGGGGGGCCGGTCGGGAGCGTCTGAGGAAGGGGGGCCGTTTCACCTGGACTTGAAAGAGTGTGCAGGATTTTAACACGAGAAGAGAATTCTAGGTGCAAACGACACGAGCAAAGGCATTGAAGGTAACGACAGCCTAGACTTATGCCAGGAACAGTGACTCGTGTCGATGGAGCATAAGCATAAAGGATTTGGAGAAAAATGAGGTGGGTTGGGCTGGCTGGTGGGCGGCCTTAAAAGGCAGGCTAACCCGTCAGATGTAGTCGGCAGCGAAAGGGTTTTGAGGAACAGGACATATCCTTCTCAGAATTCTGCTGTAAAAATGCCAGTCTGGCTGCAGTGTGTAAGGCAGATCAGTGAGGACAGAGACAGAGCAATGAAGATGAGGCCTCATGACTGAGGGTGGGCTGGGGCGCAGCAAATTAGGGTCTCCTCTGGGGCGGGTTAGATACTCTCCTGAGATGCCCAGGACACGGACATGCCTGAGGCTCAAGAGAAGTCTGTCATGCAGGGGTGGCGTGCAGCGGCTCTGACCCTAGCTGGAAATGTATCTGCACCTTGTCAGGCTTCCACTCCAGGACCATTTACGATGTCGCTTGGTAAGACCTCCCCACTGCCTCCACCCTGCCACCCCAACCATTGGAGAGATTTTAGAGAAGTCAAAAGCCTGTGCTGCTCCCTTTCACCTTTGGGAATACATGGGGATGGAGAGCAGCCACCCTCAGGTCTTCAGATCAGGCCAGACTGTCTCCATGCTGGCTCAGAGCTGGCCGGTCTGGGGTACACAGGAGCGGGGACAGGCTTAGACCCAGGCCTGCACCTGTGTTAAGATTCCAGGCTATGAAGGCAGCTCCAGCCTTTGGGGGTCACACAGCATCATACCATCCAGAAATATTTATTCTTGAAACTGTGGATTCATGGCTAGAGAATCCAGCCATGAATCCACAGGGCCGTTTCTACCCTTATGGAGTCTAGAAAAAACGACACCATTCATGTAGGAGAGTCGATCAGAGGGCAGTTCTGGCCCTGAAAATCTATCCCTAGGAAATAATCCTAAATAATGGAAAAACCTGATGTGCATCTAAGTTTTATTTATATTGGCAGACATTTGGGAATAGCAGATATGGACTCAAGAAAAAGTATGGTAGAATTCAGTGGCCTATCGTATCACTTTTTAAAAAATGGTCAAAGAATACTTCATGACAGGGAAACTGCTTATTCCAAGTGAGAAAAGTGCAATTCAGAGTTATGTGTAGTTTTTTAGGTTAATTGTATTGGAGGAAAACCTAGATGGCAGCCCTTGAAGCTTGGGGTGATGTTTGTGGCTACATATTTGTTAGGGAGGCTCTTCGATAAGACACCTATAGCTGAGGCCTGAAGTTTGGGACGGGAGCAGGCCGGGGGGACTATAGAACCAATCCCTCCTGCCTGATTTGCCAGGTTGGGGAGGGAGGAGCCACCTGCATACTCACTGATGCGCATGTTCGTCCCAGGTGTCAGCTGACAGGGGCCCTGGCTACCGCCTGTGGGGATGATGCCATCCGAGTATTTGAGGAGGATCCCGGCTCAGATCTGCAGCAGCCCACCTTCTCCGTGACGGCCCACGTGCCTCAGGCCCATTCCCAGGATGTCAACTGTGTGGCCTGGAATCCCAAGGAGCGGGGGCTCCTGGCCTCCTGCAGTGATGATGGAGAATTGGCCTTCTGGAAATATCAGCCGTCTGAAGGCCTCTGAGCCACCTTGACTTTGGACAGAATCATGGTTCCCCAGAAAATGTCATAAGACTTTCCCAGCCCCTGAGAGGACCCAGAGGAGCATCCCTGACCTTCCTTTAACTTGGCCCTCCTCCATGCAGACTTGGGTAGAAGTGCAGGCCACAGAACCACTCACTCCTTCCCCTCCTTTGACACGGAGTCCTTGGTAAAGAGCTACAGAACATCGGTCTATTGTACTTAAGCCAGATTTTGCTTGCTTTAGGGCACAGTGTTAAATTTGGGGGTGGTGGTGAGTATACTATTTATAATCATCTTATCTATATGTAGGAGGGATATATCTCAGCCCTTTCTGAAACTGTAAGCTTTATAGGAATAATCCAAGTCCCAAGTCCTGTTTTGTAAGGACATTCACAATCTAAAAGAATTCCATGGTGAGTCCTTTTCTGAAGTAGGTCCTGCCTTCTCGATTTCTGGGCAAACCCTTGCATTTAAGACATTCAGTCAATAGTGAAGGAATTTTTTTTTTTTTTTTTTTTTTTTTTTGGCTTTGTTGGGTCTTCGTTGCTGCAGGTGGGCTTTCTCTAGTTGCAGTGAGCGGGGGGCTACTCCTTGTTGCAGTGAGATTTCTCATTGCAGTGGCTTCTCTTGTTGGGGAGCACGGGTTCTAGGCGCGTGGGCTTCAGTTATGGCACGCGGGCTCAGTAGTTGTGGCTCGTGGGCTCTAATACGCAGGCTCAGTAGTTGTGGCGCACGGGCTTAGTTGCTCCATGGCATGTGGGATCTTCCCAGACCAGGGCTCGAACCCATGTCCGCTGCATTGGCCGGCGGATTCTTAATCACTGCACCACCAGGGAAGGCCTGAAGGAAATTTTTTGATGTAGGTTGGTTTAGAGTGAGAAACACCTCTGCTTTCCCTTTGAAACCCTTACGTTAACCTGTGCTATGTGCTGTGATGACAGCCGGGAAGTGCTGAGAAATAAGTGGGGAGGACATGACCCCTAGAAGGGAGAGTTATTGGTGGCCACAGGGCATGCATTCTCAGTGGGGATGAAAATTGGGTCTTAGGTGAGGGGCAAAAAAAAATCTTAGAGACAGTAATTTGTGGCCCTCAAAAGGACCACAGTACGTAAATATGCTGTGGTCTGTCGTATTAGATTTTCATAGTGGGGGTGAGTAGTAAAAAGATGCCGATTAAGGCCCCTTAAGGCAATGATGATGAAAAAATGGTAGAGAAACACTGGCACAGGTAGTCAGTGCTTTAGTCTCACGTTATCCTCTGACAGGCACTTCCAAGTGGGTTTTGACTTGAGGCCTGTCTTCAAGCTCACAGCCTTCACTTGATTTTTTACACCACAGAAATCATGACCTTAGATTTTGAAGACAGCTGGGGCAGTACCTAGAGCAGTGGTTCTCAAGATGTGGTCTGCCGGTCACTGGAAATTCCTAGATTTTTTCAGCAGCTGGTGCCTGGGCAGGAAGCAAGGCAATGGCACCAAATACTACAGTCGTGTCTCGATGCCTTGGTCTCAGTGAAAAAATTGCCAACTTCCCTGAGAAATGTCCTCAACAGAACTAATAAGAGATAAATTGTATTAAATCTGGACCCTTGAGCATACAGCTCATGTTCTGCAATGACGGGGCGCACACACGAGCACTCCTGCTGCACACTGAGGTGTGGCTGTCTTGAGGAAAAGCAGTTGTGCAACACAACTGTGTTGTTCATGGCATAACCATTTCTACTTGAAAGAATGAGCAAATTATGGTATTTAGACTTGGCTATTTGGGAGACATTTTCCAGAAACGAACGGAACGAGCCTTTCACTTCAAGGGAAACTGATAGTGTTGCCAATGATAAAAGCTTTCGAGCAAAAATTAGAATCTTTGAAAACTTGTATTGCCGCCATGAGCTTGACATGTTCTCAATGCTTAGACTTTTCTGAGGGGACTGGTGGTGATATGAACAAACGTGATCTGTATGATGAAATGTATTGACATTTGGAAGATTTGCATAATTCAGTGAATGAGCATTTTCCAAATGCCTAATGCACGATGTTATAAGATCACTCATGGGTAAGACATTAAAAGTGTAAGGCCAGTGGGTTTTAACGTAAGAGTATAAAAAGCTCATTGATAAGGTTTCAGATCCACATTGCCTTTAAGAAACTGCCACCTGTGGAGTGGTGACATAGCATCACATAGACTCAATTACCTGAGGAAGCCTATTTAAAAACTCCTTTTTCCAACTTCGTATCTGTGTGAAGTCAGCTTTACGTCAGTACAACACACAACAGGTTGTGGAAGCAGCTATGAGAATCCAACTGTCTTCTATTAAGCCAGACATGAAAGAGATCTGCAAAAATGTAAAATGCCACTCTTCTCCCTGGATTTGTTTTGGAAGTTGTTTTTCATAAAAAGTTAACATAAGTTACTGTTGTTTTAAAATGCATTTACTATAGTAAATAAACATCAATGGCTATAACCCAGATAATAAAGGCTGTTTGCGGCTCCTAATTTTTTGTAGTGTAAAGGGGTCCTAAGACTAAATTTGAAAACTGCTAACCTAGGGAAATTACCCTTCAGAATCATTTTCTAATTTTATGCACACTTATTCCTAAAAAAAACCAGAAGGCAAGAATTTGAGAAAAACATTTGTAGATCTGGATCTTAACATCGGTTTAAGCACCCAGTTGGTGCTGCCTCATTATTGGAGGGGACACTGCTGGTCTTGAGAAAGTTCTAACCTGTTGATCTCTCCAGCAAAGTTCAGAGTTAGTTCCTGCAGTAGGGCAGATACAGAGGAAGAGACCAAGGGCACAAGCCTGACTGAACAGAAGCTACCAACACTGTTCCCTCTACACTGACTGAAATGGTGCAGGTGGCAGCCCAACTGAAGAGCAGCCTCGTCCTCTAGAAATGCTCACTGTGAGCAAGTTCACTGGCTGAAAAAAATAATCCTTAGGTTGGAGAAACGAAACTTTTTTTCTTTTTTTGGCTGCATTGGGTCTTCATTGCTGTGCGTGGGCTTTCTCTAGTTGCGGCGACTGGGGGGGGCTACTCTCCGTTGTGGCGCGCGGGCTTCTCATCGCGGTGGCTTCTCTACTTGCAGAGCACAGGCTCTAGGTGCATGGGCTTCAGTAGTTGTGGCTCGTGAGCTGTAGAGCGCAGGCTCAGTAGTTGTGGCACATGGGCTCAGTAGTTGTGGCTTGCAGGCTCTAGAGCGCAGGCTCAGTAGTTGTGGCGCATGGGCTTAGTTGCTCCGCGGCATGTGGTATCTTCCCGGACCAGGGCTTGAACCCGTGTCCCCTGCACCAGCAGGCGGATTCTGAACCAATGTACCACCAGGGAAGTCCGAGAAAGGAAACTTTTAATCTGGAATCACTGCAAAGACAAATGGTTTCTCCAAGTCATTTTATTAGAATGTGTTATTCAAAAGGAACTACAAAGAACATGCCTAAAAATGGTGTACACAGTTTATGCTTGACACCTGCAGACACTAGATCCAAAGTTTGGATGGCAAGGGAGCCGGAGGGGAAAGTAGTGGGGTGGGCTGGGACCACGGCGGCACTGGCTGGCCAGACCTCCCACAGACAGACCGGGTCTCCAAGACTGAGGTCCCGTGACGGCGTACATGTACCAAACTCAGGTTCAACTCTTCTCTCTGTGCAAGAGCAAAGGCCTCTGGACTCAGTCTGAGTCACTGTCTGTCTCAGCTTCTTTCACATCCACGCTGAATTTGTACTCCTGGTCACATCCCATGTAAGCGTCACTCATGAAGTACAGAGTGTAGTTGTGGGCGCCAGTGGCCGGGGCCACAAAGTCGAGCTTCACCTGGAGAGAGCAGGCAAAACTCAGGGCCAGCTCAGACACAGGAAGAGTTCTAACCCTGCCCCATCTCACAGCACACGAGGGCCAGCGGACACACTTACCTTGGCCTTCTGCTGCAGGGTCAGCCTCTTGATGGAAATGAGGCTATTCGACTTGGCATCTCCGATCACCACCCACCAGCCCTCTTCACGTTTCTGTAGTGACCAAAAGCCAACAAAGTCAGCACATAAAATTTGATGATCATGACACCAAGAGAAAAGTTACAAAAGTAAGAAACCAGAAACCAGAAAGAAAGCTTTCTAAAATTTCTTCCCAAACTACAACTGGATATACCTAAGATTTTAAACTGTCTGAGGTGTCTCACATGAATCTTTAAGCAGGCAGATGAACTCATTTGTTGGTTCTGCCTCATTTCCTTGTCCCAAAGTACCTTCTGCCATTTAGTACCTGACACTAAGTCCAAGATTCCAATATTAGACATCTAGTCTTTGGGGCCTCACAGCTTTGAGTTCCTCAGAGACCCTTTTAAATAAAAGGTATATATGCCGGAGGAGAAAAACACGTTAACATGGAGGTGAGCCTGCCAGCAGAGAGGATCCAAAGTAGGCCTTGCATCTACCAAGAATCCCCCTCTGCTGGCCGCTCCACTGTCAGAAAACCCAAGCATTCCACTTTAAAGCACTCTTTCCTCAGAGCCTATTAAACGAATAGTTCGTAAACTTAAACATTACAGTGTATCTGGTTTCTCCTTTCAGCCTTCAATTATTCTCCCATATAAGGGATCAGATTTCCTTTTTGGTGGTAAAGAACCAAGCACTGGAAGCAGAGTAAGTAGCTGTGAGAAACGAGAGCGAAGAAACACCAACTAGAAAGGCCGAGTGACACGTGGGATCTTAGTTCCCCAACCAGGGATCGAACCCGTGCCCGCCCCCTGCATTGGTAGCAGAGAGTCTTAACCACTGGACCACCAGGGAAGTCCCCCTGGAGCCATTTAGAGTTAAAGATAAATGCTTCTTCACAGCCACGGACGTCAACAACTGCATGACTGGGGCGTTCAATAACGACCAGGCACCTAAATTACCTTAAAGCAAAAAACCACCAAAAACTCCCACAGAAAACACCCATGGCCCCAAGATTAATCCTCAGGCTTGTGGCTTCATTATTACTCTAAGTTTCCTCCCTCAGTGACTATGCACCCTTGTAGCCCAGCCTCTAGCCAGTTGGTAGGGCCTCAAGTGGACCCCTGGCAAGCCACGCCCAGGACGCACCTGTGGGAAGAGAGGCGCGATCACGGGGCCTGTGACTTCCTCCTCTCGCTCCAGCTGCACCAGCACCACAACCGGCCCGCCACTGTGGGGAGAAACGCAGGTTGCACGTCACAGCTGTGCCCAGCAAGGAGCCGGGGCGGGGCACCTGGCCCTCTCTGGCTCACCTGCGGATGCTGTCCTTGTCCACCACCTCGTAGGACAGCTCGATGTTGGGGTAGCGGTTACAGAAGCGGGCCACGTCTGCGATCTGGCTATCGGACAGCTGAAGCAATGCGTTGCGCTCTTCATCCTCCATCTCCATGATGTCAAAAACACTCTCCACCCCCTGCAGTGGGTGTCAGAGGTCAGGGAAGAAGAGAGAACGCACACTAGCAGCAGAGGAAAGTGGCCCCAAAGAGCGGCTACTTTTACTTCCTATGCCATCAGACCATCTAAAGAAGACACGGCTTCAGAAAGAGCCTGGCCCACAACCGGCAGGCTCTCTAGCAGCTCCATGGCTAACACCTTCTGAGAGGCCAGAACGAGAAGGCTCCCCTCCACAACCGCCCCCAGTGCAAGACGCTCGGCTCCCAGCCTCGGCCACCCGACACTCCAGGTCCAGGCCCGGCTCACCTTGTCTGTGCAACGTTTGATGTGCTCTGAGGTGAAGTGTGGCAGCTGTTTCAGGTATGAGTCCTTGGACCACATAGCTTGGGTGACCATCTGGGCCAGCTCCATGGCTGCCAGAGCTGGGCTGAGCCACCCGTTGCTGGAGAGGACATCCACACAGGCCTGGATGAGCCGGATGGCCTGAACAGGGACAGGAGAGCAAGAGCAGGCAGGGTTGGAACTGCTGCTTCACAGGCCACACGGGCTTCCCCCCCGCCCCCCTCGATACCTTGCTAAGGATCTCCTCTGTATCCGACTGCAGCTCAGCACTCAGCTGCATGCGGGACAGGTGAGCCTGCAGAAGCAGGTTGGTCTTGACGTGCGGGTCATTGAACTTAGGGTTATTCAACTTGTGGGGGACCTTCTGGGCCAACTGGAAAGTGGAAGAAAAAGAGCCGATGATGAAGAGGTGACCCTGCCTGAGACCTATCCCAGGCAGCACCTATCCCAGGCTCACAACCCTTCAAAACTCAGAGGGGTGGCTGGGTGCCTGGGGGGGGTGGGTGGGGCTGAGACGTGTGGAGGTGCGTGAGGGAGGTCGGGGCAGGAAGGGTCGGTGTCTTCCTGTGGTGACGGGGCATTGCGTGCTCTGGGCACGCGGGCCAAGTTTCAGCTCCAAGGATGTTCTCCTGAAGCTGCCCTCACCTGCCGCAGGAGGTTGTCTTCATGGTGCCGGATGGGAATGTTCTCATACTCGGCCGCATTGGAGATGATCTCAATAAGCCCTCGCACCTTGGTCTTGGCATTCAGGGACATGCTGAAGAGCTCTGAGAGAGGTAGGGAAGGAGATTTGAGAGCCGTCAAAGCAGGCAGAAAAGGAGCAGAGAGGAGAGAGTTAACTCCTGGGCTACCCCAGCTCCACCCTGCGATGCGTGCCTCTGACGAACACCGGATGGGGCACTGGAAGCATCATCGCCTCTCATCCACATGGGCTGCAGACCCTGCCCGAGATCCCTCTAGCTCAGGCTCTGCACAGACCCAGCCCCTGCTGGCCCTCACCAATGGTGGTGTAGTTGATGTAATAGTAGGCAGCGATCATGCCCAGGTTCAGAGGCGCCACGTCCATCTCGTCCTCAATGCTGATGCACTTGGACTGCTCCAGGTCACTCAGGGTTTGTTCCACGAGCTCCGACAAGTGGTCAGACAGGTGACGATGGGAGATACCTGTGAAGGTGAGAGCTAAGTGGGGAGTCACGGGGAGATGGCGAGTAAGGGCTGTGAAAAGCGCAAAAGGATAAGGTATGCTCCAAAGCCACTGACCCTGCAGGTTGTAATAATTGGGGTTCTGTGTCATGCGGCGGTACAGAAAGGTCCAGGTGAGGTAGTCCACGGCGTCCTGCTTGTTCTCGATGGTCTTGGTGACGATCTCAGCATTGAAGTGGTCGTGCATACAGTGGTCCAGGTGAGACTCTACTGGCAAAGGCTCATATAAGAACTTTTTGAAGAAATCCTATGGGAAGGAAGATAATAAAGAGTCAATGACAATACGGTCACAGAGACAGATCAAGGGGAAAAAAAAGGCCAAGGGAAAATGCGGCCCCTGTGTGACAGACAGACACAGCTGATCAAAATGGAAGAAACCAGTTGCACAGACAAGGTGAGCTGGGTCTGGACCTGGAGGGTTGGGTGTGTATGCCTGTTCCCACTGGCATCACTGGTTATTTCTACAGCAGAGACAGGGGGTACCCCAAGTCCCACATGCTGAGCAGAGCATGAGGGAAGATGGAACCAGCCAGAGCGAGAAGACGTCAACACACAGAGTCAACAGCAGTAGCAAAGACCAAAGGCTACAAAATTCTACGCAGCCAAGAGGCTTGTTACAAAAGCAACATGGAAGATAAAAGAGGCAGAAGTTGACAGACAGAATGTAAAAAAATAAGTAAACACATCTATCGAAAGAGAAACTAAAGAATCTGTTCTGAAGCCCAGGATCAAAAGACAGTGCAAGAGGCCCAGGCTGACCTTTTTGGAGCCCTGGCACATGATGACGCAGCGCCCCTCGTCATCCTGCAAAGGGCGGTTGGCGTGTCCCACCATCTGCAGCACGTCGTAGATGGGGTAATCCACGTACCTAAAGACAGGCGGGGAGAGGAGGCAAAGCCGCAGCAACAGACACTCAGGAGGCCGACTCCCTAAATGTCACAGAATAAAGTGCAAACACGGGGAGACGTGGGCCAATCACAGCAAAACTCTGTTTACAAGTTCCCACGCTCAGGCACTAGTTTCACGCATCATCTATACATCACTTTAGTTTTCAAGTGTAAGAGTCATTACTTTGTTGCTCAGTGTCCTTGAACCAAAGCTATTAACCCATCTGATGCCAACAGCCAAATAACTCCCCATTAAAGGATCTAATATGTAAGGCAGGCTTCCAAACTTTACAGCTATATAGTTCATGAGTAATGAAGTCACCCGACTCAAATCCAAATCTAGAAGCAGGTTCAGACATGAAAAATAAGTCCATATAAATAAAACCCTGGCTGGGGTGGAATCTCGGCTAGCTTTTTATTTCCCTAACACCTTTTCTTCACAATAGTGAACTTCTGGATTTGCAGGTATTACGTTCATCTTAGGAAGGAAGGTCCCGTTAACACAGAGCAAGTGCACGGCTGTACTCACGCGTGGATCTTGCCGTTGTAGTACTGGGTATCCATGATAATCACCAGGTGGGCGGCCACATTCATGCCCCAGCAGAGACTCCGAGAAGCCACCACCACCTGGATAGCCCCTGAGCAGCAGAAGGGAGGAGACTAAGCACAGGGCTCCCTGGCTGAGGCAGGACCTGCTGCCTCCTGGGCAGGTAGTGGCTTATCTTGTGCTACGTTTCAGAACTCAGAGCAAAGCTTACCAGGGACAAACTTTAATGACTAAGGGGCTAACTCGGTACTACAGGAGGTGGCTCTATGTCACTGTTGCTCTGCTGGGGGGGCTACCCTGGAGGAAACAAGGTAATCCTGGAACAGAATCCCAAGCCCAGGGAAAGCTAGGCTCACACTCCTGCCTGACAGATGGGCCTTGCTGGCTGGAAAGTGCTAAGGCTGACTCAGCCACGGGCTGGCTCAGTACCTGGTAGCAAAATCGAGCTCTGAAGGTGCCACAAACCAGACAGATTCAGGGGTCAAAGGGTGACAGTAATGATTCTGGCAGGAGCAGCTCCACTGCAGCTCCACTAAGCACTGTCAAAATAATACTCTGCGTGAAATGCCTGACGTCAACAAGGGACAGAGGCACACAGCCACCCAAGGGAAACAGAGGCCCAACCACTTTGCCGAGCCTGGAATCCGTAGAAAACCAGATCTAGTGGCCAAATGTCCTGGTCTAAAAAACCACGTTCTGAAAGAGCACAACCTTATGTGCTTGCCTGCTTTCTCATCTAGAAAGTAGGGGTAGTATCTGTCCCACCTTCACCACAAGGGTACTGAAATCAAATGAGATAACAGATAAAATAATCTGGTAAGTATCAATATTTTGAAAATGACCAATGTGCTGTAAAGAAATATCACCCATGCCCAGAAGTTCAACACACGCCCCCGTGACACCTCTGGATCTAGTCTCACTCTGTGCTTCAAGGCTTGCTCTCTACCTGAGCTGAAGAGCTGCTCCACCAGGCGCCGCTCCATGGGGCTGAGCCCCTCGTGCAGGTAGCCCACCCCGTTTAGCAGTGTCTCCTTGAGCGTGCTGTCACTCAGCTTCTCCAGGTAGGGGATCAGGTCCTTCTCCGTGCAGTGCAGGAACCTGGGCGGCATGAGCACTGACTCAGCCCGGAGCGCTTCCACCCGCCCAGAGACCCTTCCAGCTGTGCGTCGCCCAGCCCCGAGCCAGGCGGGGGCCACCCCACCCTTGTGAACAGAACACCCGGCAGGAGGCCAGTCTCACTTGAGCCAACCCTCACCTCCCCACGGGCCCCAGGAGCCAGGCCCCGCCCACCTCTGCCGCTGGATGTCGGCCGCACACGTGGTGAGGATATCGATGGCGGTGAGGCGCGTCTGCTTGCGAGATGGAACAAAGACAATGACAGGCTTCTTGGGCGAGTGCTTGGTGATGGCGTGGTACACAGGCTTGGCCATGGACAGCAGGCGAGTCTGCGTGTGGCTAATGTTGAAGCCCTGGAGACCGAGGAGGAAGAAAGGAGGTTACAAACCCAGGGAGCCCAGGACGTCATGAGGCCACGTGGGAACAGAAAGAGCGGGTCCCACCTGGATGTGCAGCTCCAAGGGCACGGGGCGCACGTTCGGGTGGAAGTTGAAGGTGGAGGTGGCGCTGCACCCCAGCCAGTGGGCCACGTCCTTCGCGTTCGAGAGCGAGGAGCTGAGGGCCACAATGCGAATGGGCCTCTCGATCTGGGAGGAGATGTAGCGCATCCGGGAGCAGATCACCTCCAGCACGGGCTGAAAAGGGGCGGGAGTCACTGCAGGCCCGACGCTCCATCCTCAGCCCTGAGCTACCTTCGTGTGGAGCCCAACAACCTCGAGATGATCTCCTAACTCTTCCTTGTGATTAGGGGCTCTCCCGTCTTTGGGTCCACCTCCTCCACAGCCAATCTCCACTAAGCAATGGTACTCTCCAAGAAAACTACAAAAAAGTCTCAGATCATCCTTTCAGAATAAGGTGACAGGCAGAATCCTCTTGGGAGAAGCCCTAGTCTCTGGCCCTCACCTAAGGCCCAAGGCCAAGGCTACTCTGCTGGTCCCAGCCCCGCTCCTATGCTGCAAGGTCAAGCCATACCCCATTCTCGCCCCCGATAAGGTGGACCTCATCCACCACAAAGAGGTTGATGTTCTGGACATTCTTGCGCTGCTTCCACCGCCGGGAAAGGATGTCCCACTTCTCGGGGGTGCTGATGATGATGTTGCCTTTGCCCAGAAGCTTCAGGTCCGTGCTGGTCTCCCCCGTCAGGAGCACCACCTTCTTGTTGAGCCTGTCCTGGAACTTCTCGTACCAGTCCATGTACACCTGGCAGGCGGGCAGCGGGAGGGCAGAAAAACATCAGGCCACGTCAGGCTTCAGTTCATGAATTATGAGAAAAACATGGGAAGCCAAACACAGAGGCCTGTCGCCCTGGAGATCTCAAGCTAAATACTTCGTAATCACACACCAACCTATAAGTGACCAGAGAGCTTCCCTTTAGTATACGACTGCGGAAATGGCCACCAGCAGGCAAACAGTCTTGCCCCAGCTGGCTCTGCAAATTTCAGGGCTCAGAAAACCTTGATGTGGACTCAGAGATGAAAACGGTTTCTGGGAAAATTCACACATGACACACCTGCTCCGCCAGAGCCTCCATGGGGGTGATGTAGACACAGCGCCCCTCCGAGTTCTGTAGCAGCATCCGCAGGATGGCAAACTCCGCACAGATGGTCTTCCCGCTGCCCGTGGGGGCCCCCACAAACACGTTGTCATCGCTGTTGTACACGGTGTTGAACACTGAGAAGCGACAGAGAGGCAGCGTGAACACTGAGAGAGACTCGGACACGCAGGAAACTCAGCCAGTCAGCCCAGAATGGCAACCATGAGGGGTGACGGCACACGGCCCCCAGCTGCAGTCGGGCCTGCGACATCTCTCCCCTTCATCCGCTCCTTCCCACACAAGAGGAGGAGAAGGGACCAAGATCAAGAGTTCAGGGCCCCTGGAGATTTGCGGGAGGACAACAGAAGCAAAGGAGGTCAGGGCTCCCTCCTTGCTTCTCAGGGACAGGATGCCGAACCAAGGGGAACTGGCTCCCCTCCTCTGCCCCTCCAACCCTCTCCTGTGTTTCCTGGAAAGAGTCAAGTACACAGAGAAGGTAAAAAACCTAATACGTAAGCCCTGGCATCCAGACTGGGTTAAAATCAAGTTCTACTATTTATTAGCTGGTTCAATTGGGGTGCCTCTCCCTGCCTCGGTTTCCTCATCTGTAGAACAGGACACTGATAGTAGTATCTCAAATGGTAAATCCCTGTTTGCTGGTATCTCAAACAGGATTGTGGAAGGAATGAAAGAGAAAACACTTGGGGTGCACCCAGCCCAGAGTACTTAGAACATGGGGCGTGCTCTGCGAACACAGCTGTCGTTTACAGCAATGAAGGCAGAGGAGGCCTCGGTCAACGCTGCACACTCTGGTTCAATACTGGAGCCTCCTGAGCCTGAGAAATGACAGTGCACCGTGATAATAAGACCTGCTCTACCAACCCTCCTCAGGGACACGTGCAAAGAAGCGAAGCAAATCTAATAGTAACCAAGGGCTTCTGAGAACGGAAAACGTCCTGGCTGCTCCAACAGTTGGCACTGATGAGCTCCCACTCCTGCCAAGCACCTGAGGGCCCTCCTCCCCCTCCTCCCGCAGAACCTACCTGTCTCCAGGGGACCTTAAAAGGCCTCCAAAGGAACCGCCCGCCTGGAAATGGAAACACCTACCCTGGGTCTGGATGGGGTTGAAGAAAGGAAATTTATCTTGGTAAAGGCTCTCAAAGGCACTGTTTCTCAGGGCAGACACGGGCAAGGGCTGCAGGTCCAGAAGCTCGGTTGGGGGTGGGTACTTCTCTGGTAGGATCAGGTGCCGGAAAGAGACAGGCAGCTGGGTCTCACAAGCTGCCAGAAAAGAAACGGGAAGGGCAGTCAGCACACTGGGAACCCCAAGGCAGCATACACAGCACTCTCCCCAACCAAGTCTGGCCCAGTACAAGGGGCAAGACACTCATCTAACTGCCCCGGGAGGACCTGGCCGAGGGGACCCCGCGGAGGAGACGCACTCACAGAGCCAGCGGTCAGACACCACACGGATGAAGTACTGAGGGGGCAGCGGTTCAAAGACGGGCACGAAGAACGTAATGAGGTGCTCGTCCTGCGCATACTTGGCCTTGAGTAGGAAGTACTCGTGGTGCAGGATCACCTCGCTGTCCACATCCTCCACCAGAATCCAGAACGCCTCTGAGGAACCATGGACCTGCCCACAGGGGCACAAGTGACAGGAGCATGAGCTGGCGGTAACTCAGCCCTCCAATCCCGCTCTCCTCAAGACCCCTCTGAAACCAGGCCCCTGCCTCACACAGCCTGACCTTTTCATCCCACTGGAAGTCGGGCGTGATGGTCAGCTCCACCTTCAGCGTGGAGCGCGTGATAGGCTGCAGATGCACCGACAACTCCAGCTTGGGGAACAGGTGGACGTACTTGTGGATGGTCTTCCCCATCTTGGGCATGCGGATGAGCTCCCCTACGAGGACACAAGAGAGCACGGGGCTGCAGCCCAGCCTGCCTGAGGTACCTGCAAACGCAGCCCTGAGGGCCACCAAGGGGAACGGGCGGATTCCACTCCAGAAGGGCAGGCTCTTCCCTCCACTCTCAGTGGGCCCAGAAGATTCAAAGCCCCGAGACCAAGCGCAAGACTACTGCTAGTGGGACGAGACAAGCGAGCCCAGGATGTCAGGGCACGAGGCCTAGGAACTGGAAAGCAGGCAGGCTTAGGGGGACATCTGAGCTGTGCGGATGAGCAGGATGGCTTCCCACGCACCTATCTCATTGTGATTCAGGTCATACAGACGCTCAAAAGGGAAGTTTTTCTTCTCGATCTTCTTCACTACTTCCTCAGGGAGTTTCCGGAACTGGCGCAGAGGACACATGGACTGCCACCTGTCCAGGAAGGAAACAGAGCTATCAGTCCCTCGTGCGGGGCCTGGAACCAACTGTCCTCCTCACGGCTTCCAACGGATGAGCTGTGACCCACAAAACACGAATGCTGCAGACAGACATCTCCAACTATGCCACCCTCCCCGACTCTTCAGCTGCACCCCAGAGGGCCTGCCCCTCTCAACTTGCACCCAGCTGCATATTTCACCCATCAGGGCGAGATGTGCTGCGCTCTAAGGCTTTCCCACCACACCCTCGGCCCGGGGACCCCCACCCCGTGACCAGCTTCCAGCTCACTGGGCCTTACATGCGTTTGTCAATCATCTTGCAGAGGTTCAGGGTCTTGTCTGTAAGCTGCGCCCAGCCTCGGTTCAGGACAATTTCAAAGATGGCACGCATCAACCGGCCAGCCGACTGGGGAAAGACGAAGCATTCCCCCTGTCAAGTCCGCACTGTCCCCAGACCTAATAACGCAGCCACCCGACACAGGGTTTAATTACCTCAAGCTCTGATACGACCAGCTACACCAACTCAAAACCCAAGCCCCTCTGTCATGACCCACCCCCACCCCGACCCCCAGCAGACGCTGGCTGACGCAGGACAGTCAGAGAAGTGCAGCTAGAGCTCCGCGCCCAGCATTGTAACCTTCCACTCACTGCCTGGTCTTAAGGCTTTTGACTCATTTAGCATTTAGAGTCCTAGCAAGAGTAAGGGTGTTAGTGACTTGCCCTGAGGAAAAGACAAAGAGTAGTTATTAAAGCCTTTTGCCATTTCTGGGTTTATTTAGGAGCCCAGCGGCCGTAATGGGAAGTCCCTCTCCACAGGGAAGCAGACACCGTGTCTTGCGATCTCCACATGGAGCCTCTCCAGCATCTCTGTAAAGGCCTCACCTTCCCACGTGCTCAAGATCAGTAAAACAGAGCGGCCGTACCACACGCGCACCAGCCAACAAGCCACCTGGGGCACAACTCAGCATTCCTTCTCCCTCACTAGTGTCAGGCCTACTTTTTACCAGACACACACAGAACACGGGATGGGAACTTATCAGGGGTGGCACAACCCTGCCCTCACCTGGGTAACATATACCATGTCGGCCATCAACGCAAAGCCCTCCAATTTCAGTTGCGAGATGAAAGCTTGGAGAAGCACATTGATCTGGAAAAAAGCAAAATCAGCCAGAAGAAGGCTGATCACTGATTGAACCAACCGAAAAAGTGAATACATTTCTGCTCTGGGCATCCATGCCAGGTAAGACCTTCTAGACCTCTTGATTTGCAGACATTAAATAATTGTTACTCCATGTAAAAAAGAACATGTGAGAAGGATGCAGAAACTCGGAGAACTGAGCAGATTACCAAGAACAAACCCAAACTCAAGGATCATCTTTTATTTTTATTTATTTTACCTTTTTATTTTTTTAATTCTTTTCTAAGGTTCATCTTTTAGAAGATCAGGAAAACCCCGACCCTCACCCCAAGCAGAGAGGAGCTGGGCTCACCTTCGCACTGGGTTCCTCAATGCTCTCCTTTACAGGGATGGGCACCCTCTCCAGCAACTTCTGCAGCTCCAGCTTCTCCTCCTGCCACAAGAAGGAAACAGGTCAAGAAAAAGCCAGGAGGCCAAGGAGAGAACCAACCAGTGACGTGGCAGTGGGTACCAACTTCCAGTTCCAACACGCTGAGTGGACTCACTTCTCTCACAGTGATGTTCTTGAACTCTGAGGACAAGGAGAAGACTCTGAAAAGCTCAATCTCACTCAGGGTGGGCTTTAGCAGCTGGTTGTAGGTCTGTACCGTATCATTGGTGATGTAGTAGTGGCTGGCTATACGACCGAGTTCTGTCACCTACAAAGAAGGAAGACTCAATCCAAAGCTGATCATTAACAAGTGGCAACCTCTCACTGTGGACGAGAGGTGCCCACTGGGTGAACACACAGCAATACAAGTGCCTGGCCCAAGCACAGGAAGAAGGATGGCCCAATAAACTGACCTATAGTGTGACTTGATGCCCACACAGACAAGAGAGCTAGATCAGCTGCCACAGCTCAAGATATGGAAAGGAAGCACCGTCAGGTTTTACACCATTTTAGAAGTTCCTAGGTTCAAAGGGCACAGTGCAATGCCACTTGTTTTTCTGCTGTTCCAAGCAGTGGGCAATTAGGCAGTACTTGAATCAAGACAGTGATCTGAAAAATTGTCTCCTGGGGCAACAACTTCTGCAGGGACCTCCGTCCCTCAGCCCTCTCACCTGGAAGTTGCCTGTCTTCTTGTCGTACTTGACCAGATTGTTCTTATCCAGCATCAAGGCAGCAGTATGAACCAGATCCAGTCGGCGCTGGTCCAGCAGGGGATCTCCCTTGAGGTCATCATGAGAGATGCCATAGAGGGTTGGGGATCGGAGCATTCGGATATACAGGTAGGCGTAGCCCAGCCAGTTCACTGCATCCTGTAAGAAACAGATCATGGGCCTTAGCATGCAGAGCTGATGTCCAAGTGAAAAGCTCCCACAGAGCACTCAGATGTTAATTCCCAACTATGAGATACGTATTATACTGTCTCGTGAACGTTTATAATATTTCATTATCAAGAAGACAAAGTTCTTTCTAAGATTTTGGCAACAAGGGGAATTGTCAGCCAGAGACCCAAGAAGCTTGAGAGCCTGCTTACACTGAGAGATGTGGGGCCCAGGGCTGGAGGACCCCGGTGCTGAGGCCCACAGCACAATGACCGAGACCACCTCACTCCTGGTACCCTGGCCTCTCTGGAGAAGACAAGAGGCGCCAAGGACAGAGCCCTCCCCTACCTTTGCGTTCTGGACGTTCCCCAGCACGATTTCCGCGTTGAGCATGTCAGGCAGCTTTGATACCATCTGGCTCTCAATAGGAAGCTGCTGATTGAGGAGGGACAGGTAGTACTGCAGCTCCCCATGAGAAGTGATGAGTATGCCTTCGCCCTTGGTGTCATACTGAGGTCTTCCTGCTCGTCCCAGCATCTATAGGTCAGAGAGGGCAACCAAGACGGCTATGGCCACAGAGCTCCTGGGTTTGATTCCAGGCTTCTACGTTATGGAACCTCGCCTTCCATCTGCCATCATTTGGACCTCCTGTGTATAAAACACAGCATGCTTTTCCCCACTGAGAATAAACTCAAAAGCTCCATACCTGCAGGATGTCCAGTGCCCCCAGTTCTGTCCAGCGCCCCTTCTCTGGACTGTACACCTGGGTGCCTTTGATGATGACAGTATGCGCGGGGAGATTCACACCCCAAGCCAGGGTTGCCGTGGAAACTAAAACCTACAGAGGTAAGGCAAGGTAACAAGGAAAACGGACGTTACCACCATGGATTACTATCCTCAACTTCTCCAGGCAACTGGCCTCAGAGCTTCTAGCAGCACCAAGGTGGGTCCCATACTTGCCAATGTAACACCAGAATAAAGGGGAAAGGAGTCCTTGAGTTCCTCAACTCTTCGAGAGTCAACATTTCAAGGTTCTAGAGACACTTAAGAGACAGATATGCAGACCTATATGAATCAACTTAAGGTCACTAAACAAGTTAAAGTATGGGCTCTCCTGAGACAGGGAATGAACAAGGTCCTGACCTATGTCTGACAACATCTGGAGTCACCAACATGCTTGCTTTGCTGGGCTTCTCAGGTGCTTTCCTGAACTCACTCATCTTCCCGCACGCAGGATGTGAAGAGATGGGAGAGGTGGTATGACACTACACTGACTGTACCTACCCAACCCTCCAAACTGGTTTACCTGAGCCTGAAACAACGAAGTACCAGGCACAAACATACAGCACAGCCTCCGATGTTTCCCGTCTTCTCCGTCTGTGCTTTGCCCACCCTCACCTGAATGTGTTTATCAGCAAAAAGATCCTCTACGAGTGTCCGGTCAACTCTGGTCATGCCCGCGTGATGAATAGCAAAGCCATAGGGCAGGAGATCCTTCAGCTCCAGGTTCTGGGAAACAGAAGAGAACAGGTGATGAGGTGAGCCTTCCTGAAGGAACTCCCCCAGAGACGAAGCAAATCTCTTCAGCTGAGACTCTGCCCCTCACCTATCCACATATCCACAGCCAATCAAACCTCACCCTGTGTGAAAGAGCACCACCTCACACTCTTGGAGGACCACTGGGACAACTCGGATTGAGCCAGTTACCAGGTAGGAATGAGAGAGCTGGGCCTGTCTCGCCTCACCTTGCACTGCTCAGCTTCTGTCCGAAGGACTTCTGTGGAGGCCGAGCCCTCTCTCAGAAACAGACCCAGCGTGTCCTTCTCCAGGCACATGTCCCGGATGGCCCTGGCCGTCTTCCCAGTCTCCTTCCGGGAGTGGACAAACACCAGCACCTGAGTAGAAGCCACAGTTTTCCACAGTCAAGAGACACACTCCAACAGTCACCCCCACGCCCCTGAGGAACCAGCAGCAGAAGCAGAGGCTGCACCACGATCAAGCAAGAAACTGAGGTCTGGCTCAGAAGCCTAACAGTGCCCGTAAGACCCTAAGCGAACGAACCTACCAAGCACAGTGATGAGGGTCCTGTAACTGGGAAACTAAACTAACTCTTAGCCCCCCATCTTTTAACAGCAAGTTTAAATATAATATGAATGCACATTCAGGAATCTCAATTAATTTGTGTTCAGGTACCTGATGAGATTCTCAGCTGCTAAAATGTTATATAAAATAACGGGCACTGGCCTTTATAAATGGACTTAGGAAGTAAGTCTCAGTATGAGACAGGCACTATTTTGTAGGAAATAAAGTCCTCCAAGTATTTAGTGCCAAGAAAAGATTTGTGTCTTCATGTAAATTCTTATGTTTTTTTAATCAGGCAAAATATTCAATGTTCCATAAAAACATCAGATCATACTTACTAGTAAAATGCCCTTCCACTAGTTTTTAATTTTTATCTTTATTTTTGCTATGTTTTTAGTATAAGTCACCCAAATCTTTTATGGAAGAACCCTTGGTAACGTAGATAGACAAATTAATTATTTGTGCCTGGTGATTTCCTTTTTGAGTTTTTTTTTTTTTTTTTTTTTTTTTTCCTTTTTGAGTTTTTAAATTACAAATTCAATTTCTTTAATGGTTACAGGACAATTCAGATTATCTATATCATCAAGGCTGTTTTGGTAGTTGGTTGTTTTTGAGAAATGGGCCCATTTCCTTTAGGCTATCAAATCCATGTGTAAAGTTGTTCACAGTATATTCCTTTACTATCCTTTCAAATGTAACAGATTCTGTAGTAATACCCCATTTCGTTTCTGGTACTGGTGATTTGTTTTGTGTCTTCTCTCTTTATCTTAGTCAGTCTTGCTTGGCTATCAGTAAGTCAAAAATTCAAAAGAACACAGTTCAAGAATAACGAGAAACCATGACAGACCTGATTTTTTCCAGCATGTTCCATGATTTTCTCATAGACAATTTCGTTCATGATCTGGAAACGCTTGATAGCTTTTTTCTCCGTAATGCCCACGTAAGTCTGTTCTAGAGGCACTGGGCGGAAGCTAGAAGTTCAACAGTTAGACAAATGAGGCTTCTGAGACAAAAGTACTGAGGAAATAAAGTCCTTTTTGCTGCCAGGGAGCAATATTCCTCTATTTGGATTCATATCACATCAAAACCCAAAGGCCATTCTAAAACCCAATCTAATAGAGCTCGTTGGAAAAGAAGGACAGCAGGAAGGTCACCCTGGTTAAACTTCTCCCAGTCTTTTCTTATACCTGTTGTCGAAATAGAATAGGCCCTTGGCAGGGTCCACACGCAGAAAGGTGGCCACATCTTCATAGTTGGGGAGGGTGGCACTAAGACCGATGAGTCGGACATCCTCTTGGGTCATCTCAATGTTCCGGATGGTCCTGGCCACCAACGCTTCTAAGACAGGACCTCTGTCATCGTGGAGAAGATGGATCTCATCCTAAGGAATGGGAGGGCAGCAAATTACCTGTAGGACTAGAGAAATGTGGCCCCCTTTCCTGAAGAGTATTCCCATTTTGTAGGTATACACCTAATATGCCAAATAAAGAAGACAAGAAAAGGGATCCCAAGGCCAGGGAAACCCAAAGGATGAGATGATATTCACCATGAAATACCCCAGGAAATAACATGCTCCAACCACGGGCTGCTTTGCTGCAGTTCAGTGAAACAATGCTTTACGCTAAGAAAATCTGATACTTCGGGTAAATGAATTCATAACTCCACTCAAAGGAAAATTTCTTTACTAAAGATAAAGCTTCTGATCAGACCATATTTATATCAAATAAGGTTTTACCTCTGGGCAGTTATCTTTACCAAGAACTAATTGTATCAAATGAAGAATCTGAATCACCAAATGAAGGCTCCACATAGCCTAAGGCAGTGCTTCTCAAATTTCAGCAGGCATACAAGGCAGGAGGGGATCTTATTAAAATGCAGACTGTATTTCAGCAAGTGGGAGTGGGGACAGGGACTCTGCATTTCTTTCTTTTTTAAAAAAAATACTTATTTATTTTGGCTGTGCTGGGTCTTAGTTGTGGCACGCAGGATCTTTCCTGCGGCACGTGGGACTCTTTAGTTGCAGCATGCTGACTTCTTAGTTGCAGCATGCGGACTCTTGGTTGAGGCATGTATGTGGGATCTAGTTCCCTGACCAAGGATCAAACCCAGACCCAGTGCATTGGGAGCACGGAGTCTTATCTGCTGTGCCACCAGGGAAGTCCCAGGACTTTGCATTTCTAACAAGACTTTTGAGTAGCAGACTTTAAGCAGGGGCTAGCAAATTTTTTCTTGAAGGCCAGAGAGTCAGTATTTTAGGCTTGTGGGCCAGTCTCTGTTACAAATACTCAATTCTGTCACTGCAGCACAAAAGTAACTGTGAACAATATGCAAACGGGTATGGCTGTGTTCCAATAAAACAAAAATCAGTACCCACAGATTGCCAACCCTGCTCTAGAATGGTGCAAATCAACATGCAAGGTCTCCTTTCTGCTTCCCCAGACAACCAAAAGAAACCGCACTCAGACTGTCATTCCTCCCTGGGGGCTTCTGTGTATATAGGACACAATATCCTGACTCCTTACTCATTCTCTCTGAGAATGGATTTATAAAGCCCTTTAATGTTCTGGGAGGACATAAGTATCAATAGTTTTTTCAATTGTCTGTTTACATTTATTTCAAAATATTTGACATAAAAAAAGTATAAATGATATGGCAAAGAGCATGCACCTACTGGGAAGTGTTTCAATTTGGTGCAGATTCTCATGTAGCAGTAAGAGCAATGCGGACAATAGCTGCCGCTACGCAGGCCAGTAACTGGAGGAAAGGCACTGAAGAAAAGTTTAGCATTAAAACCCAGCAACCCCTCCTCAACCAGGCCTGGGCTCTGTGCTCCCACCAGGACCCCCTGCTCACCAGGATGATGAGTCGCACGAGCTGGGTGTAGGTCCGCTCCCCACCCTTGCGGGTAATGATGTCCCACTTCTCAGGGGTGCAGACGATGATCTGAGTGGCGCTGATCTCCTCCTTGCACAGCTGGTGGTCTCCAGTCAGTTCTGCAACAGTGATGCCGTACGTGGCCAGGCGCTGGGTGTAGGAAAGGCACATCAGGCAAAAATGCTTGGAGGGGGCCTGGACTCCACACTCTCTGTCTGTGAAGTCTGAGTGTGGGGTACTGGAGGTAGGTATCAACCCTTCAGGGAAATATCAAGTGTATGAGGTTGAGCATATGAGCATTTATTTCTAAAACAAATCCAAGTTTACACGCAGGGTAAGGAAGCAGAAAAATGCTCCCTGGGAGCTCTGCACACAATAGGGGGAAATGGAAGCTTGCAGACAATGGACCTGGAATAACACTAGATCTATTATCAACCACCCATGTGAGTGTTTCATAAATACTCCAATAATGCAAATGATACCAACTGCAGAAAATTGCTAAGGGGAAGATTAAAAAGATGGTAAACCCTTGTAAAAGCCCAAAAGAGATCCAGGATTTTCTCCTTTCACAAACACTCTGTACTTGGGTCAAGTTCCACCTTCGAAGGAGAAAAAAAACACCACACAAGGCATTCCAGAAATGCCCTAATGTAAGAAGCAGAGAAGCACCAGGCCTGTCCCCCAATATCTTCTGGAGAAAGGTTCTATCCCCTTACCTTTCCAAAACTGCCCACCATCTCCTGCACCAAAGACCGCATGGGGGCGATGTAGATGATCTTGAAGTCATCCACGTTGATAGTGCCATCCATGTTAATATGCTTCCCTATCTCTCGGAGCATAGACATCAGGGCCACGTTGGTCTTACCAGCACCCTATGGGAGGTCAAGGACAAGAAGGCCTGTGTACCTCGTTATGCTCACTACCCCAATTTCTAAGGGCTTATCGCCAAAACAGAGCATGTCCTGCGGATTTTACCCTACCATTTAACATCTCCTCCACCAAAGAATAAAGAATTAGGCGGTAAGGATGGAGATGAACAATACTGCCACCTAAAATATACACCGCGTTCCACAAGAAAAGAGCAGGCAGGGCAGTGCTTACGGTAGGAGCGCAGAGCAGCAGATTCTCATCCGTCTCCAGAGCAGCACGGTAGAGCTTACTCTGGATCCGATTCAGTGTTTTGAAACCCTCAAATCCAGCCTGGGCATACTTGGGCAGTTTCTCCACTGGAAGAAGTTGCTAGAAAAAAATGCCACATACATCACATCAGCAGCGCCCTTGGGCAGACTGTGGTTTTGCGAGATTGCACTTCCCGGCAACCTCCCTGCATAACGCTCCACTAAAGGCCAGACCAGAGAGATCAGTATTGTCCCCAGGGCTCAAAATCAAAATGGGAAAACTCTGCAGCAGCTTCCACTTCTGGAATAAACTACCTGTGAGACAAGGCCACACTTTGGTCAATGGGTGGAAATCCAAACTGGAAGGGAGGCGAAGTGAGCAGAAAACTTAGAAAAGCAATTCACTCACTTCTTCAGAGCCGAAGGGCTTGGGCTTCAGAGCAGGCACGTGCACCTCCTCATAGCCCTTGCGCTGGCGACGGAACGATCCGTCAGGAAGCTGACAGCGTTTGTTGGCCATGAAGTGGCTCCCCTGGGTAAAAACTAGGTCCTCCAAGTCCAGAACCTGTCGCGGAGCCAGTGCCTGGGAGTTTGAAAAATAAGAATATAAAGTGAGCAAGCTGAGCAAAGGAGTTTCCATCCCTCACAGCCTTGGAAATGGCCTTGGTACCTACCTCTCCACCCTGGTCCAGATCCATGGTTTCCAGATCTGTGTCCATCCGGGACTGACGCACTCGCTCTCTCCGGGACCTCTCCTCCTGTGATGCGGAAAGACAGAAAGAATAGCAACGATTCATCACCATCCCAGTTTCTTGTCCTTTCCAGTCCCTTGGCTGAGCTTGACTCACAGGTGCTGACTAGTAAGGCCTGAAACAGAAAGGTGGCCCTTTACGTTCAGACAGTTGAGGACCACCAGAATGATGAAATCAAACCACTTTCAAGGGACAATACATAGTCCTGGGATTTCAGAAGTCGACGTTCAACAATGCAGCATCAAGGGCTATCCTTAAGGGACAGAGTGTGGGTTCTGTGTTCAGCAAACACGCGTTGTGTTCCTGTACTACCAGCAGACACCATGACTTATCGTGTGAACGAACAGCAAAGGGCCCAGGTGCTGGTGACGACAGCAGCAGGTCAGCAGTCTCTCGACCACACCAGCGTGAAGGTGTTGATTCCACACTGTACCAATGACCAAACTCAAAGAATCTGGAGAAATAATTCACTTCTTCAACTTCCTGCTTTAACAGGAATTTAGCTTTTTGCTGCAATCTTCTAACTAGTGTCTCTTTTCCAAAGCAAACGCTCTACCTCAGGAGTCAGACAGACAAACCAACCCAGCCCTTACCCGGATCAGATCCTCCTTCTCCGTTTCGTGGAGCTGGTAGAGGAACTTGGATAGCTCTGGGTCAGCTTCCATCTTTCCCATGATCCTTTCCTTTTCAGCTTCACTCTGTGCACTGGCCAGCAAGGTACAGTACAAAACTGTCAACAGCAAAAGGAAGAAAGGGAAGGTGAGATACAAAATCAACCTTCAACCCTGGGGTAGAAAGAAAAATACATGAAACAAGTGGTGAGGCTATGAAAGCAGCACAACCTCTACCACACGCCTACCTAGGACACAAACGCGTCCTCGGCACATACTCACTCATCATCCTGTGCTGCCGCAACACCTTAATAAAATCAAAAGTGTTGAAACCAAGGAGCAGAACCAGCTGGTTCTCACATTCCCGGTCATCACTGGCCGTCTGCAGGGAGAAGGTAACACCACGATTAAGGACACAGCCATCTGCTTCCTACGCTGTCCCATCTGCTAAGACACACGGAACACAAAAACATTATCCCGGCTGTACCTTCAAAATCTCCAAGACTTCATCTGCCTTCTTCTGCGACACAATGGCATCATCATAGAAGCGACTGAGCTGCCGCTGGAGCCAAAAGGCATCAATATCCCGAGGGTGCAAATCCTTCTTCTTGGAACTCATCAGCTCCCCTGAGGCCACAAGCTACAAAGTAACCAGGCACTGAGCTCACTGTGTCTCCACCTGCCCCACGTGCTTTCTTATCATCCAGCAACAAAGCTCTGCAGGCCACCCACCCACAGCCTACCCTCTTCTGAGGACTTTCTGGTGGGGGCGGGGGGATGACGACTCTGCTATACTGAGTTCACGAGCACACCAAACCCACCCAGACTTCATCAACACATGCCTTTGAGAAAGAGGGTGACTGACTGAAACCTTAAGAAAAATCAAGACACGACATGTTTATCACAGCTCACCCTATGAAAAGGTAGCTTAATAAATAATACATGACAGGACCTAGGTACGGGAAAGAAGTGCTACACCCAGAAATAACCTGCCCTGCAGCGGCGGGCAGGAGCAAGCTGTACTCACATTAGCCGAGAGGGTGCAGCGCACCACCGCCTCGTCCCCTTCCATGTCGTCATCCGATGCCTCTTCTCGAACCTCCCCGTACACATCTTCATCACCTTCCTGTGGAAACAGCCCCAACCCCAACTCGTGACCTGGAGCTGATCCTGGCATCACCACAGAACCTCTCCCTCAAGTCACTTAAAATAAGCTCCATGGCTAGAGCAAAGGCTTCTGCGGTGGAACCAACAACTTACCGGAACCAGGGTCAGCCTCATTCCAGAGTACATTTACCAGAAGGACCAATACAGAAGCACACTTGGGAAAGCACACAGTGACCAGAAATGTAGAGGCCACACTTCGCTTGCTCACTACTGTCTTTACTCACATACCTGCCTACAGGTGTACTGTGTACTGAGCACAGGGTCATGTTAAAAGCAGGTCCTTAATAATAAGCATTTGTTCAATGAATGAATGCTATGAGCAAAGCATTCTTTTAGTTTGTTGCTACTTAAAATAAAGAAATTCTACTAACTCTACTGGAGGAAGGGGCTCAGCAGTCCTCTACTTCAATCATATCGTTTGAAAGGTGGAGACACTGAAGCAAAACGACCTGTCCAATACAGGACCAAAATTCAGCCCTCTAGGCTCCCAGTCTGGTGCTCACTCCTGACTCTCCTTTGCTACCCCTTCTTCCTGTCCTAGTTTATGATATCCCAAAGCTGGCGTTTTACCTTTCAGGAAGCCAAACACACCCACTGAGAACTCGAATGCAGCTCTGCACATTTTTTCAAGTGCCCCACTTGTTCCTATTAGTTATATTCAAGAAATTCTAATTCGATGGTAAACCTCAGTGGCTGCTGCAACTGTTACTGAAACAACCACGTACAAAATATGCCCATGCTCTGTGGCAAATGTGCATTTTTTTTTGAAATTGGCAGTAGGACACAGTACTGGAAAGAGGAAAATTATCACAGTATGGTTAAAATGCAGTAAAACGGGACAGCACATTCCCGAAATGAAGTATATGCTGTACTTACCTTTTTTTCTTTCTTATTGCTGACCCACTTGGTTTATGTTCAATTATTGTATTAATTTACATTTATAAGTTCAAATTTGCTTTATAAAGCCAAAAAATAACCATAACAATTTTTCAGCAAAATTAATATTTATGCCCAAGTTTGACACCAAATACAACACCATAAAACTTATCTGGCTTAAGTTAGGGCACTTCTTTATATCAGAAGTGGTCCCCTCACCTTAACAACTGAAAAAAAAAAAAAAGACGAGACTGGGTCTGTTTGCTTATCACTTACCTCCTCATCAGACTCAAACTGTACATTCACACCGTATGTCTCATCAATGTTGTCATCTGAAACGGTGAGGGATTAGAAAAAGAGGACAGAGAACAGTTAGTAAAATGAGGCACTAGGGAGTTAATTTCCTCCCTAACTGCCTGACTTGCCTCTCCTCAGGACAGACCTAAGGTCTAAGGACTAACAGACAAATGATCAACATAAGAGAGCCTGGGGCTTCCCTGGTGGCGCTGTGGTTAAGAATCCGCCTGCCAATGCAGGGGACATGGGTTTGATCCCTGGTCCAGGAAGATCCCACATGCAACAGAGCAACTAAGCCCATGCACCATAGCTACTGAACCTGATCTCTGGAGCCCACGAGCCACAACTACTGAGCCCACGTGCCACAACTAACGAAGCCCACGCGCCTAGAGCCCGTGCTCCACAACAAGAGAAGCCATTGCAATGAGAAACACGCGCACCGCAACGAAGAGTAGCCCCCGCTCGACGCAACCAGAGAAAGCCCACGCACGGCAACGAACATCCAACGGAGCCAAAAATAAATAAAATAAATTTACAAAAAAAACCAAAAAGAGCCTTCTGGGCTGCCACCAGCAAGGCCTGCTCCAATCTGCCGGCCGTAGAAACAGCCCTGCTCTGCCTGTCCACCCTCCACCCAGGCCCTCTCCAAGTTTTCTCCCATATTCTATACAATAAGAGGGTCTCAGAATAAGAAATGGCTACCAGAATCAAGAGATTCTGGTGTCCATCAATCATAACCCCTCCAAAAACACCAAATAGGTTATGGAAACCTTTTTTTTTTTTTTTTTTTTGCGGTATGCGGGCCTCTCACTGTTGTGGCCTCTCCCGTTGCGGAGCACAGGCTCTGGACGCGCAGGCTCAGCAGCCATGGCTCACGGGCCCAGCAGCTCCACGGCATGTGGGATCTTCCCGGACCGGGACATGAACCTGTGTCCCCTGCATCGGCAGGTGGACTCTCAACCACTGAGCCACCAGGGAAGCCCTGGAAACCTTTTAAAGTATCTTTCAGATGCTTTAATGGCTGAGGCTAGAAGATCACATTAGGGGTCAATGAGCACCCAGTTCATATGGTCAGGACACAAAGAGCTCACTTACCCATATTCTGGATTTCCTTGTCTCCACCATAGTCTGTGATCTTTTTACCCAGGTTCACTAACACATGGTATCTTGTATCATCTGTCTGACCCAGCAGCAGATCAATCTCCTTTCTCCTTTCCTTGTCCCGAAGCTTTTCATTCTTTAAAACAGCTAGAACTTCATCAGCTGCCCCACAAAGGATATCACGTGGCTGGCAAAAAAAAAAAAGAGAAAAATTTAGAACGAGACAAAGACATAGAACATCACTGACCAGCTTTACGTGACAATAGGATGTGAAGAGCTGTATCTCTTTAAAACCTGCATACCAGGTTCCCACCATTTTCACTAATGCTAATTTAAAAATGCCACATCGGGCTTCCCTGGTGGCACAGTGGTTGAGAGTCCGCCTGCCGATGCAGGGGATGCAGGTTCGTGCCCCAGTCTGGGAGGGTCCCACATGCCGCGGAGCGGCTGGGCCCCTGAGCCATGGCCGCTGGGCCTGCGCGTCCAGGGCCTGTGCTCCGCAGCGGGAGAGGCCGCAGCGGTGAGAGGCCCGCGTACCGCAAGGAAAAGAAAAAAAAAAACTGCCACCAAAGGTCATACAATTGAAGGAAGACTCATCTGTTTCAAAAAATCAGGTAAGTGGTCTTAGGAAGACAGACACGGCTTCCACAGCAGTGTGCCACATTTCTCCCGATGGGAGAGGCACTCTGCAGTCCTGCCCTAGCCTGCCAAACTTGTGGTGATTCTTTATCCTCACCTCCTCTAGCAGCCACCTCACGAGCGTCTCTCAGAGACTCACAGAGGTCCTTAATCTAATCACATGTATAATGCTAAGAGCACAGATTCTGGATATAAACTACCCGGGCTTACATCCTGGCTCTGCCAAACACTACTGTGTGACTTGGGAAGATTACTTAAGTATTCTTTGCCTCACACCTCTCTTCTGTAGAATGGAAAGTAAGTATTAATAGCACCTAGCCATAGAGCTAACATGAGAACTGAAAGAGAGAAGACATGTAAAATGCTATCCCTATAAAGTAAGTGCTCTATAAGTATCAGCCACTTCTGCGTATCGGTATGGCCCACACAGGAAAATACACAGACAAGGTTCCTCTGGTGCCTCCCAGGTGTGACTTCCTCCCTCTCCAAAAACATGGCTTCACCCTCTGGCTGCCTCACCTGGTCCCCAAGTGCAGCCTGGATGAAGCTGAGCAGCACTTCGTAGGTCTCCCGGGTCTCTTTAGTTTTGGGCTTGTAGATGATGCCCACCATCTCATCAATGCCCTCCGAGAGCAGAGTATAACCCTTCATCTTGTTGATGTCATGCCGGTCCTCATCACGCTTTCTTCGCCTAATGGACAGAGTATGATGTTGAACGGGCAGAACCTTCCCTCTCAAAGACAAGACTAAAGGAAGCCCACTCCACCCTCCTCCCCTCAGCTCCATGACACACAGGTAATACAAAACCACAAATCTGTACCTCAGCAAGCGATTCCCATTTGGCCTTAGTCACTTGCACAAGTATTTCTTTATGGAAACACAGTAACAGAAAGGGAATACTCTGTCATTCTCTCACTAGATGCACTAAATGTTACAATGAGACATCCTCCACGTTCATTTAAAAGAGACAACCCTTTCTACTTTGTATGACAATATATGATTAGATTTTGACTAGCTTTTTATCCCTCAGACATATTTTCTTTTTCTAGCCAGAAAACCGAAGCTCCAAAGGAATCTACTGCCATCAATTCCTGGAAAAGAAGTCATACTCTGCAAAGTGGAGGACCAAAGATACGTAACTCATTTCAAATACAACTGCTTTAATCAAAACCGGGCCTACGAATTTTTGAGACTTCATCATGAGAGAAGAGGAAGACACAGACGATCAGGGTCGAAAGATAACAGTGAGATAAAGTTCAATGATTTTTTTTGTTTGGAAATATATCACCCCGCAAAAGTAAAAAAAAAAAAAACAACAAAAAAGCAAAACAAAACACCTGCCTTTCATGCTTGAATAGTAGTTTATAACAACAAAACTGGAAGTGGGCAACAGCAAACAAAAGAAGTAGGGGTGGTAAGTTAGTAATAAAAGAGAAGAGTTACTGAGACAAGAGTTTAACGGGACTTCCCGGGTGGCACAGTGGTTGAGAATCCGCCTGCCAATGCAGGGGACACGAGTTCGAGCCCTGGTCCAGGAAGATCCCACATGCTGCGGAGTAGCTAAGCCCATGTGCCACAACTACTGAGCCTGCGCTCTCCTGCGAGCCACAACTACTGAGTCCATGTGCCACAACTACTGAGCTTGCGCTCTAGAGCCTGTGAACCACAACTACTGAGCCCGCACGCTTAGAGCCCATGCTCCGCAACAAGAGAAGTCACCGCAATGAGAAGCCCATGCACCGCAACAAAGAGTAGCCCCCGTGCGCAGCAACGAAGACCCAACGCAGCCAAAAAAAAAAAAATGGGGTTAACAGATACAAACTACTATATGTAAAATAGATAAGCAACAACAAAAACAAAAAAAAGAGTTTACCAAGAATCTTCAAAATACCATGAAGAAAATTAAGATCTCTCTATGGATGAGAAACACATGCTGAAAAAAGATCTAAAAGTTGTTTTCCACTTCAGATACACTTGTTTAGGCCAAAGAACCTTTCGATTCTTATGTTCTGCTTTTATCTTTACTGAATTGTTTTAATGTCACTGCCATCTCACTTGCACCAAGCAATTCGGCAAAAAAAACACTGCTCAAATGCCAAGGGAAAATGGACTTAGGGTCTGAAGAAAAATCATTTTCCCCCTGCTACTCACTTGGCTCTTCTTTCCTCTTGCATCTGTGGTTTCGTCCGTTGAGCCTTATCTCCCATCCGGGTGCCCTCGAGCTTCCCAACCAGGGACAGAACCTCTCCTGTGGGTTCATCCCGGCGGGTCCGGTCAATGAGAGAGCGGTCAGCTTGGAGGACAAGATTCGAGTTCTGAAAAGATCACAGTGTTATCGAAACTCTGACAGGAGCAGGACCAATGCCGGTACCAAAGGGATACCAGCTGATAACAAAGCAAGTAAGAACTGGGGCAAAGAAGTGACAAAAATCACTAGTCGGGCAAAGAAGTGACAAAAATCACTAGTCGGAATAAAAAGATGTTTTCCTTAAGAAGCGCATCATATAACCGCGCATGAGCGAAGGGCAATCAAATCGTTAGAACAATCCTTGCTCCTAACACTGCTCATAACTCCGCCCAGGGAACACTGTCGGGCACGTTGGGGATGACATACGAAAGGGGTCGGGAACAGCGCCGAGGGGACAGGGAACAAACACTCCTAGCAGAGCTCTTAGCCCATCCCGCTCGCCCCAGTCACCAGTGGGGTTATTCATATCGTCGTGTACCCCCTCCTTCGCCTGAACCTGATTTCCCCTCTGCTTTCGCGGTTCTCCCGTAGGCCTTCCAGAGTGAAACTCCCTTCCTCAGCCTCCCGCTCCCCACCGGCCTCCTCAGCCCAGAGCCCTCCGCCGAGCCCACACGCACCGCCTTGTACTCGTACTGCAGGCTACGAGCGGTCACATCCGCCATGGCGGCGGATGCTCAGCGGTCTCAGAGCTCCGCTCCCCCCACCACACGCTACAGACAACCGCCGATCTCCTCTACCGCCGCGCCTGACGCAGGAAAGACGCACAGGAAGGAGAATGAGACTGGCTCCCTTCCGCTTCCGGGTCGTGCCCCGGAAAGTGCTGATGGGGCGTATCTCCGGGGTATGCGCTCCGGTTTTCTGCGACCGTGTGGGCTCGGTGGGCGGGACCGGCAAATCCCGGGACTCTCGAAAGACGGTTCCGGACCAGTACTCTCCCTATCTCGGGTTCCGGCCCTCGTCCAGCAGGACTCCTCTCATCTTATGCCTGCTTAGCCTGCTATCCTGTCCCACGCGCTTCTTCCCCTGGTTAACAGTCCTGTGAGCTCTGCAGGCAAGGAGGGGCTAATGAGCCCCATTTCCGGCTGAAGAAACTAAAGCACCTTGCGAGGGACTGAACTGTGTTGTGTGTGTGTTTCTGGTATCTTCCTTTGGGTTTTTCCTCTATATTAAACAATTGAAAAAAAGCTCTATTTCCCCCCCCCCCATCCCATCTAAAACCCGTGCCTCTGAGACCCTCGTTCTGGGCATCCGGGAAACCCCTTTTTGCCCCCAAAACGCTTGTCACGTTCCGCAGCAGGGCCCGCTCCACCGCCCAAGGAACAACAGGGAAAGCAGTTGCCCTCCCAGCGGGGCCAACTCCTTGAAGACAGTGATTTAATTTCCTCTCCAACAACAAAGCCCCCCAGGGCCAGAAGGCACCCCTGCCTTCCCCCAATCAACCAGTTCTGCTCTGTGGAATGGCAACGAATAGCTGAATGGTTACCTCATTTAGAGCCTGTTTGCTTTTTTTTTTTTTTTTTTTTTTTGCGGTACGCGGGCCTCTCACTGTTGTGGCCTCTCCCGTTGCGGAGCACAGGCTCCGGACGCGCAGGCTCAGCGGCCATGGCTCACGGGCCCAGCCGCTCCGCGGCATGTGGGATCTTCCCGGACCGGGGCACGAACCCGTGTGCCCTGTATCAGCAGGCGGATTCTCAACCACTGCGCCACCAGGTAAGCCCGCTTTTTTTTTTTTTAAATAAATGTATTTATTTATTTTTGACTGTGTTGGGTCTTCATTGCTGCGCGCAGGCTTTTCTCTAATTGTGGCGAGCGGGAGCTACTCTTCGTTGCGGTGCGCGGGCTTCTCGTTGCGGTGGCTTCACGTGTTGCGGAGCACGGGCTCTAGGCGTCGGGGCTTCAGTAGTTGTGGCTCGCGGGCTCTAGAGTGCAGGCTCAGTAGTTGTGGCGCATAGGCTTAGTTGCTCCGCAGCATGTGGAATCTTTCCGGACCAGGGCTCGAATCCGTGTCCCCTTACACTGGCAGGCGGATTCTTTAACCACTGTGCCACCAGGGAAGTCCAGCCTGTTTGCTTTTGAAAGATGAATGAAGGGAAGCTAAAGGAATTCATCCTCAATAGCCGTCTGCTGGGCCAAATTTGACCTGTGTGGGTATTTTGCTTGACTCATTATTGGTGCCTTATTAAAAAATTGGGATAGTTCACACAATCTGGATTTCCAGCATCTAGGAAAGAACCAGAATACTAGCCACATGAGACACACGTTCCTACGTGGCTGCTTGCCCAGGACTAATCAGCAACTGCCACCCTTAGAGGATGTGTATGCGCCTCCCACCGCACCTGTTTTCTTATTTGAAGCCCTCACTCCTTGGTGTTAGCTGCCTGGCCCCTGTAGGCATGGAGTTTGCAACCCTGACCGTGTTTCTGTACATCTAACTGGGCCTTCCAAGGCACAGTCAAGTCCTTTGACGGCTCAGCTCCTCAGCAGCTGTGTGACTTTGAGTAGCTGCTACCTTGTCTCTTTAAGAGAGTGTCATTTTGCCATCCTTAAAATTGAGGCAATGAAACGTTCCTCTGAGGACTTTTATGATTAAATGAAGTGGTGTGATTAAAAGCACATACAAAGTGCCTGGCTCAAGGTGGGGGCTCACTGAAGATTATTTAAATCTGAATTCTCAGGACTGACTTTCATTCCGTGGCCATGCTGTGGATCACACAGATGACACAAAAGGGTCTGAAAAGTATTTTAGGGATTCTGCTCTGCATTTAGATAGAAGTGGTACTCAGGTTCACAGTTGAGCCTGGGCCACTGGCAAATCTGTGAAGCAGGGAAAAAAGGAAAATTCCCCATCTTCCCTTTTCCTCTCTAAGCAAGCTCTATCAAATATAATTTTCCAGTTAGTAATTTAGATGATTTGGACATCAGAACTGGAAGGAGCTTTGGAGATGGAGTAGTTCAGCTTCCCACATGAGGAGGCTGCAGCCAAAAGAGGATTGTCACACTGAAACAGGAAGAAAAATATTGTGACTTAGAAAACAAAATGCCAACTGTGCTTCCTCACTCTAGGGAAGGGGCAGTGTTTACGTCAGAGATGGGAGTTCTTCTGTTGGGGGAAACGCTCGGGAAAACTTCATAGGCCTTTTTATTAGAAAGGGTGAGGCTGGGGAGTTTTGGTGAAGGTAAGTCAAGGAGAGAACTAAAGTGCCCTTCATCAGAAAAGGAGGAGTGGGGGTTGGAGGCTGGCATGTAGAGAGGGGAAGAGAAAGGTATCCAGGGAATGGGAGAAAATATTTGCAAACGAAGCAACTGACAAAGGATTAATCTCCAAAATATACAAGCAACTTATGCAGCTCAATATTAAAAAAAACAAACAACCCAATCCGAAAATGGACAGAAGACCTAAATAGACACTTCTCCAAAGAAGATATACAGATTGCCAAGAAACACATGAAAAGATGCTCAACATCACTAATCATTAGAGAAATGCAAATCAAAACTACAATGAGATATCATCTCACACTGGTCAGAATAGCCATTATCAAAAAATCTACAAACAGTAAATGCTGGAGAAGGTGTGGAGAAAAGGGAACCCTCCTGCACTGTTGGTGGTAATGTAAATTGATACAGCCACTATGGAGAACAGTATAGAGTTTCCTTAAACTAAAAATAGAACTACCATATGACCCAGCAATCCCACTACTGGGCATATACCCTGAGAAAAACATAATTCAAAAAGAGTCATGTACCACAGTGTTCATTGCAGCTCTATTTACAATAGCCAGGACATGGAAGCAACCTAAGTGTCCATCCACAGATGAATGGATAAAGAAGATGTGGCACATATATACAATGGAATATTACTCAGCCATAAAAAGAAATGAAACTGAGTTATTTGTAGTGAGGTGGATGGACCTAGAGTCTGTCATACAGAGTGAAGTAAGTCAGAAAGAGAAAAACAAATACCATATGCTAACACATATATATAGAATCTAAAAAAAAAGGTTCATTACAGGAATAAAGACGTAGACGTAGAGAATGGACTTGAGGACACGGGGAGGGGGAAGTGTAAGCTGGGACGACGTGAGAGAGTAGCATTGACATATGTACACTACCAAATGTAAAATAGATAGCTAGTGGGAAGCAACTGCATAGCACAGGGAGATCAGCTCAGTGCTTTGCGACCACCTAGAGGTGTGGGATAAGGAGGGTGAGGGAGACGCCAGAGGAAGGGGATATGGGGATATACGTATACATAGAGCTGATTCACTTTGTTATACAGCAGAAACTAACACAACATTGTAAAGCAATATTAAAGGAAAAAAGAAAGGTATCCAGGAAGCAAGAGAGCCCAGGAAGATGACAATTAGCCAGGACCTAAAGGAGTCACAAACAAGGAAAAATTTACCATCACAGAAACTGGCTGATGCAATTTTAGGCAGTGATATCTAAATTGTTTTTCTAAGTTGCTGCCTATATGAACTTTTAAAGATTCTCCATTCATTTACTCAAATCCTGAGTAGGACTTTGCCACACACTAATGTGTTTGTGGTACTCTAGGGCATGAAGGAATGGAGGTGGTATCCAGGGAAAGTTGAAATGGAGTGGGAAGAGCTAGGTTATAGAAGACAAGACTCAAAGCTGAGAGAGAATTCAGTGAAAACAAGGAATTGGTACAAGAGGTAAGGGGGGCAGGGAATGTGTCCCTGAGAATTCCCAGCCCCCTGGCAGTGGGGAAAAGCTGTTGTCCTCATAACATGTAGAATGACGCTTGATCCAATGTGTTGTAAATTTGAAAGAGAGATAAGCACATAGCTCAATGGAATAGAATCAAGAATCCAAAAATAAAATTAACCTCTGCATTTATGGGCAATTGATTTTTTTTTTTTTTTTTTTTTTGTATTTTGGTCACGCCATGCCACTTGGCACGTGGGATGGTTCCCCAACCAGTGATCAAACCCGGGCCTCCACAGTGAAAGTGCTGAATCCTAACCACTAGGCTACCAGGGAACTCCCTGGGCAATTGATTTTTGACAAGGGTACCCAGACAGTGTGATGAGAAAAGTTTTTTTGCCAAATGGTTTTAGGACAACTGGATATTCACATGCAAAAGGATGAATTTATACCCCCTTTTGTTGAACCCAAGTTTGTGTGCACAGTAAGGTCAAACAAACCAAAATGTTGGAGTTTGGAGCAGAGAAAGTTTTATTGCAAGGGCCAAGCAAGGAGAAGGGGTGGCTAGTGCTCAAAAGACCCGAACTCCTAGGTAGTTTTCAGGGAAGAGTTTTTAAAGGCAAAATTTGTGGTTAGGGCTGCAGAGTGTGTGACTTTCTTCTGATTGCCTGGTGGTGAGGTAACAGGGCGGTGATCCAGGAATCTTGTCCTCAGCCTGAAGTTACCATCCTCCACCTGGGTGGGGGCCTTAGAAGGCAGAAGAACTCAAAGATATATTGTTCTATTTGTTTGTTTGTTTGTTTGTTTATTTGTTTATATTGGCCACGCTGGGTCTTAGTTGTGGCATGCAGGATCTTTAGTTGTGGCACGTGGAGTCTTAGTTGGAGCATGCAGACTTCTCAGGTGCGGCATGCAGACTCTTAGTTGAAGCATGCATGCAGGATCTAGTTCCCCAACCAGGGATCGAACCTGGACCCCCTGCATTAGGAGCGCAGAGTCTTACCCATTGGACCACCAGGGAAGTTCCAATGTATTGTTATGTATATCCCTTGAGGAGGAACTAGGACTCTGCTTTACTGCTGTACTATTGTTCCTTTTTTAAAAATAAATTAATTTATTTATTTTTGGCTGTGTTGGGTCTTCGTTGCTGTGTGCGGGCTTTCTCTAGTTGTGGCGAGCGGCAGCTACACTTTCGTTGCGGTACGCAGGCTTTTCATTGCGGTGGCTTCTCTTGTTGCGGAGCACAGACTCTAGGTGCACGGATTTCAGTAGTTGTGGCACGTGGGCTCAGCAGCTGTGGCTCACGGGCTCTAGAGCACAGGCTCAGTAGTTGTGGCGCACGGTCTTAGTTGCTCCACGGCATGTGGGATCTTCCCGGACCAGGGCTCAAACCCGTGTCCCCTGCACTGGCAGGCAGATTCTTAACCACTGTGCCGCCAGGGAAGCCCACTATTGTTTCTTGACTGTTTTTCCTTTGGTTCTGCATTCCCTCCCTTTCCTAATTAGTAACTGTTTGAATCTGCATTTTGGAACTCAGGGAAAGTCTAGGAGGCTGAAGCCTTTTTCCTACAAATAAGAAACAGGAGACATGTAAAGGCTTTTGTACCTGGGAGGGCCCCACAGGGTCCTGCTCAGTTGCACTACTTCCTCATATCATACACAAACATTAATTCAAAATGGATCAGACCTAGATGTAAGAGCTAAAACTGTAAAATTATTACAAGACATACGTGTTAATCTTCATGACCTTGAGTTAGGCAATAATTTCTTAGATATGATGCCAAAAGAACAAGCAGCAAAAGAAAAAATTGATAAATTAGACTTCATCAAAATTGAAAATGTTTGGGCTTCCCTGGTGGCGCAGTGGTTGAGAGTCCACCTGCCGATGCAGGGGACAGGGGTTCGTGCCCCGGTCCGGGAGGATCCCACGTGCCGCGGAGTGGCTGGGCCCGTGAGCCATGGCCACTGAGCCTGCGCGTCCAGAGCCTGTGCTCCGCAACGGGAGAGGCCACAACAGTGAGAGGCCCGCGTACCGCAAAAAAAAAAAAGCGGAATGCAGTCAGTGCCACAAGGGGGCATTGGAAGATCAGAGAGCTCACTTCTAATTTAGGAGACTGGCTGAGGCTTTGCAGTTGTGATGTAAAAAGGCCAACCAGGATTTCAGCAGAGGCAGGGAGCGGAGGAGATTTCAGGGGGACACAGAAAAAGCAAAAGTATAAATGTGGAAAGACAATGGCAAGTCCCAGGAACTGTTAAGAGTTCAATTCAGCTGAGTGCAAGGCAAATGTAAGGAATGGAACAATGTGACATAATTTGGGTAGATATAACTTAGAATCCCTTGAAAAAATGTCATTGTAAAGAGATTTTGCTTTATCATAGGAGACAATAGTAAGTGTTAGCAAGTTTCTGGTTTGGGAGGTTTTGTTTCTTGCAGCTTTATAGCAGGTGTTTGATTAGAGGGACCAACATTTAGATTACGCAAAGGAAAAAAATACTATTGATCATGTGGCAAGCATTTGCAAAGTACTTTATTTTTTTTTAATTAATTAATTTGGCTGCACCGGGTCTTAGTTGTGGCATGTGGGATCTAGTTCCTCCCAGGGTCTTACCCCCCAGGGAAGTCCCTGCAAAATACTTTAGCACACGTAATCTCATTTAATTGCCATAAAGTTCTATGAAATATATTGATTTTTTCCCCATTTTACCAAGGAAGGAACTGAGGCCCATAGAAGATAACTGACTTGCCTGGCTTCACCTGCCTCAAAGCCGGGGCATCTCATTCCAGATCCTCTTTACAGGGGTTTCCTCACAGAGCTAGTTATGGAGAAAGTGATGCTGACAGTGCTAGGTAAGATGGATAGTGGGAGGGCTTCCCTGGTGGCACAGTGGTTGAGAGTCCGCCTGCCGATGCAGGGGACACGGGTTTGTGCCCCGGTCCGGGAGGATCCCACATGCCACAGAGCGGCTGGGCCCGTGAGCCATGGCCGCTGAGCCTGCGCGTCCGGAGCCTGTGCTCCACGACGGGAGAGGACACAACAGTGAGAGGCCTGCGTACCGCAAAAAAAAAAAAAAAAAAAAAAGATGGATAGTGGGAGAGTCAGGGGTGGGAGAACCAGAGACAGGGAGTAGAGCTGGGAGGCTATTGCAGGAGGTAGAACAGATTAGGTACACCTGATGGAGGGACCATGGGCAGGGGTTATGGAATGTTAGAAATGAGAGTGAAACACCAAGGGACTAGGTGATTGTCTTTGGTGTGTCCAGGAAGCCTTTAAGTTGCCTGAATTCCTGGGGCTGAGAAAGAGGAGTGCTGGGTCACCCAAAAGCCCTTTAAAGGTAACTTGCATATTGGATGGTGAAATGGCTCCTGACCTAGGATTGAACATGCACCTTATAGGGTTAGAGTGAGGCTAAATCAGATGACTCCAGGAAACACAATGTCCTACATCAAGAGGGAATCAATAAGTGATACTGCCCTCTTTATTTGCCTAGAACATCAGTTCACCCAGTAATGCATACTTTGAGCTACTTTATTCAGTCACTCACTTCTTCATGTAGCAAAATTTACTCTCTCCTATGTGCCAGTCACTAGACTAGTTCCAGGACTGTACCAGGAAACCAGACAGAATTCATATATATATATATGATTTAAATATGTAGAGACAAAATTGATTTTCTAATTATTTCATCTGGTGCATGTTTCTAAAAAAGCTTTGTTCCCTTCCAGGCAGTTTGATGTAGTGATTAAAAGCATGGAGTCTTGGGACTTCACTGGCAATCCAGTGGTTAAGACTTTGCCTTCCAATGCAGGGGGTGCAGGTTCGATCCCTGGTCTGGGAGCTAAGATCCCCCATTCCTTGGGGCCAAAAAACCAAAACATAAAACAGAAGCAATATTGTAACAACTTCAATAAAGACTTTTAAAATGGTCCACATCAAAAAAAAAATTTTTTTTTTAAAGCATGGAGTCTTGTGTCAGGCTGCCTGGGTTCAAATCCCAGGTTCACCCCTTACTAGCGGTGCAATCTTGGGTAAGTTCTTTTGTTTGGCCGCGCTTCGCGGCTTGGGAGATCTCAGTTCCCTGACCAGGGATCGAACCCGGGCCCCCTGCAGTGAAAGCACAAAGTCCTAACCACTGGACTGCCAGGGAATTCCCTTGGGTAAGTTCTTAGTGACTCTGTGCCTCAGGTGCATTGTCTGTGTAACGGGGATAGTTTTACCTACTCCATAGGGCTGCTGGGCCCTATGCCAGGAAATAGTGCTTGGAGACAGTTTGTGACTCAAACACAGGAAGACTGCCTCATTCTTTGCCATATCCTTCTTTTCTTATCCCAAATGGTCCTACCAAACCTGATGGCCCTTCCACACAGTGCACTGGGTTCTGAATGACTCTTGGCTCTTCCCCAAACTACAGCCCTCAAAGAGATGGCAGTTTGCCAGCATAAAGTATATCCAGCAGCATGGCTGTTGGTTGGGTGGCTGTACCAGAATGCACTGTTGGGCTGAATATGTGGCCTCTCCAGGTGATTGACTTGAAGGGACTGAGAATTCATTTTTGTCTGCAGATTGCCATATGCTCGTTTAAAAATGAAATAATGTCATAACTGTATAGAAATGTTGACCCCCTGCAAAGGCAGTCACGTGTTAAGGCATGGCTCATACTGGCTCCTTGATAGAACCAATCAGGCAGCTGGTGGCTTGCAATTTCGAGGACTGGTTTCTATCACATACGGAGGACAGACTTGTGACCGACTGAATCTCCTACTGGGCAGATCCTCTCTCAGGCTCCCCGATTCCTACCGTGCTATTCCCTCCAATTTCTATGGCAGAGTGGAGCCTTTAAAGAAAAAAACCATACTTGCATTGCATCTTACTGCACTCCTGCCCACCTTTCTCTCTGGGCACCAATTTGGTTTCATCTTGGCAGCTCCAAGCCCCCAGCCCAGACTGCCGGTTTGGATGAACTCCAGATCCCAAGCCCTAATAATATTTTCCTGAGGCACCATAGTCTTCCCAGCTGTGTATCAAACCAACTTTTTTTTTTTTTTTCTGTGGCACCGCACAGCTTGTGGGATATTAGTTCCCTGACCAGGGACTGACCCTGGGCCCTCAACAGTGAAAGCGTGGAGTCCTAACCACTGAACTTCCCGTAGAACTCCCTGCAGCCAACTTTTTAATAAGCCAACAAGCATGGACACAATACCTGCCATGTACTCGTGACTGTGCCCGTTGTGAGGAGGATCACCAAGCGTAAGCCCTTCTCAGAGGCAGGCACAGCTGAGGGCAGGCTTAAGGAAGGCTTGGAGTACTAATTCCTGCCAGAGACCAAGGTGCCAAGGAAATAGGAAAAGAGATCATACACCTATGTGCCCATCATCCTAGAACCTCAGAAACCCCATGGGGGGCCTCCAGTGGTTCCTCCCACTCCCCCCACCAGAAGTAACCACTTTCCTGACTTTTATGTGAGCCATTCTTTATAAATTTACTACTTGTATATGATCAGTAATCAATATATTGCTCAGGGGGCTTCCCTGGTGGTGCCGTGGTTAAGAATCTGCCTGCCAATGCAGGAGACAAGGGTTCGAGCCCTGGTCCAGGAAGATCCCACCTGCCGCGGGGCAACTAAGCCCGTGTGCCACAACTAGTGAGCCCACGTGCCACAACTACTGAGCCCGCGTGCCACCACTACTGAGCCCGCGTGCCACAACTACTGAAGCCCGTGCAACTAGAGTCCATGCTCCTCAACAAGAGAAGCCACCACCATGAGGAGCCCTTGCAGTGCAATGAAGAGTAGCCCCCGCTCGCCGCGGCTAGAGAAAGCCCGTGTGCAGCAACGAAGACCCAATGCAGCCAAAAAATAAAATAAATAACTTTATTTTTAAAATATATATATTGCTCAGTTTTGAGAAAACGGGTAGCAAGCACAAACCCAGCTGTGCAAAGAAAGGGCAATGTGGTCCCGATAGATGGAGGCACCAGGAGAAGGTCAGATGAGGCAGAATGTCTGCATGAGAGGCTGGCCTCAGCTTCCCTGGGCGTCTACCAAGCAGGCGAGGCCACAAGGAGGCCTAGAAGCACAGGCAGTTGGGCAGCCAGCAAGGTGGTGGTTTCAGCTTCTTGAAAAGGGGTACAGGGAATTCCCTGGCAGTCCAGTGGTTAGGACTCCGTGCTTCTACTGCAGGGGGCCTGGGTTCGACCCCTGGCCTGGGAACTAAGACCCCACAAGCTCTGCAGCCAAAAAAAATGAAAAAATAAAAGGTATGAAACTAATACTCAACAGAGTATATAGTAGGTGAAGTGCTCAAAGACTGGTAGAATTCAACAAAAAAAAAAAAGAAAGAAAAGGGATACATGGGAGGTTGTGTTTTCTTTTTAAACCTTATATGGCTAAAACCCTCTTTATTCCTACTCTCTTGTTTGGTAATTTGCCTGAGCATAAAATTCTAGACTTGGAAACCATTTTACTTCAGAAATTTGAAGGCATTGTTCTTTCATCTCTTTGCTTCTAATGCTGTGCTGAGAAGTCTGACACCATTCTTTCTGATCCTGTGTATGTGAACTGTTTCTGTCCAGAAACTTGTAGAATCCTCTGTTTGTCCTGAGGGTTCTGAAGATACCTTGGTGTGGGTTTATTTTCATCCATGTGCTGGGCACTCAGCTTCAATCTGAAAACTCATGTCCTCCAGTTATGGGTACTTGTTTCATTATTTCTTTGATGAGATTTCCTCCTTTCCTTTTTCCCTGTTCTTTCTGGGACACCAAATTGTCATATGTTGGACCTACTTGGCTGACCCTTGTAATTTTTCTCTACTCTTTTCCAGCCCTTTGCATGTTCACTCTAACTTGGGGAGATTTCTTTGGTTTTATTGTTACGTCTCTCTATGGAGTTTTTCATTTCATTATCAAGTTTTTAATTTCCAAAAAATCCTTTTGGATTCTAATTTGTTTTTAATTGAATATAGTTGATTTACAATGTTGTGTTATTTCAGGTGCCTAGCAAAGTGATTCGGTTATATATATACACACATACACATATATATTCTTTTCCAGATTCTGTTCCACTACAGGTTATTACAAGATATTGAATATAGTGCCCTGTGTTGTACAGTAGGTCCTTGCTGTTTATCTGTTATAGTGTGTACCTGTTAATTCCAAACTCCTAATTTATCCCTCCCTCCCCGGGACTCTAATTTTTTAAAGGGTATCTTGTTCTAGTTTCATGGATAAAATGTCTTCTCGGAAATCTTTGAGGGTATTAATGAGAGTTCTTTCATGAAGCATTCCTCTCACTGCTTTGTAATGAATTCAGGATTAATTGAAATATGTAATAGTGGTTCAGTTAATTACATTAATCTATAGAATATGATATTACAATGATTACATTTATAGAAAAGACTAATAACACAGGATTATCATGGTACATCTTAGAGCAGAAACAGCAAGTTATCCATCTATCCAACCCTCTATCCATCCATCTATCCACCTTATTTTTTGATGCATTTTGAAGTAAATTACAGGCACCAGTATACTTTCCCCTAAATACTTCAGCATGAACACCATTAACAGTATTTCAATATTTGCTTACCGTTTTTTGTTCATTTGAAATGAAATTTACATGTAATGAAACGCACGGACCTTAAGTGTAAAATTCTCGGTGTTTTGACAAACTCATAAATCTGTGTAAACTCAACCCCCCACCAAGGTATAGAACATTATCATTACCCCAGAAAGTTCCCTCGTGCCCTTCTTAATCAATCTCTGTCCCTAGGGGGATTCACTGTTATGATTTTTTTCTACTATAGGTTAGTTTTACCTGTGATAGTATTTCAGGTTGGTTTTTTTTTAAATTAATTAATTTATTTTGGCTGTGCCGTGTCATAGTCGTGGCACAGGGGATCTTCGTTGTCGCATGGGGGGATCTTTTAGCTGCAGCATGCAGACTCTTAGCTGTGGCATGCATGTGGGATCTAGTTCCCTCACCAGGGATCGAATCTGGGCCCTCTGTATTGGGAGTGCAGAGTCTTACCCGCTGGACCACCAGGGAAGTCCCAGGATTTGTTTTAAAAAAAGAAGAGAAAAAGAAAATTTATGTTAACATGCATATTGTTTTACCATATGCCAGGCATTGTTCTAAAGTGCTTTAGAAATATTAACTCACTTACTTATATCAATACTTTGAGCAAGGTAGTAGTATTTTCTCTATTTTACAGATAAAGAAAACTGAGATGTAAAGTGGCCAAATAGCTTAGCCAAGGCCTCATGACTGAAGAATGGGGGTAGGGCCGGCCCTACAGCCACACTGTTAGCGACACTTCGGCCTCTGTGTGAACATCCTTCAGACCTATGTCAACTTCAAAACGCTTACAGCAGTTATCTTGGGTGGTAGGGTTGTGGGTGATTTTTATTTTCTTCCTTTTGCTTACCTGTATTTTCTAAGATTTCTTCAATGAACATATATTACACCTCTTGCTTGTATACCTAAAACTCCAAAAGTTATTTTAAAATATTCCTGATATGGCCCAACACTACTCTTTTCTAAGTCATGACACCCCTCTCACCCGATTTCTCTTCACACTCACAGCCAAACCCTTGAATATCGCCAAGCTGAAGTATGGTCACATTCTGCATCACAGACACAGTGTGTCTTCCCAAGGTTCACTTTTGTGTGATATTCATGTGATCGATCATTTCAACCAACAGACATGCAAACATCAAACATCCAGTGTCACGTGAGAGCCATGTCTGTTAGTTGACAGATGTCACCATGGGTGGGTGAGAGGCAGGAAGTGGCTAATTCAGCGTGGTTTCTGAATGTTTGCTCTTAAAATGAAGCATAGAGCAAGAGGGAGGAAGTATGGAGATATATGGATATGTATAGCTGATTCACTTTGTTATAAAGCAGAAACTAACACACCATTGTAAAGCAATTATACTCCAATAAAGATGTTAAAAATAAATAAATAAATAAAGTCACAACTTCTACCTGAAATAAATAAAAATTAAACATAGAATTTCTCTAAAGTGTAACATGTTTGCTTAAGATGTGCTCTGCATTTTGAAATTAATACTTTAAAGTGTTAATATAGATAAAATTCATTTTTCTTTTTTAAAATTTTATTTTGAAGTAATTTCAAACTTAAATGTACCCTTTATTCACATTAACCAATTATTAATATTTTGCCACATTTGTTTTTACTATTTTCTATATGTTTCCTTCTGAAATAACTTAAAGTTGCATACATCATGCCCCTTTAATCCTTAATACACCAGTGTGGATTTCTTAAGAATAAGGACATTTTCTTACCTATCCATTTTCTCACCTAACAGTAATGTAATACTATCGCCATATTCTAATTTTGACAGTTATCTCAATAATGTCTTTTATAGCACTTTTTCAGCTTCCAATATCCAATGCAGAATTATACATTTCACTAATTGTGAATTTATATATATAGTGAAATATATATATAGTGAAATATATATAGTGAAATATATAGTGAATTTATATATATAGTGAAATTATCCATTTCACTAATTGTGAAGAGCTATTCTTCTCTCAGCATTTTTTTTTTTTTTTTTTTTGGCTGCACCATGCAGCTTTCAGGATCTTAGTTCCCCAATCAGGGATGGAACTCGTGCCCCCTGCAGTGGAAGCTCAGAGTCCTAACCACTGGATAGCCAGGGAATTCCCTTTTTTGTCTTTCTTGACACTGTCATTTTGAAGGGTAAACACCACTTATTTTGTAAAATATATTTATATTTGATTTTATGTTTCCCCACAGTACGGGTTATACAAGTTATGCACTTTGGGCAAGAATATTATGTGGGCGATGTTGTGTCCTTTCTATGTCCCAGGAAGCACATCATGGTGATGTTAATTTTGATCTCTTGACAGATCTCTCTGCTGTGAAGCTACTATTTTTCCTTTTGTAATTAGTAATCAATTTGTGGGGAGATAGAATGTCTTTGACCAGTATTTACTTGATAAAAATGTTTATGCATTTTTTGAATGTTTGTTTTATTCAAAGGCTTAAATATTTAAGAAATGTATAAATGGCTGAAAATCTACGAAAGAACTCTAAAAAACTTTGGGAAAATGCTAATGAAACACGAGAAGAAAAAGTAAGTAGATCAGAATATGGAAAGAAAACTCTGTAATGATGAAGAACAGAACATTAGGAGAGAGAAGTATGGTAATTAGCAAACTGAGAGCAAGATGGGAGAACAAACTGGAAATATGTGTGTATAGGTGAGATCCTTGCTGAGGACTTAGATCCTGTTCTCATACCTTTCATTGTATCTGATCCAAACATACTTTCCATGGTTATAAAATATGCTCAAATAAATATTTTTGAACGAATGAACAATTCATCATGATAGACTTTGGACAGAATCTGCTTACATCTTGAAATCTCCATTTAATCATTAGCATCTATTTGTTGTACTCCCAGCAGTACAAGTGCTACATCTGAGAGGAGAGAGCCTGTTGTTTTTCTGAAGAAATATATGAGAAGTAAATAATGTGCAATGATATGCCATTCAGATTGATTGAGCAGGAGTGGTACATTTTTTTTTTTTTTTTTTTTTTGCGGTACGCGGGCCTCTCACCGCTGTGGCCTCTCCCGTTGCGGAGCACAGGCTCCGGACGCGCAGGCCCAGCGGCCATGGCCCACGGGCGCAGCCGCTCCGCGGCACGTGGGATCCTCCCGGACCGGGGCACGAACCCGTGTCCCCCGCATCGGCAGGCGGACTCCCAACCACTGCGCCACCAGGGAAGCCCAGGAGTGGTACATTTTATGCACAGGTAGCAGCTCTTCTATTAATAATTCTCCTCCTCCACAGGGCATTCCTGGATGACTGAAAACAAGGAAGCAATTTTCGACTTCCCCTTTCCATTCGGAAGCATCAACAACATACAAGTCTGTCCACACAGGCCTTGACTGCACAGCAAGCTTCGAAAAATGTTTGTCACCAGAGCAAGATAATTTTTGCAACTTGTGATAATAAGAAGCTGGTTTGATGAAAACCTTGCAGTTCTGAAAAAAAATGATTTTTCGAAATTTGTGGTTGATAAAAATGGTTTCTCACATAGTTGTTTACTGTATCCCCGTTATCTTGCCTTGGTTTCCATGATCTACCACCCATAGCCCCCAAACCAAATATTTTATTTAAGATCTAAATGTTTGTATATTTGCTTATCTAATTCTTGGCCATAGACCCAATTTCTGCATCATCCTGGTCAGGATTCTGTGTGGATCCTAGGTTTGCTTCCTGTAAGTTATCTCTAACTTCCAAACAGCCTATAAAAGCAAAAAGGTATGATCCCTACGCTACCCAAAGACTCTCCTATTTTTCATGGCTGAAACACTGTATCATTTATTCAAACCTGTGTCATTCATTTATTCCATTCGTTCATTCAAAAACACTTAGCTGTTGCACAACCAGAACTGAACTAGGTCTAATTTTAGTCTTTGCCCTTGAGGTTCTCAGAATTTCATTAGAGATACCAACAGATAACCAACTCAGGAAGGTGCAGATTTCTGTGGTAAGTGCCGTATTTTCTAATGTGAACACAGATGAGATACCAACACCCAGGAGGTGCGGGTGACTAATCCGTGAGCAAGGCCCTCTAAAATATATGGGGTTATTTAATCTGCACACTGACCTTAAAAGGAAAGGACTTTTATCGTCGTGTTTATCAGATGAGGAAGCTGAGGCTTTGGGAGGTTCAGAACTTTCCAGGCCCCAGATAGCAGGCAGCGAGACATGGCTCAGAGACCCGGTCCCTGTGCTCTTTATCCTGCCAACCTGGAAGGATGGATCATGCAAAGGAGAAGTTTTCTTTGCCCCCTCGGGGACTGGCAAGGGGACTCGCTGAGCTCCCAGCAATGTCCGGGGCGAGAGCTGGCGTCTGGATAGGGGGACCAGGTCCACGCGAGGGCTCTCAGTCCTTCCGCCTCCTCTTTCCTTGGTTCTGCCCGCAGGCCTTCTGTTGACCTGGGTTTGCAACCTGAGACTCCTCATTTCCAGATCCGGACTACAAGGGTCTTCCTTTGGGGGCGCAGGTCCCTCGGAGGAAGGACCCGCCCCTGCTGTAGCGGCTGCCCAGAAGAAAGCACGCCTTTTTTATCCTGAAATGAAATTTGTCGTTAGTTAAAACGCTCGTCCGGGCTTCCCTGCTGGCGCAGTGGTTAAGAATCCACCTGCCAATGCAGGGGACAAGGGTTCAAGCCCTGGTCTGGGAAGATCCCACATGCCGCGGAGCAACTAAGCCCGTGCGCCACAACTACTGAGCCTGCGCTCTAGAGCACGCAAGCCATAACTACTGAGCCCACGTGCCACAACTACTGAAGCCCGCGCGCCTAGAGCCCGTGCTCTGCAACAAGGGAAGCCACCGCAATGAGAAGCCCGCGCACCGCAACGGAGAGTAGCCCCCGCTCGCCACAATTAGAGAAAGCCTGTGCGCACAGCACCACCCAATGCAGCCAAAAATAAATAAATAATTTTTAAAAAACAACCGCTCCTCACGGACAGTATTTAAACGAAGTGCTAACTGCAACACAATGAGGACTAGAAGGAAAGTAATTTACAACAGCATAGTGAGAACTTCGACATGTCGCAGCCGAGGAAGATCGCCCGGAAGGCGCAGGGGCGAGCCGAGCTGCAGGGGTCGGGGTGGGAGCTGGCATTCCCGGGAAAGTCCGCGAAGGTTCCCCCGCAGAAGTACTCTGCTCGTTAGTGCAGCGCAGGGAAGTGATGGCTCAGACCCTCATTCACAGGCTCTCCACTTTCGGGAGGGTCGCGAGCTTCTCGCAACCATGCGCCCCATCACTGTGAGCCCCCAATCTCGCCCGCGGTGACCGATGTGTCCCGGAGGAGCGGACCCGGCTGAGAGCACGGAGATGGGGGGGCTTGGGCGTAGGAGGGTGCAGGCGCGGCTCCGGGTACAGTTGCCTCTGAGGGGCGAAGGGAGGGCGCTCGTGGAGCCCCCAGAACTGACCGGGAGTAGGAAGCCCCTTTCCCGGGTCTCCGGAACCGGGAGAACGCCGCTCAGGCACAAATCAGGTCCTGGATTACACATGCCAGCTTGGGCGCACCTGTTCCTTTAGAAAACGCATTTTGAGCTCCATTCGAGTAAGACACACCAGAGCCCATTCATTCATGATTTGGGCATTGTCTGAATGTTATCTTTATATTGTGAAAATAGTACCTGCTCACTGTTAAACAGTTCAAAAGCATAGAAAGAGGTAAAAGTCACCCGTAATCAATCCCTACACCCTTAGAAGATCACTGTAAATATTTTGGAATTCACCCTTTGAAACTTTTTTCCTAAGCATATCTCCTAGGTAGTATATACACACAACACGTAACACAGTGGTATTAAACCATAGCTTGCTTTTCTAACTGGCTTTCCCCCCCACACACACTTAATATATTATGGTCTATTTTCCATGTTGATGTAGATTTACACATTTTATTTTTTATATATACAGTATATTTGTATGTTTTTATAGGTGTGTGATGACCAAAACATGAGTGTAAGATTTATGTAGTGATATTATTTTTGGTAAACATACTGGAAATACGTGGGTGCCCCAGAAGACTCTTTTACGAAAACTTTATGGTTTGTGTATCATTTTAAAATATCTTCACAGACCTATGGCTCAGCTTATCCCAATGATCATAATTATCTTTTCACGAATAATCTGCCATCCACTCTAGCAGTGGGAGTCTTCTCCATGTGGCCTCTTTCCACCTTCTATAACATCACCCGAGACAGGCTAATAATGGCTCCCTCTCCTTTTTTTAAAAAATTAATTTATTTAATTTATTTATTTTTGGATCGGTTGGGTCTTCGTTGCTGTGCGCGGGCTTTCTCTAGTTGCGGCAAGCAGGGGCTACTCTTCCTCGCAGTGCGCAGGCTTCTCATTTCGGTGGCTTCCCTTGTTGCGGAGCATGGGCTCTAGGCTCATGGGCTTTGCTAGTTGCAGCACACGGGCTCAGTAGTTGTGGCACATGGGCTTAGTTGCTCCGCAGCATGTGGGATCTTCCCGGACCAGGGATCAAACCCATGTTCCCTGCATTGGCAGGCAGATTCTTAACCACTGCACCACCAGGGAAGTCCCTCAACTCTGAAATATTTTTGCCTCTAGTTGTCCCATGCAGACTATTCATAAAATCTACTTCTTCAGTAACTACAAACTCTGCTTTGGTTTCTTGAATAAACAGCAACAACTGAACAGTACTGGTAACATCTGTAGATTCATCAAGCCTAGGAAAACCACTCAAAACTGTTTGCCATGTTTTTTAATTGATGACTGATGTTTCTCCCAATGTTCTCAAGTCTTTGAGCAACCGTTCTCCCCAAAAGGCTAATAGTCTTCAACAAATTTTAGGTTTTGCAGACCAGGAGGCAGAATCAAGTAATTATGTAGGTACTTACTTTCCACGTATGTATTTTTTTGTGATGAAAATAAATTTATTAAATTTATTTTTGGGAAAACTACCATATTTGTTAAATTAGTGACCACTGCTATAGTTCACTCATGTGTCATTTGTGTACAATCACCAATTAGTGTGAATGACAAGGTGTCCGAATGACTTGGTTTCCTATTAATCCACTCACTAAGCCAACTTCATGTTGAAGAAGAAAAATCACCAGAAAACAGCCCAAGAAATGTCCACTGCTAGAGGGCTTTTTGTTTATTTAAGTGTAATCTTTCAACGGATTAGTAGTTCTCTAGCTTGGAGTCTCTAATTTGATATAGCAACCAACTTAATTTCTGTGCAGACCATGAATTAGCAAATGTCTTCTAACCCGACAATCACTTTAAAAGCAAACCCTTAGTTGATCATGAAAACACACCTTTAAACACATGGCTCTAAACACCATTGTTTTGCCCACCCTGAAATGTATTTTTTTCATCCTGACACTGTCATGTCATAACTTTTAAAATGATAATTTCATTATTATTGCTCAATTGCACTGAGGCTTAGTAGGAGTAGCCTGTGGTCTATTCTTCATCATGCAAGTTTATAAAAAAGTAAGTTTGAAACTTCAATCATGGTTAGCCAGAAGACGGTCTTTCTTTCCCCCTCCACAATTAAATACATCAGTATTTTTGGAAGTACTGTCCAAATTGTTTGACGTCCCCTCTGCATTGACCCTGGATAAGGAAGCGTGAAACTTGATTGTCTTTCAGCAGAAGGACTTTAATTGGTAATTATGGAGAGATCATTACTTCCTTTTCTCCTTGGATAGCTGACACAGGACAGGAAGGAAGGTTGGGGTTCTTTCTGAGACTCTAAAGATTCTTTTCAAAAAGTCCATTCCGTTGGCATTTCTTAGCGAATTAGCTCATCCGGTCTCCACACTTTGTAAAGTTCTCTTTTACACACACATCGTATCACCTGAGTCATCCGGTAGATTTAGGATTCTTATTCCCAAGTGGCTAGTAAGGCCTCAGGCCAGCTCTTTGGGTGCTGTCTGTTTTTTCATGAGAGTCACTTTGATAGGAGAAAGGGATTGGGGAAAGACACCTGAGTCTGGTGAGGTACTTTAAGGATGATGACCACACACCTCACCTGCTGTACTGAGACAGAGGGGACCTGGGATCCTTTGCTGCAGTGCTTGCACCTGCAAACATTTCCTCTGCAACAGAATACAAAGAAACTATAAGGAACTAAAAATAACTACATGCATGTGGCACTTGAGGCAAATTATAAACAAGATACAAAAAGACCAAAATCCCAACTGCCACTTCTGAGGTGTCCCAGCAAAAGCAGGGTCCTGGGCAAGATTCCTGCAAAAGGCACCACCAAGGGGGTGGGCAGACCACCCAAGCCCCCTCCCCCCAAACCCGCCCCTACCCTCACCCCATTTAAAAAACCAGCTCCCCCCACGCCCTCAGGGAATGAGCAAGGGAAACTGTTGCTTGTTTTCTCTCTCTCCTGCTGCAGCAGGAGTCCCAATAAAGCTTTCCTGAATTTCTCATCCGGCCTTTTACAAATTTCTATTGATTAAAGAGTCCAAGGACCCTAGTTGGGAACTACCATTTTGCGCAGGGCCAGCCTGAAGTGGGAATGACGGTCCCCCCATGCTTTCTTGGTTATGCAACCATCATCCTCCCTGTCAGTGTATTCTAAAATCCCATTAAGTGTATTCTCCATCGAACCCAGCTGAGTGAAGCTGACAGCCGGCCCCGCAGTGCCCCCTTGCGCGACTCTAGGGAGGCTGATCGCCTGCGGCGTGAGCGCCCCTCAGCAGCGAGTCTGTGGCCACAGCCCCTCCGCAGGGCCTTGGGAGGCAAAGCGGCGGACACACTGCGCGCGCTGACGAGAAGGGTCACCCGGCCCCAGGGTTGGACTCCTGCTGAGCGCTCGCTGCGCGGCGGGGATTTGGGTGGGCGGGGCTGGGCGGGGCTGGGCGGAGCCTGGACCGCGGGAGCGCGTTATCCGGCTGGCGCCCTCGGAGCGGCGCGCGGCACCGTGGGGTCTCGGGCCCGCCGCTCACAGACAATCGGACCCTTGGATAAACATGGTGTGCTCCCCGGGAGAGGGGAGCGGGGCCACGTACGCGGGCGGACCCGGCGAGGAACCCGGAGCCCCCACCGTGCGGGGGAGAAGGCGGGGACGGTCAGGCCGCGCGGGCTCTTTAAGACCGTGCTCGTGCTAACGCCTACCGTGAGTAACCTGGTCCCAGGTCCCGGGAGAAACGAGTTGGCTTGGTCTAAATAGGTGGATGAGAGCTCAGATCTCTAGGCGTGGAATTTGGGGAAGTTATGAATGGGGGGTGGGGAGGCACATGGCTTTGAGCCAAGCCCCCAGGTACGTTGTAAATTTTTTTTTTTTTTTTTTTTTGCGGTACGCAAGCATGTGGGATCTTCCTGGACCGGGGCACGAACCCGTGTCCCCTGCACCGGCAGGCGGACGCTCAGTCACTGCGCCACCAGGGAAGCCCCGTTGTAAATTTTAACAGGGCTCCTGGAGAGGGCGGTGAAACTAAGCAAGGACGAGTTCCAAAGGGAGGAGAGCCCCCCACCTGGCTTCAGCGCCCACGCGGCTGGTCCTTCATGATCTCGGTAAGCCCAGTAGCTTGTGAACAGGTGGGGTGAGTGCAGGAAGCATCAGGCCTTTGTGGTGGATGGGTAGGCAGAGGAACCCACTCCTGCGGGCTCTCAGGAGGCCTTGGGCATCCAGTTCTTCACGAAGTTTCCTGGGCCAAGAGGTGGAGCTGTGCCTGCCTTTGGGTCTGGCCCACCAATGGGGTATCCGGCAGCCCCGGTAGGACCTCAGAGAGCACAGCAGCAGGTGTGGAGAAGTGGCTGGTGGCACTGTGCCTCCTTGGCAGGCCCCCCCCCAGGGGGTTCGCCCACTGGGCGCGGGAGTGGAGGAGCTGCTGAGCCGTCTGATGACACAGGCTGAGCTGAATGAGGATTGTGGAGTCACAGAGGAAGTAGGATGCTACAGCATCCCCCTTGGCGTGGGGCTGACGGCCTGGCAAGAAGAAAGGTGTTGCCCAGGCAGACCGGTGCTTTCTGCCCATGGAAGGGAGCCTCTGGGATAAGCAGGGCACATCTGGTGCCCATGGTGGACTGATGAGTTGGGTGAAGCCACCCTGGAACAGGGTCCCCCTCCCCATCCTAGGAATGAAGAGAGTCCCATGTCCATATTCTGGAAACCTAAATACCACCCACACCATGTGGAAGGAAAGCAGTAGAGAGGCTGGGTGGTATATCCTGCTGCCCCCCTTTTTCCCCAAATCCTCCCAGGCAGGCCGCCCTTGCTCTGTCCAACCCCAGCTCCGTGAGCTTACAGTTCCTCCTGAGTAGCTGGCTTCCAGGATTTGGGGTTCCAGCGCTATGGGGAATACGCGCTGGAGAGCAGATGAGTCCCGAAGATCACCACTAACTCCCATCCTCCTACTTCTCTAGATGCAGAGGCCTCCAATGGCTGTGATAAGCCTTCTGTTCTTGGCAGTGATGTACGTTGTGCACCACCCTTTGATGGTCAGTGACCGGATGGACCTGGACACACTAGCCAGAAGTCGGCAGCTGGAGAAGCGGATGAGTGAGGAGATGCGCCAGTTAGAACTAGAGTTTGAAGAGAGGAAGCGAGCAGCTGAGGAGCAGCAGAAGGCAGAGAACTTCTGGAGAGGAGACACATCCAGTGACCAGTTAGTGCCGGGGAAGAAAGACAGGGGACGGCCGTTCCAGGCGGATGGCCACGAGGGGCCGCTGGGCTGGATGCTGGGAAACCTGTGGAACGCTGGCCTCTTTTGCTTTTTTCTCATCTTTGAGCTCCTGCAACAGAACATGCAGCACGAGCCGGCCTTTGATTCCAGCAGTGATGATGAGACGGAGGAGGTCCGTGTCGTGCCTGTCACCTCCTACAACTGGTTTACCGACTTCCCCCCGAGGGAGGTCCTGGAATCCTTTCACAAACACCACATCCAGAACGTCACCCGGGACCTGCCCTGCACCTGCGAGTTCGTGGAGAGCTTTGTGGACGACCTCATCAAGGCCTGTCAGGTGCTCAGCCGCCGGGAGGCTCACCCACAGTTGGAGGACTGCCTGGGCATCGGGGCTGCCTTCGAGAAATGGGGAACCCTCCACGAGACCCAGAAATTTGACATCCTGGTGCCCATTGTTCCCCCGCAGGGCACTATGTTTGCGCTGGAGATGAGGGATCTGGCCCTAGGCCGCCGCTGTGGCCGCGTGCGGGTCGAGTCGGAATGCGTGTGCAAGCGCGAGAAGCTTCTGGGGGACGTGTTGTGCCTGGTGCACCACCACAGGGACCACTCAGCCCTCCTGGGCAAGTGTAACAGCTCCATCAAGGCGGCTCTCTGCACCGGCTCCTACCTGGATGTGTGTAAGACCGTGCAGTGGTTCCGGAACATGGTGGGCAACGCCTGGGCCCTCGTGGCCCACAAGTATGACTTCAAGCTCAGCCTGCCGCCGTCCGCCACCTCCTGCAAGCTCAGGCTGGACTACCGCTCAGGCCGCTTTCTCTCAATCCGCCTGGTCCTGGGTGTGCAACAGGAAGACACCTTGGTCTACCTGGTGAGTCAGGCCCCTGACCAGGAACAGCTCACCAGCGTGGACTGGCCCGAGTCCTTTGCAGCCTGTGAGCACTTGTTCCTAAAGCTGGTCGGGCGTTTTGCTCCCGAGAACACCTGTCACCTCAAGTGCCTCCAGATCATTTTGAGTCTCCGGGACCTTCAGAGTCTACCCCAGGGAGCATCCCACCCCATCCTCACCTCTTACCACTTCAAAACAGCCCTCATGCACCTGTTGCTGCAGCTGCCCCTAACAGACTGGCGGCATGGCATGCTCTCCCAGCGGCTCCAGGACATCCTCTGGTTCTTGGGCCAAGGCCTCCAGAGAAGGTCCCTCCATCATTTCCTCATTGGTAACACCTTTCTGCCCCTGACCATCCCGATCCCTAAGACATTTCGTAATGCTGAGCCCGTCAATCTCTTCCAACACCTGGTGCTAAACCCCATGGCACATTCACAGGCAGTGGAAGAGTTCCACAACCTTCTGACCCAGGTGAAAGCTCTGCCCTGTGCCTCGCTGGCTGGGACACATTAATGTACAGGCCATTAGAAAGCGGGAGAAGGTATTTCTGATTCTCAGGCTGCAACAGACTTTATTTTTTCAGACACATCAGCAGTATACGTGATCTTCACCTTGCCAGAGGGGACTACGATAGACTAAGACACTTAGGAGTACGTGAAGTGGTCGTGAGGAGGGGTCCAGTCTGCAGGGCCTAATCGAGGCTGGGTCTTTGAAGTTTTCTTCTCCTGACTTAACTTTCATCATGACCCCAAGAGGGCCCAGGGTAACAGATGTTATGGGAGGATCTTGCTGCTAAAGAGTTGAGATCCAGAAGAGGCCTGTGGAGTTGGGTTTTGTAGCAACACTGGAAGTCAGAGAACCAGAGAATACTTCCATTCCAGCTGATTCCTTCTTTTGTGAACGACTCCGAGCACATCCCTTGTAAACTGGTTTCCTTATTGAACTCAGCCCAACTCATATCCAAGCTGATAGCACTCCATTTTATCCCAAATACTGTGATGGTAGCTTCTCGTATTTTAATCGAATTTTTCAGACCTCCACTATTTGAAGATATAACCAAGATGTTTATTTGCCATTTTCTTAATTTAGCCCTATTTTCATATGATATGTGCAAGATAATATAGCTGTTTTATGCATCTGAAAAGAACTCCAATACTACCCAAATAACTTGACTCACAGACAAATATTAAGTCAACAGTGGCCTGTCCCATAATTGAAATAATGGATTTACTAAAATTAATTACATCGTCAACATCTGATGACCTCCTCAGTGCCTGGAAACATTATAAAACCCTTAAGGAGGACAGTCTTTTGGGGGGCTCTGCGATGAACAATTACGGTTTCTGAGGGGAGCCACTTATTTGTTAAATGGAAAGAAGGTTTAGCTACCACGTGCGGCTGTGCTTTTTCTCAGTCTGGTAATGCCTTTGTATTCTCTTTTCAAAGAAGACAAAGGGATTATTTGAACTGCGTGTGTGGGTTTGCAAAGCGGGGTCATCACAATCCAGGCCCACTGCCAGGGCTGGACAGGAAGGGACTGTGAATCAGTTCAGCTCTAACAAAGTCATAATTCTGGCCATATGATTGGTATATTTCCCCCTCTTTCAAAACCCTGGGCATCCTGGGGAGGAGTGTTAAGAAATGTGACTCTAGTTGTGGGTGTGGTTGTTTTGGAAATACCAGTGCTGTTCCTACCCAGCACTGCCAGGAAGATCTTCGGGGGAGGAGAACCTTGCCCCACATTTAATGTGACCTCATGGGGGGTTTAGGTGCTGGCCTCGTAGGCTTTGGTTATAGAATCCACACCCTCCCCGCAGCAAAAATCAATTACAAGTGTCCCAGAAGCTGATGCCAGCCAATATTTGGGGCTCCCACTGCTGCACGAGAGCTGCTGTGTTCTCGCGTTGTCAGCTGCTATCTGCCAGGTACAGCTTTCAAGTGCAGATGTGATGATGGTTGGTTCTATGCTGGTGGGATTTTGGTGTTTTAAAAACATCCACGTGTTTTTTGGGATTTCCCTGGTGGTGCAGTGGTTGAGAATCTGTCTGCCAATGCAGGGGACACAGGTTCGAGCCCTGGTCTGGGAAGATCCCACATGCCGCGGAGCAACTAAGCCCGTGTGCCACAACTACTGAGCCCACGTGCCACAACTAGTGAAGCCCGCGCGCCTACAGCCTGTGCTCCGCAACAAGAGAAGCCACCGCAGTGAGAAGCCCGCGCACCGCAACGAAGAGTAACTCCCCTCACTGCAACTAGACAAAGCCCACGTGCAGCAACAAAGACCCAACGCAGACAAAAATAAATTAATTAATTTAAAAATACATATGCTTTTTGTTTAGAAAATAATTTGCTGGTGTTTTACTTCCAAATCAATAAAGAAGATTATTTTCTGTATCGGTTGGAACCTGCAATACCAGCAGATCAGCATTCTCACATGCCTGTTCCCAAGAAGTTCACGTTACCCTGATTGCTTCATCCAGTACATCCTGGTGTTTCTCAGTGTACTTTGAACCAGTCTGCCCTGTGGTTTCCCAGTGGCATGGCCAGTAACCAGAAAAGAGTAATTCAGAATCTTAAGGAACACCTAAGTTATTCGTTTTCATGGTGTCCAAACCAAAATATCAGCCAAATTAAAAGGTCTTAATGTCTACAAACAACATATATAAACTCCAGAGGGCACAGGCCTATCAGGTAGAAAGAAGGTGGTATGATCTAGGACTGGGTGGTTTCTAGTCTAGTACAAGACAAGGAAGAAAATGTAAAGTTATGAGTGGGCGGAAGAATACAAAGGGAACAGTCAGCAAAGCTTGGGTGGGGCAGAGAGTATAAGAAAGAGTATAGAGAAAACAAGTATTAATGGGAAGAACAGAGCTGTTGTGCTCTGGGAATACTCTTACAATGAAAGGGGAAGCTTCCAGATACTCAGGAAGCTCAATTTTATTCTAAACAATACCTGGCTGGCACCCAGGATATAACAGCGATTATAGTAATGGGAATACTTAGCATTCATCGAGCATTGCCAATGGTCCAGGCACTGTTCTGCACATCTGGTAACTCATTTAATCTTCACACTATAACCCCACGAAGTGGGTGCTTTAACCCCTCCATTTTGCCTACGAGGAAACAGGCTCAGAAGGAGTATACATAGCTCATAAGTGGCAGAGCCTGGAAGAAAGTACCCGTCCTAGCAACCTTCCAGCACGATCTTGGGAATAAGATGTAGGGGTTACAGTGTTTTGAAAAGCATTATATTAATTTTAAGATAAACTATATTAATTTTAACATAAAGGGTGGTATGTTATTGTCTGGGAATTCTGGAAGATAGAAATTGTTGGTTCGTAGTCCAGTCCTTAGGAGGTCAGGAATTTTATATCACATACAAAAATTAAAGGCATTTGCTCAGAGGCCAAAACAAATGCAAAGCCATTTCAACTACATGCCCTGTTGAACCCCAGTGACTTGGTGGTTTATATCATGAACTACATTGATATAAGCCAGCTGCAGGCTGGAAGGTCAGGGCAAATTTCAGCCAAAAGACTGTTCAGGTAGCCAGCTGATAACACTATTATTCCTCACCTAAACTAAGGCTGTTTGGCATCCATTTTGGGGAATTAGAATCTGGGTGAGGAGTGAAAAATAGGGAAGGGGAATGGCTCCAGCACTTTTCTGGCAGATGAGGGGTGGAGGAGGGGCCCCACTACTTTTGTGGACAGAAGAGTTGAGCTTTGCAGGCCACTGATACCAGTGTTGAACGGATCTCTTGGCACCCGCCTAGTAGTCCTAATCCCCGCAGACAAAGAAGACATGCAGAACGGGAGGTGAAAGACCTGCCTGCACCAGGCGGGCCTGGCCTACAGAAATGCAGGGGGTGCAGTTGGCACTGCACACGGAGTCCCAGGCACTCAGCTCAGGAGGCTCCACTACAACCACCGGACAGCTTCACACGTCAGCCAATGGCTGATGGGTCTCCTAGGAGCCTTCCTCTGCTAAGAGTTCCAAGCCAGTTAAAAGCCCAGTGCGGGCAGGGGGCGGGGGGAGGTATTATCATCACTGTTTTATAAATAAGGAAGAAAATGGGGCCCAGAGAGGTTAAGACGCCCAATCCAGGATTAAGCTTTTCTTCGAACTTTGCTCATTCAGTACATATTTAAGCACTTGCTGTATCCGGCGCTAGCATCAGGCCCTGGGAAAACAATGGTGAGCAAAGACACGCTTTGTCCTCATGGGGCTGACAGTCTATGCAGGAGACAGATATGAAATAGTCCCCCCAGCAGATGTAAAAGGTTACCTATATGGGAAGAGAATCTAAAAAAAGTGGATATATGTATAACTGATTCACTTTGCTGTACACCTGAAACTCACACAACATTGTAAATCAACTATACTCCAGTGAAAATTAACAAAAAAAACAAGGGTGACAAGTTCCACTAAAGCCTCCAGTAAGGACACTTGAGCCTACCAGGGAAGGCCTCCCTGAGGAAGTGATATGAGCTGAAATCTGACAGGAGTTAACTCGGTGAAGATGAGGATGGAGAGGATCCTACGTAGAAGATGTGGCACATGCAGAGGCCCCGTGGTGAGAGCTGGCACCGTGAGGGCTAGTCTGAAAGGAGGCCCAGTGACTGGAGGGCAAGGAGAAAATGGAGGCAAGGTGCAAAGTGAGGCTGGAAAGGCTGTGGGGACCAGGCCCAGGAGGGCCTTGTAGATCATTTTAGAATCTCCCTGAGCAATGGCACCTTTGAAGCATTTTGGACTTTGGGAGGAAGCGACAGGTCGGTTTTGTACTTAGCAACCACCACCCTGGGCCCAAGGAGAAGCGGGTCAGAGCACGTTTGGGGCTGCTGCGGACCAGCGAGAAGGAAATATGGATGAAAAGAGATGCGGGATAGAAGAGATTTTTAGGAAGTAAAAAGAGCTCAGCAATGGATCATGTGTGAAGAGTGAGGGAGAGGGAGGCGTCCAGAATGACCCCTGGGTGCTGATTTGGGTTCCTGGGTAAATTTGTTTTCTTTCTTCTATCCCACACTGCCTTACACTAAAGATTTGAAGGTGGTCACTGGGAGAACAACTTCGTGCAAAAAATAAATAGGCTGGGCTTCCCTGGTGGCGCAGTGGTTGAGAGTCCGCCTGCCGATGCAGGGGACGCGGGTTCGTGCCCCGGTCCGGGAAGATCCCACATGCCGCGGAGTGGCTGGTCCCGTGAGCCATGGCCGCTGAGCCTGCGCGTCTGGAGCCTGTGCTCCGCAACGGGAGAGGCCACAACAGTGAGAGGCCCGTGACCGGCAAAAAAAAAAAAAAATAGGCTTAAAAAGTCGTTTTCAACAAGGTGGTACTTCTTTGGTTGCCAAAACGATTGAGGGGCACCCTTGGCATTTAGCGAGAAAATCGTGTCAGGGACGCTGAGCAGGAGTCCCACAGGCCAAGCGTTGTTTCACCCTGAATGCCAACAGCACCTTGGAGAAGAAGCACGGTATAAAATGCCATACGTGTGTTAAGACATTATAGGATGTTCGAGGGATATTTGGGGGAACGGCCCTGGCCTCTGCTCCTGTAATACAGTTTTTGGGATGAGATGAAGCAGAATGAACAGATGGATGGCACATTATACTCGTCTCACTTCCGACCTTAACCTTATTTTTTTTGAAAGGGAGGAAGATATCCAGGAATCTTTTCGCAAGAATCAATAAAAACGATGGTCTTCATTTAAAAAAAAAAATGTACACACAACATTTTGCATCTGTTCTTTCCCTGCCTGGAACACTCCTCATTCCGGTGTCGGCTACCTCTCACCTCCCTCCCACACCCCATCATCACTTTCTACCTCCTAGTGTTTTGCTGCCCTTATAGCACAGGTCGCGATGGGAAAATCAACCTTTGTTTCCTCAGTCACCTGCCTCCCCCACTAGTATGTAAATTCCGTGAAAGTAGAGCCCTTGCCCGCTCCGCTCCACGCTGGGTGGGTCCTAGCGCCCAGTTCTGCGTCTAGCGCTCGAAAGGAGGGAGTTTTCATACTATTTCCCGGGAGGTGGCGGGGGCGTCCATGGATCCATTACAGTCCCCCCAGGACCCGAGCTCGGAGCGCTCAATCCCTGCCGTCTCACTTCCACGCGGCGCGTCACGACCCTTTTCGCGCGGAGGAAGGACCAAGGCGGTCTGCGCAGGCGCGCCTCTGGCCCCGCCCACGGTGGCGTCATCACGGCCGTTATTACGCTCAGGCGTCTCGGCGGGCGATTTAAAACCAACTCTGGAGACGCGGAGGATAAGATGGGACCTCCCTGGCCCGGTGAGGCTGAGTGGGTGGGAGGCGGGCGGGAAGGGCCCGGTGAGAAGAGGTGCTCCGGGTGGCGGGGCTGGCGGGCTGGCCTGAGCCGGAAGAGCAGCTATTCTCGGCCTTGTCGTTGGCCTTGTTCTCCGCCGGCTGAAGTAGAGGCAGGCGGGATGGGGGAGAGGAGGGCCGGCGCAGGGTGGGCGGGCGGGTGCGTTCGGCCAATCAGGACGCGGCTTCGGCCCGCGCCGCTCTTGCCGCTGTGAGCCGGATGTGGGACGCCTTACTCTCTGGGCTCCTACATTTTGCGCGGTGTCTCTTTAAAAGGAGGTTTTCCTGGAAGGCACGTTAGTTCAGGGCCATGGAAGTATTGTGGTTACTGCTGTATACTTAATACGCATGTATTTATTTTTACATTCATTCAACTAGTATTGAGGGCCCCCTTCGGGCCAGAACCTTTTTCTTTCTTTCTTTCTTTTTTTTTTTTGCGGTACGCGGGCCTCTCACTGCTGTGGTCTCTCCCGTTGCGGAGCACAGGCTCCGGACGCGCTGGCTCAGCGGCCATGGCTCACGGGCCCAGCCGCTCCGCGGCATGTTGGATCCTCCCGGACCGGGGCACGAACCCTGTCCCCTGCATTGGCAGGCGGACTCTCCACCACTGCGCCACCAGGGAAGCCCCGGGCCAGAGCCTTTGTCAGATGCATAGATATAGCAAAGAACAAAACAGATAAGATCCCACCCTCTTAGAGCATGTATTTTAGTTCGGGAGACAGACAGGAAACGAAATAATTACAGATGAGGCTGAGTACTCAGATTGAGAAAAGCAGAGTCGGGGGAGGGTCCCTTTAGATTAGGGAGTCAGGGAAGATCTTTAAGCAAGATTCTGGGGAACGTGTTCAGGCAGAAGGAGCAAGTACAAAAAACGGGCAAAAGAGAAAGAGACTGACATGGGCGAGGACCAGGATTTTGTAACTGAACAGTGAGTGAGGTCGGGCAGGTAGTCAGGGCCTTTGTAGGTCTTGGTAAGAGGTTTGGAAATTTAGTTACATTTTGGATGTGGTAAGTGACTTACCTGAGTCAGGTGAAAGGGTCAATAATCACGTGGCTAAGAGCTTGACACTCAGGGCAGTGATATGGGCTGCTCAGGGAAGTGGCCTGTGGACTGAGAAGTAAATTTGGTCATCATCATCATATAGATGGCAGAACCATGGGAACAGGTGAGAACACTAGGAAGATCCTGTAGAGAAAATACTTGGGACCAACATTTAGAAGCTGGTTAGAGAAGGAAGAGCTAGAAAAACTCAGAAAAGAGTGGTGTTGTAGAAGCCAAGAGTGTTTCAAGTGCTGTTGACTCTCAAGAGGGATGAAGCCCGAAAAGTGACGATTGGTTTTGGCAACATGAAGCTGTGGTGGTGGGCGTGGGAGCCAGATCAGAGGGGTTGAAAAATGAGTAGGAGTTGAAATGGATACCGAAAGTGTTTTTGAGTTCAGTAACCATCTGCTGAATGAATGAATGTATAATGGGAAGGGAAGGAGAGAAATGGGGAGGGAATGTAAAGGGAAGGAGAGAAATCAGGGAAAGACAATTCTGAGAAATAAGGTGTGCCTCTAATTCCCATTCTGAGTTCCCCTCTTAGACAAATTCCTCCTTTAGTGCTTTCTATTTCTGTTTTTCTCTTGTCCCAAGGTCCAACTCCCTTCCTTACGTTGGTTGCAGTGCCCACATTCAAGTAGTCACAAGTCCTCTTGATTCGGTCTCTAAAAATGTCTGTTGCCTCCTTCCTATTTTTACTTTCTTCTTTTTTGTTTGTTTTGACCTCAGCTGAGAGTTATGTTAATCATACTCTAGCTTGTGGGAAGCTATCAGGGAAACATGTGAAGTTGTTCTTGTATTTTTAATTCTCTTTTATCCCCACTCTTCATTCTTTCCCTTCCCCTTACATGGGCAACCTTATAGTGTTTTTTGTGTGTCGCTATTTTTAATGTGTTCCTATAAAATGTGTGTGATATTATGCATATTTTTTTCATATCACCAATTCTGAACCAGCTGAGATATACATTCTTATTCTCCTTTGGAGGATGAAGAAGCAAACCCTTAGAGCATTTACTTAAAATTTCTCCAGTTAGTAAGTGAAGGAGCTGGAGTTTGAAGCCAAGCCTTCTGATTCTTAAATCTGGAAACTCTCTCCCCAGGTCTCTCAGTTCCTTCATCTCTGCCTTCCGAGGATCTTGTTTCTTGGCCTACTCTCATAGGCCATAGCCACTCTCCACCGTGGTCACACCCTAGACCTTGTCGCTGCACCACTCTGTCACCTCAGTGCACCCCGCCTCAATCACTCCTGTCTTTCCAGCTTACTCCCTCTTGTTCCCCGACTCCAACAATCCTTTGACCCAGCAGACCTGTATTCTTCTACTTTTCACTGTCTCTCACCTCTCTGCCCTTGTTCCCCTCCTTACTTAGCTTACATTCAGTGGTCGTTTGGTGTAATCACTCCCTTTCATATGCCCAAAACCCCTTGCCCTCTTCTTGCCTCCTTACACTTGCTTGACAAAATCACAACTCTGGTTAATCCCTACTCTGCCTACTCTGCTTGCACCCAGTGGTCTCAAGGGGACCCTAAAGCTGCCCAGCATTCATGCTGTATTCCCTGGTTCATCCACTCTCCTTTTAGATGATGATTTCATATCTTCCTTTCTCTCCTGAAATCTCCAATACCTCCTCCCCAGCCCTCACCCTTACCTGCTGAGTTTTTGGTTTTTAGCTGCTTCCTTTAATTTTTAAAAGATTATTTATTTATTTATTTGTTTGTTTTGGCTGCTCCGGGTCTTAGTTGCGGCATGTGGACTTCTTAGTCGTGGCATGCATGAGGGATCTAGTTCCCTGTCCAGGTATCAAACTCCGGCCCCCTGCATTGGGAGCGTGGAGTCTTACCCACTGGACCACCAGGGAAGTCCCTAGCGGCTTCCTATTTTACTAAGAAAATAAAAGCAATCAAAAGATATCCACGGGCTTCCCTGGTGGCGCAGCGGTTGGGAGTCCGCCTGCCAATACAGGGGACACGGGTTCGTGCCCCGGTCCGGGAGGATCCCACATGCCGCGGAGCGGCTGGGCCCGTGAGCCATGGCCGCTGGGCCTGCGCGTCCGGAGCCTGTGCTCCGCAACGGGAGAGGCCACGGCAGTGAGAGGCTCGCGTAACACAAAAAAAAAAAAAAAAAAAAAAAGATATCCGCAAGTCCACCAGTGCACCTTCTCCCCTACCTGCGTCTTTGCCTGTGTTCTTAGTCTTCCTTCCTTTTGCTGTGGATGGACTCTATGCTCTCAGCAAGGCAGCCCCTTTACCTGCTTGAGTACATTGTTCAGCAACTTTTACCCTTTCTTCTGCATGATCTCTGTGAATAACGGCCCTCTCAAAGATATCTGGAACCTGTGAGTATGTTGTTTTACATGGTAAAAGGGACTTTGTGGATATGATTTTTTAACATTTTTTAAATTAAATTTTATTGGAGCACAGTTGATTTACAATGTTGTGTTAGTTTCTGCTATACAGCAAAGTGAATCAGTTATACATATACATATATCCACTCTTTTTTAGATTCTGTTCCTATACAGGTCATTACAGAGTGTTGAGTAGAGTTCCCTGTGCTGTACAGTAGGTTCTTATTAGTTATCTGTTTTATATATAGTAGTGTGTATATGTCATTCCCAATCGCCCAGTTTATCCCTCCCCCCCCCACATTTCCCCCTTGGTAACCATAAATTTGTTTTCTACATCTGTGACTATTTCTGTTCTGTAAGTAGGTTCATTTGTACCATATTTTTACATTCCACATATAAGCGATATATGATATTTGTCTTTCTCTGTATGACTTACTTCACTCAGTATGACAATCTCTAGGTCCATCCATGTCACTGCAAATGCCATTATTTCATTCTTTTTTATGGCTGAGTTCTGGTTTGGTATTAGGGTGATGGTGGCCTCTCAGAATGAGCTTGGGAGTGTTCCTTCCTCTGCAGTTTTTTGGAATAGTTTGAGGAGAGGTGCTAACTCTTCTCTAAATGTTTGATAGAATTTGCCTGTGAAACCATCTAGTCCTGGATTTCTGTTTGTTGGAAGTTTTGTTTTGTTTTGTTTTGTTTTTCAGTCAGTTGAGGTGATATGAGTGCCAAAGAATAGAATTTAGAGCATACATTTATTCAGGGGCAGGAGAAAGAAGGAAAGACAGGAAATGAACAAGGGAGTGGCAAAGAGGAGGAGGCAGTGCCTGAGGCTCAAGGAAGCTGGAGACTGTACGAGGGCCACTCACTGTTGTGGCCTCTCCCGCTGTGGAGCACAGGCTCTGGACATGCAGGCTCAGCGGCCATGGCTCACGGGCCCAGCCGCTCCGCGGCATGTGGGATCTTCCTGTACCGGGGCACAAACCTGTGTCCCATGCATCGGCAGGCGGACTCTCAACCACTGCGCCACCAGGGAAGCCCTGTTGGAAGTTTTTAAATCACAGTTTCACTTTCATTACTTGTGATTGGTCTGTCCATATTTTCTATTTCTTCCTGGTTCAGTCTTGGAAGGTTGTACCTTTCTAAGCATTTGTCCGTTTCTTCTAGGTTGTTCATTTTATTGGCATATAATTGCTTGTAGTAGTCTCTTACGATCCTTTGTATTTCTGTGGTGTCCTTTGTAACTTCTCCTTTTTCGCTTCTAATTTTATTGATTTGAGTCCTCTCTCTTTTTTCTTGATGAGCCTGGCTAAAGGTTTATCGGTTTTGTTTATCTTCTCAAAGAACCAGCTTTTAGTTTTATTGATCTTTGCTCTTGTTTTCTTTGACTCTATTTCATTTATTTCTGCTCTGATCTTTATGATTTCTTTCCTTCTACTAACTTTAAGTTTTGTTTGTTCTTCTTTTTCTAGTTGCTTTAGGTGTAAGGTTAGGTTGTTTATTTGAGATTTTTCTTGTTTCCTGAGGTAAGATTGTATTGCTACAAACTTCCCTCTTAGAACTGCTTTTGCTGCGTCCCATAGGTTTTGGATTGTCATGTTTTCATTGTCATTTGTCTCTAGGTATTTTTTGATTTCCTCAGTGATCCATTTTTTAAAATAACTTATTTCTTTTTATTGCTGAATAGTATTCAGTCTTATGGATAAACCACATTTTGTCTGTCCATTCACCAGTTGATGGGTATTTGGATTGTTTCCACTATTTGACTATTACAAATAACACTGCTACAACATTCAGAGAGGGAGAAGGTAGTGTGAAGACAGAAACAGTGAGAGATTTGAAGACACTAAGCTGTTGGCTGGGAAGATGAAGGAAGAGGCCTATTTCTTACATGATAAGAAATGTAAGAAACGCACCCCTAGAAGCCAGAAAAGGTGTTCTGCCCTCAGAGTCTCAGGAAGGAGCCAGCCCTATGAATACCTTGACATTATCCCCAGAAACACTGGGATACACATTTCAGACTCTAAAATCCAGAACCGTAAGAGAATAAATTCGTGTTGTTTTAAACCACTAAATTTGTGGTAATTTGTCCCAGCAGCAAAAGGAAACTACAGTAAGTCCCCTACATATGAACGAGTTCCGTTCTGAGAGCGTGTTCGTAAGTCCAGTTTGTTCGTAAGTCCAACAAAGTTAGCCTAGGTACCCAACTAACATAATCGGCTATATAGTACTGTACTGTAATAGGTTTCTAATACTTTTCACACAAATAATACATAGAAAACAAAAAATAAAACATTTTTAGTCTTTTCTCACTTGAAAAGTACAGTAGTACAGTACAACAGCTGGCATACAGGGGCTGGCATCGAGTGAACAGGAAAGAAGCGTTACTCACTGGAGGAGGGAGAGAAGGTGGGAGATGGTAGAGCTGCAGGATCATGAGCAATAGGAGACAGAGGGCAAGCTGCAATTTCACTCATGCCTGACATTGATGGCACAGGTTCTTGTTCCTTGCTGGAACCAGATGCATGTTTGCATCTTTGAAAGTTTGCAATGTGAAGGTTTGTTTAGTAACATATTGTTTAGTCTCCATGTGTTTGTGTTCTTTACAGTTTTTTCCCTGTAATTGATTTCTAATCTCATAGCGTTGTGGTCGGAAAAGATGCTTGGCATGATTTCAGTTGTGGATTTGATTAAGTTAAGGATCTTGAGATGGGGAGATTATCCTGGATTATCTGGGTGGGCCCAACGTAATCACAATGGTCCTTATAAAAGGGATGCAGGAGGGCCAAAGTCAGAGGAGAGGTGATGACAGAAACAAGAGGTTGGAGTGATGGAAGGAAGGCACCGTAAGCCAAGGATTGTAGGTGGCCTCTAGAACCTGAAAAAGGCAAAGAAACAGATTATTCCGTAAAGCCTCTAGAGAGAATGCAGTCCAGCTGACACCTTGATTTTAGACTTCTGACTCATGAATTGCAAGAGAATACATTTATGTTCTATGAACCATTAAGTTTGTGGTAATTTGTTATAGCAGCACTAGGAGACTAATACGGTCTGTTTGCTTCATTTTTTTCTACCAAGCTGGGTTTTATTTTTTTCATTTTAAAATTAGTTTCTTGACCTCACTTCCCTTTCAACTGCCTTCCTCCCATTTCCCTTCTTCCTTTACAGCATGAGTCCTTGAAAACCATGTCCCCATTTTCTCTCTCCAATTTCTCTTCTCCCATCTCCCTTTTTTTGTCCCTCCTATCTTCTCTTGAATCTGTGCCTGTTTGACTTTCTCTTTGTCACCCTGCACTCAAGGAAAACTGCTCTTCTCAATAACCTCTGGGTTGCTAAATCTAATGATCAGTTCTCTGTCCTCATCTCATTTGACCTGTCAGCTGCATTTGACATAGTTCATTACTCCTTCCTCCCCTGAAATATTTTCTTCACCTACTTGTGGAATGCCACACTTGCCTTCACTAGTTACACATTCCCCATCTCTTCACTGATTCCTCGTTTCCTTCTCTTTAAACTTTTGAAGTATTCTAGGACTCAGCCTTCTGCTTTTTTCTATTTGTCCTCATTTTTTGGTCTTCTCATCTAGTCTTACGGCTTTGAATACCCTCTCTATGGTTACAACATCCACGTTTATATATCCAGCCCAGAACTTTCCCCTAAACTCTAGACTTAAATATCTGGCTCTCTACCCCAGTTGGATGACTAGTAAGTCTCTCAAATCCAGCAGGCCCCAAACTGAGCCCTGACCTTGCCTCCTTTCCCCACAAATATGCTTCTCCTGTAGTCTTCCTCTCTCAGGTCCTGGCAACTCCATTTCATCAGTTGTTCAGGGTAGTGTTGTAGTTATCCTTCATTCTTCTGTTTTTTCTCATGCCCCACATTTAATCCATCAGGAAATCACGTTGGCTCTACCTTGAGACTATATCCGGTGTCTGACCACTGCCTACCTCCACTGCCCCCTCTCTGGTGTGAGCCACCAGCATCTCTTATCCTGGTTGTTGGTAGTTGCCTTCTAATTGGTCTTCCTGCTTGTCCTTTCAGTTTTCAACAGAATAGCCATAGGGATCTTCGTGAAGCATAAGTTAGATCACTTTATTCCTCTTCTCACCACCTTCCAATCACTTCCCTTCTCACTGCTCATGAAAGCCCAGGTCTTTACAGTAGCCCATAAGTAAGGCTCATACACCCCTACCGGCCGTCTCTCCCTTATTCTGACTGATTGGTGCTCCTGCCCTACCAGGCCCCGCAGGTCTGACATCCTGTGACCTCTCTCACTTCCGTGCTTCCCTCTCACTGCTTCTGCCACACTGGCCCCTCAAACGTGCCAGGCATGTTCCTGCCTCTGTACTTGCTGTTTCCCCTGCTTCCATGTAGCTTCCTGCAAATATCTGCACGGTCTTGATTCTGATGTTACCTTGCTGAAACGTTTCCTTGACACTATATTAAAAATGACCTCCCACCTCCATTCCCCAGTCCTCCTTATTCCCCTTCCATGCTTTACTTTTCCCCATGGCTTTTATCTCCATCTAACATGCCATCCATTTTCTAACTTCTTATTATGAAAGTGTTCAAACATACAGGGACGTTGAAAGACTTAGACAGTAAATAGCCTCACACTCACAACTTAAACCCAATTGTTAACATTTTGCCATATTTTTCCTCTCTATCACACACACACACACACACACACACACTGTTTTGACTGATTCATTTGAAAGTTGCACACACCATGTCATATCACCCCTAAGTTGTTCCCTATGCATCTTCCAAAAGTAAAGATATTCTTTTACATACCATTATATCATTATCACACCTAAGAAAATAAAAATCAATTCCCTAATGTTCCCTGATATCCAGACTATATTCCAGATTTCGCTGTTTATCCCCAAAATGTTGTTTATAGTTAATTTTTTTGTTTGACCAAGGATTGGCTGAAAGTTCAGAGGTTATTTTTGGTTTGTATGACTCTTTGGTTTCTTTTGCTCAAGAAGAATCCCCTACTTTTTTTTTCTTTTTTCTTTTTTTTGACATTGACTTTTTTAAGAGCTAACTGTCCCATATTCTGGAATTGTCTAAATGTTTGTTTCTGATATCATTTAACTTGTTCTCTAGCCCTTATATTTCTTATAAACTGGAAGTTAGATTTAAAGTCTTGGTTAAATTTAGGTTAAGCATATTTGGCAAAGTATTTTACGGATGATGCTCTGAATTTCATATTTTGTCCCGTAAGGAGATGAGTAAGTTTCAAGTTGTCTCATTTTTAGAGAGGCTACATCTGATTGTTTGGTTAACGTGGTGACTGCTAGATCTTTCGTTGTAAAAGACATTTTTCCCTTTGCAGTTAGCAAGTAATCTGTGGGCAGTTCTTTGGAATATTTATTTAGTTTACAAATTTGTGTTGCTTATTCTGTCTCCCTGCTGGGATTAGAACCTAGTCTGTCTGACATGATAGCCCCCTCACCCTTATGTCAGCATCTTATCTTTTCTCTCTTGCCTGTCATCATGGTTGTATGTATCTGTTGTTCTGCTGGTTTGTGAGCTTACCAGAGGCAGCGACTTGTTCTTACCACTGTTACATCCCATTTAGTGCTTTAGGTTGACAGTAGCTGCACAGGGGATATTTAGTGCTTTAGGTTGCACAGTGGATATTTGTCACAGTGGATATACTGTCAGTTGACAGTAGCTGCACAGGGGATATTTGTCCAGATTGGCAGGAGCATCAGAAACCCATCACCCCCCAAGAAACCCGAACTACAGAGGTTCTAGCCATACGATATTAGAGTTGGAAAAGATCTTGGTGGGAAATGTGCTGTGAACTTCCACCCTAGGACAGGTCCCAGCCCCTGTTTAGACGTAGGAAATGTCCTGCTTAAGGTTTCCTGAGCAAGTGTTTTGTTCCACTGCTGTCAGCCACAATGAAGAACTCTCCTTCAGGGACCCGTGAATGCCACCACAGCACCTCCTCACCCTCAGAGCAGGTGTTCTCCATGGCCCTGCCCAGGAAGGCCCCTCTCAATACTCCTGGCACCCCAGTCCTTGAAGACTTTCCTCAGAATGACGATGAGAAGGAGCGGCTGCAGCGGAGGCGCTCCAGGGTCTTTGACCTGCAGTTCAGCACAGACTCGCCTCATTTGCTGGCCTCCCCCTCCAGTAGGTGAGTGGGCGCTGGGCTGCCTTGTTGTGGTGGGTTACGTGGGTTTGCATTACCACAATACCTTGTGGATTCTGGGTCTAGATTTTGAAAAGATCCAGTGTCGTTGATCCTTGCCAGAGTTGTTTTTTTTTTTTTTTCCTTTAGGAATGTTGATGTTTCAGCTACGATTCCTAAGTTTACAAACACGCAGATTACTGAGCATTACTCCACCTGTATCAAACTGTCTGCTGAAAACGTGAGTATCTGCGGGTTTAAGCAGTGACGATTTTGCAGCTTGATCAGAGAGGAGATCTAGTCCTCTTGATTCTGTAGAGAATGCATGATCAGTGATTGTGCACTTTTATTCTCTAGTGACTCTTCTCAGTGCTGGTGTTTTCAATGTGGTTTTACTGTTTCTTATAGACCTTTGGTGTCCCTCTGACAAGTTGCCTGCCCCCTGTGGTGTGTCACGAGGCAGCACACTAGGGGTTAATAGTGTAGTTTTGGAGCTAGATAGTAGATAGATAGTAGGGTTGTGGGCTAATTGTGAGCCCTAGATCTAGCCTGAGTTGGAATCCTGTCACTTACAAATCTGCGTGGCCTTGGCAAGTCACTCAGCCACTGTGCTGCAGGGTGGTCCTCCTCTGTAAAATGGGAATGAGAATAGTCCTTGCCTGAGAGTTGTTCTTAGGGTCACTGAGCCCCTCTGTGTCAGTGCTTAGAATAGGACCTGCACACAGGAACACTCAGGAATTGTGTGCTGTCACTCCAGACCTTGAGAATGAGGAAGTACACACGTGGATTTAGCTGTATCACCAGATGTTTGTGGGAATGGATATCTGTGTTGAGATGTGGGATATTCCTGTTTAAAAGTTTAGCTTCCCATGACAGGGTAGCATTATTTATGTAAGCATAGGCTATAAATAAAAAACCTTTCTAAAACTTTCTGTTTTCAGAAAATCACCACCAAGAATGCTTTTGGCTTGCACTTGATTGATTTTATGTCAGAGATTCTTAAACAGAAAGATGCCGAACCGACCAACTTTAAAGTAAGAAGGATGTTCACCTTCTCTTGCATCTGCATTAATGCTAGTGATTGCTAATCCTTAGCATAGCACAATAATTGAATTCTACAAATACATGAGAGCCTTCCTTGTTTAAGACATTTTATTAGCTACTTTACTTTCTTTCCTTAACTGATGAAATGTAGAGAAAATATCTGTTATTTTTTTTTATTCCCTGTGTTAGGGGAATCTTTTGCATTTTTTTCTTAAGGGCTAGTACATATTTTATGCAGATCACTTTGTTTTGCCGTTCAGCTGCTCCTTTTTTATGATCACCGTGAGTACAGCTCTGCTTGTTTGACTAGGTGGCTGCCGGCACTCTGGATGCCAGCACCAAGATCTATGCTGTGCGCGTAGATGCCGTCCATGCTGATGTATACAGAGTCCTTGGTGGGCTGGGCAAGGATGCACCATCTCCCGAAGAAGAAGAGGGCCATGGTGCAGGTACATGGGTTGGGATCTGGATGTAAGGGGCTTTTTTAAAGGGTGTTGCAGGTAGTTATTTGAGTAACATACTGAAATGAAGTCACAAGAATTCACTTCTCTCATTCTGTTGAAGACATGGGTATTTTCAGAATTATATTTGAGAAGATACTCAAACACTAGATTTGTTCTTCTTTGGAAAAGAGAAGGACCTTATAAAAGCTTTTAGATTTTATTTAGACAAGATTGAGTAAACATCACCAACTAGGGAGCTTCTGATTTGGGGAGTCTTTGGAAATTGACTTGTATCAGAAACCAAATACTTAATCTAGTAGTTTGGTTTCTCCCTAAGCTGCGGATTAGACGTGCCTGCTGCTTTGAGCGGATGGCATGTGTTTTAATTACGATCACTCTCTAGAGTTTTGAAGAACTTGAATTGATAAGTTCAGTTACGTGCTCCGAAGCAGCCCCTGCAGTGCACGGTCTTACTCCTTGTAGATGGAAGTGCAACCGAAACAGGAACAACCAAGAAGGCTCCAAAGCCAAGGAAGAAGCACTTGTACAAAACCATCGAGCCGAATATAAACAACCTCAACGTCTCCGAAGCAGATCGAAAGTGTGAGGTGAGAAACTGTGTGCCCAGTGTAGTCTCTGACTAATTCAGAGGCTCAGTGGCAGAAACTTGCTGCTATGTGCTTGTTCAGGCCTCCAGGGAGTAAAATATTCAACTGGTGTCTCTGCATTGTCATCCTTTAGCTTTACAGCGAAGACTGACAGGGTTAGGTCCCTGCTTTTCCCTCAGTATTTCAGAATGATTGAGTAGAACGAGATGGCAAATTACTGAGAAAACCCATTGATTAAAATATTAATTTTCTTCTGTAGTATATGCAGCAGTGGTGATGACAGCTAACATTTATTGTGTGTCTACCAGGCACACCGTGCTGCCCAAGGCCCGTGTCCTGTGTTAACCCATTCTGTCCTTACAACATCCTTGCTACATTTTATGAAGAGGTAATTGAGGTTCAGGGCTGTGGAGTAACTTGTCCTAGATGACGTAATTAGTAAGTAAACTGGGATTTGAAACTAAGTGGTCTGGCTCCAGAGTCCATGCTCTAAACAACCTTACATGATTTAGCAAATCCTGAGGAATCTTCTTAAAGGCATGGTACCAGAGGCCTCTTTATAAATTAGCAGTTAATTTAAAGCAAACAGATGTTGCTACAATTAAAAAAATTTTTTGCTATTAAAAACAATTTCAGTGAACATTCTTGTACCTGTTTGCATTCTTCTGGGAGTATATTTGTAAGAAAATTCTGAGACATGAAATTTCCATTGCCCTCACAAAAAGATTACACCAACTTACTCTCCCACCAACGATGAACTAGATTATTTCTTTCTCTAACCTGCATCCCACCAACGATGGACTAGATTATTTCTTTCTCTTACCTTTCTCTTTCTTTCTCTTACCTTAGTAATTAAAGTCACGAGACTGGAATTGATCACCAAGGGAATAAGTGTATGTGGAAAAAGGACTGGGCCCGGATACCCCTGTCTTCACAGTTCAGAGAGCTGAATAAGCAACGTCCAGTAGGTGGGGGAAGACCAGGAGAGTGTGGTATTGAAATGAGTGTTTTAGGGAGGATGGAGTGGTCAACCGTGTCAAATGTGGCAGCCTGAGGCCATGGTGAGCTTAGTGAAGGGGCCCTGGGAAGCTGCAGCTCAGACCTCCAAGGAAGGGGTGCTGCTTGGCTGATGCTGGTGTCCCCGAGTTTGGAGGAGGGGCTTGGGGGCCCAGGACCCAGATGTCTGATGAGGGAATGCCCACTGGTGCTGGTGTCTCTTATTGACACCCAGCGAGGTTGGTTCTGTGAGTATAAGGAAAAAGTACAAGTTAAATTCAGCTACTGCCCAGGTAGGACCTGCTGCTGCTGGGTTGGTGAATCACTGCTGGGTGACACTCCCAGGAACAGGAATCCTGCAGAAGGAAGTCTGTCCCTTCTCCTTCCTCCAGCCCTGCCATCTCCCTCTAGTGCCCCCTTTTGGTGGAGCCCAATAGGGAGCTGCTGGCACAGCTGAAGTGTGGTCTCCAGTCCAGCATCACAGAGCAAAGTATAGAAGGTAGGTTTGGAGCTGAGTGGCAATAGCTTAATAACTGCCAGAGAGGCAAAGTCTTGCAATATCTACTTCCAAGAAGGTTGGAAGTTACTATGTATAAAATAAATAAGCTACAAGAATATATTGTACAGCACAGGGAATAGAGCCACGTTACCTGTTACCTGTTACATGTTACCTGTTCCCAACAGGTAACATTTTTCATATTTGCTTTACAAATATGGGATTACAGGGAGAAAGCAAATATGAAAAATGTACAGGGAGAAAGCAAATATGAAAAATGTTACCTTTTGGGAAATCTAGGTAAAATTTACACAGAGATTCATATTACTATTTAAGCATTCTTGTAGGTTTGAAATTTTTCAAAATGAATTGGGCAGGGGGAAATAAATGGGAAGGGAGGCAGTTTTTTAGAAGAGTTTTGCTATAAATTGGGGCAGAGTAATGGAATGGCAAGGGAAAGTAAGGTCCTGAGTTTTTGTGTTTTTTTGGTTTTGTTTTTGTTTTTTTAAAGAATGATGTAGTATTTATTGACATGAGAATATTTGCACAGTATATTCTTTTTTAATTTTTAAAAATTATTTTTGAGGTGTAGTTTATTTACAATGTTATATTAGTTTCAGGTGTACAACACAGTGATTCAAAGTTTTTATAGATTATACTTCATTTAAAATTATAAAATATTGGCTCTATTCCCTGTGCTGTACAATATATTCTTGTAGCTTATTTATTTTTTACATAGTAATTTGTACCTCTTAATCCCCTACCCCTATCTTGCCCCTTCCCTTTCCCTCTCCCCACTGGTAAACACTAGTTTGTTCTCTATATCTTTGAGTCTGTTTCTATTTTGTTATATACATTCCTTTGTTTTACTTTTTAGATTTCATATATAAGTGATAACATACAGTATTTGTCTTTCTCTGTCTGGCTTATTTCACTAAGCATAATAACCCCCAGCCATGTTGAGGTCCAGCCATGCTGTTGCAAACAGCGAAACATCATTTTTTTTTTATGGCTAAGTAGTATTCCATTGTGTGTGTGTGTGTGTATATTTTCTTACAAATATACTCCCAGAAGAATGCAAACAGGTACAAGAATGTTCACTGAAATTGTTTTTAATAGAAAAATTTTTTTTTTAATTGTAAAATTTTTTTTTAAATTGTAGCAACATCTGTTTGCTTCCATATCTTGGCTCTTGTAAATAATGTCTCTGTGAACATTGGGATGCATGTATCTTTTCAAATCAGTGTTTTCGTTTTCTTCAGATATATACCCAGGAGTGGAATTGCTGGATCAAATGGTAGTTTTGTTTTTAGTGTTTTGGAAACCCTCCATAGTGGCTGCACTAATTTACATTCTCACCAACTATATACAAGGGTTTCCTTTTCTCCACATCCTTATCAGCATTTGTTATTTGTGGTCTTTTTTTGTTTTTAATTAATTTATTTTATTTTTGGCTGCATCGGGTCTTTCTTGCTGCACACAGGCTTTCTCTAGTTGCAGTGAGTGGGGGCTACTCTTCACTGCAGTACACGGGCCTCTCATTGCAGTGGCTTCTCTTGTTGCGGAGCATGGGCCCTAGGCATGCGGGCTTCAGTAGTTGTGGCCCACGGACTTAGCTCTGTGGCATGTGGGATATTCCTGGACCAGGGCTTGAACCCGTGTCCCCTGCATTGGCAGGCAGATTCTTAACCACTGCGCCACCAGGGAAGACCCTGTTTATCGTCTTTTTTTTTTTTTTTTGCGGTACGCGGGCCTCTCACTGTTGTGGCCTCTCCCGTTGCGGAGCACAGGCTCCGGACGCGCAGGCTTAGCGGCCATGGCTCACGGGCCCAGCCGCTCCGTGGCATGTGGGATCTTCCCGGACCGGGGCACGAACCCGTGTCCCCTGCATCGGCAGGTGGACTCTCAGCCACTGCGCCACCAGGGAAGGCCTCTCATTTTAGTTTTGATTTGCATTTCTCTGATGATTAGCAGTGTTGAACATCTTTCCGTGTGTCTGTTTGCTATCTGTGTGTCTTCTTTGGAAAAATGTCTGTTTACATCTTCTGCCCATTTTTTAATTGGGTTGTTTGTTGTTTTTGATTTTGAGTTGTATGAGCTGTTTAAATATTTTGGATATTAACCCCTTATCGGTCATATCATTTGCAATTATTTCCTCCCAGTCAAGTAGGCTGTCTTTTCATTTTGTCAGTGGTTCCCTTTGCTGTGCAAAAGCGCTTGAGTTTAATTAGGTCTCATTTGTTTATTTTTGCTTTTGTTTCCTTTGCCTTAGGAGACAGATCCAAAAAAATAACTGCTACAATTTGTCAAAGAGTGTTCTGGCTGTGTATACTTCTAGGAGTTTCATGGTTTCCAGTCTTACATTTAGGTCTTTAATCCATTTTGTGTTTATTTTTGTGTATGGTGTTAGAAAGTGTTCTAACTTCATTCTTTTGTATGTAGCTGTCCAGTTTTCTCACCACAACTTATTGAAGAGATCATTTTTTTCTCTATTGTTTATTCTTGCCTCCTTTTTCATAGATTAATTGACCATAAGTGCATGGGTTTACTTCTGGGCTTTCTATCTTGTTCCACTGATCTATGTGTCTGTTTTTTGTGCCAGTACCATACTGTTTAGATTACTGTAGCTTTGTAGTATAGTCCGAAGTCCGAGAGTGTGAATCCTCCAGCTCTGTTCTTCTTTCTCAGGATTGTTTTGGCTATTTGGGGTCTTTTGTGTTTCCATACAAATTTTATAATTATTTGTTCTAGTTCTGTGAAAAATGCCTTTTTGTTGTTTGCTTTTTTAAATGGGAGAATTATCAGCATGTTTACTTGTTGATGGCAACAGTCTAGTGGAGTAGGAATTATTGATGGCACAGAAAAGGGAGGAGAAATTCTAGGGTGGTGTTTGAGCAGGTGAGAAGGGCAAGGATTGGATGGCTTGGATGGGGCTTGTCTGAGGAGCACAGTGGCTGATGAGAGGTGGGGCTTGAGTGTGTGCACATGGGTGCATTCTGGATATTCACTTCTGGTTGTGCTTCCCCTTCCACCCCCCACTCCCACCCCCATCAGTGAAATAAGCCAGATCTTCAACTGACAGTATAGAGGAGGAAAGTGTTGGAGGTTTGAAGAGAGGATAAGGTAGTAGGGAGTCATCTAGGAAGATGGGAGAGTGGAGGGACTAGGGAAATGTAGTTTGATGGCTAGACAACACTTAGGGTTTCCCTGAGGGCACTGGAGGATGGATTTATAGTGAGGTCAGTCAGCATGACTATATCTTTTTTTTTTGGCTCTGTCGGGTCTTTGTTGTGGTACATGGGATCTTCATTGCAGCATGCGGGTCTTTCGTTGAGGTGCGCAGGCTCTTCGTTGTGATGCATGGGCTTCTCTCTAGTTGTGGCGCACAGGCTCCAAAACACATGGGCTCAGTAGTTGTGGCACGCAGGCTTAGTTGCCCCGCAGCATGTGGGATCTTAGTTCCCCAACCAGGGATGGAACCTGCGTCCCCTGTATTGGAAGGTGGATTCTTAACCATTGGACCACCAGGGAAGTTCCATGACTTTGTGTCTTTCTCCAGCCATGACTGGCTGTGTGGGTGCAAGCATGGAGTAGGCAGAAAGTTAGATTTAACAAAGGATTGTGTTTAGCTGAGTGAATGTGACACAGCTGAAAGGGGCGCTGGAGCTGAGAGTGTAGGCAAGGGGGTGGTTGTGATCATTGCTTGTGGAATTTTAGCTGGGAAAAGAGGTGTGTGAAGGACAGCCATGTGACCAGTAGACTGTAGGGCCTGATGGGACCAAAGGCATCTTGGCATTGGAGAAGGTGTAGTCTGGAAAGACAAGAGGTGGTTGTCAGAGAGGGGCACTTGGAATTGGTCATACAGAGAGGTTGCAGTCCTGGTTAATGATTCAATTCAGAAAACAGGCCAGGGAGCAAAAGGCAGAGGAGGCAGGGGGTCATGCTAGGATCCCATGAGTCTTGGGGTTCTTAGGATGAAGCACAAGACCACGCAGGCTCAGTGGCCATGGCTCACGGGCCCAGCCGCTCTGCGGCATGTGGGATCTTCCCAGACCAGGGCACGAACCCGTGTCCCCTGCATCGTCAGGCAGACTCTCAACCACTGCGCCACCAGGGAAGCCCTAGTTATCTATTTTATACATAGTATCAATAGTGTATATATGTCAATCCCAATCTCCCAATTCATCCTACACCCACTTCCCCCCCGGTATCCATACTTCTGTTCTCTACGTTTGTGTCTCTATTTCTGCTTTGCAAATAAATTCATCTATATCGTTTTTCTAGATTCCACATATAAGTGATAGTGTACAATATTTTTCTCTTCCTGACTTCACTCTGTATGACAATCTGTAGGTCGATCCACATCTCTGCAGATTGCATAATTTCCTTCCTTTTTATGGTTCAGTAATATTCCATTGTATATATGTACCACATTTTCCTTATCCATTCTTCTGTTGATGGACATTTAGGTTGCTTCCATGTCCTGGCTATTGTAATTAGTGCTGCAGTGAACATTGGGGTGTATGTATCTTTTTGAATTATGGTTTTCTCTGAGTCTATGCCCAGGAGTGGGATTGCTGGGTCAAGTGGTAGTTCTATTTTTAGTTTTTTAAGGAACCTCCATTCTGTTCTCCATAGTGGCTGTATCAAGTTACATTCCCACCAATGGTGTAGGAGGGTTCCCTTTTCTCCACACCCTCTCTAGCATTTATTGTTTGTGGATTTTTAGGTGATTGCCATTCTGACCAGTGTGAGGTGATACCTCATTGTAGTTTTGATTTGCATTTCTCTAATAATTAGTGATGTTGAGCATCTTTTCATGTGTTTGTTGGCCATCTGTATGTCTTCTTTGGAGAAATGTCTATTTAAGTCTTCTGCCCATTTTTTGATTGGGTTGTTTGTAAACAAACAGATTGACACGGTATAAGCTTGTCACCATTTACTGTGTACATTTATCCATCTGACCATGTACAGCCCTCCTTTTGAACTGGGATGGGATTTTACCTGATCAGTTAGAAAGGCCCTCCCCCTTTTTTGATCATGTGCAGAGACATTTCAATCCAGTATATGCAGCTGCGAATGAGCAGGGTCCAGTGAATGAGATTTTCTATTTCCTATGGCTACATCCCATAATTCTGGGTTCCCTCTGTTTTTGTGCTCAGATTGATCCCATGTTCCAGAAGACAGCAGCCTCGTTTGATGAGTGCAGTACAGCAGGGGTGTTTCTCTCCACCCTCCACTGCCACGACTATAGAAGTGAGCTGCTCTTTCCCTCCGATGTCCAGACTCTCTCCACTGGAGAACCTCTTGACTTGCCGGATTTAGGTTGGGTGGAAATGACCGATTTAAAAGGTAGGTCCACGTGATGCCTTTTAGCAGAGCAGTTCCGTCATCAGAGAAGTTTCTACATAACCATGGGTGTAGTAAGCCCATCATGCTCTTCTGTTGCTTATTTGCCCAGAAGGTTCCTCTGGAATGACAAAGTGGGCATTTTTTCGGGAGAAACTAAGTTTTCAGCCTGTCTGCAGCATGGAGTCTTCAACAGTAGTAGCCAGTGCTCGTGGTCTGTATGTGCCACGTCCTTCAGGTGCCCTGCTAGCAGTCACCCTGGAGTGTCAGAGTTTTGGACTTGGGAGGGGGGCTTTACGAGACTTGTTGAGCCAGAGGCCTGTTACTAACCCAGGGGATCCTGAGGAGAAGAGGGCTTTGTGAACTGTTTTCAGAATCCTCCGTGGTGGTCTAAGAACAGATCTGTCTTGTTGTCAGTCCCTCATACAGGCTTGGCAGTGACTTTACCCCCCTTCCACACCCCCCTCTGGGAGATCCTCTGAGGACAGGCCCAGGGTGGTGTGAGGGCCAGGCGCTGTTCTCCCGTGGAATGATTTTCATGTGTACATGAAATGGTTCCTCCCCTCTGCAGGGCTACGCAGATGTTACGGGGCCCATTCTCCTGTTTATTCTTGTCTAAAATTTGCTGAGTATAACTATTTTGTACTAACAATTGTCCAGGTGTATGCACTCAGCTGAGGTAGGTAATCTATACCTAGTTTAATTTGGGACTAGAATGAGTGGCATTGCACAATTGGCTGTGCACTTACTATGCTTTAAGGATGGGTTTTTGATTTCCCAACTCTAGCATAGGGCACAGAGTCGATTTCAGAGTCAAAGTCTGTGCTTTGGGTTTCTGCTCTAGTGTTTTCCTCATTCCTGGGATGCCAGTGTGGAGCCTGCCTCTAGTGTGGGCATGTGCCTGAGTGCGCGCCCTCTGCTAGGAGAGTGGTCTGCAAACAGATCGGCTGCCAGCCAGCCTCTTCCCGAGAAACAGGAGGTGGCCGTGCCCCTCCCTCCATGGTGCTGCCCTGGTCATCTTGAGGGGGTGAGGCGTGTCTCCATCCTGCTCTGAACCCTCTTTGTGATCTTCCTGTCCTCCCAGCGCCCCTGCAGCAGTGTGTGGAAGACCGTCAGATCTGCCCTTCCCTGGCGGGGTTCCAGTTCACTAAATGGGACAGTGAAACACATAATGAGGTGTGGTCAATTTCTGGACTTCTGAGGGCTCTGGGCATTTCTCCAACAGCTCGTGGTTTCAGTGAGATGGCCTAAGATTAGTTCTGCCCAATGGGAACCAAAACTGTGGCATCGTTTTTATTTAGCCAGCAGTACAGAAAATATTTCCCTTGGCTCCTCTGTGCGGACTAAGCCCTGGGGCAGGGGTGGGAGTGGTGTGTGCTGCAGCAGGCTCACTAGCCAGCTGGGATTAGAGTACTGGGATCAGCTTCATGTCTGCTTCCCCAGGGTAAGGCAGTCCTTCCACTCCTGGGTGCACGATTTTTATCAGATTTACTCTCAAACATGGTTGTCCCAGTGGCCTCTGGTCTCTTAGGCTGCTGTCAAGCTTGAGGAATTTCCTCCTCTTCAGGGTTGAGTCCCTTGGCACAGAGTTTCCTGAGAAATTATCACGTGTAAAGCCTTCCTCTGTGTATTTTTAGCCTGGCCCCCTTTAGCCTACTTACTACAACCTCCAAAATAAATGGTTTCCATGGAAAACTGTCTTCTCTAAACATGTAGTTAAAGGATGTAGATTCCTGTTCCATGTTTTACAAAATGTGCCTAACGACAATACAGCTTCGTCCTGTGCCACACAATATAAACTTCCTCAGCGCTTTGCTGTCGTGAGAACACTGGCTCCGGGGAGTGGCGGGGGGGGGGGTCCTCCAGCAGTGGCGGGGGTGGTGACGGGAATGCAGAGAACTGGGGGCTCTCTTTGTCCCTTCCAGTCGGTGTCGGCCCTGGTGGACAAGTTTAAGAAGAACGATCAGGTGTTTGACATCAATGCCGAGGTGGAGGAGAGCGACTGCGGGGACTTCCCTATTGGGGCCTTGGAGGACGACTTTGATGCCAATGATGAACCGGACTACACCGCAGTTGGGGATCACACCAAGTTCGGGAGCTGGAAGGAGCCCTGCCACGTTCAGAGCTGCCAGTAAGGCGCTCAGGGCCACTGGAATGTTCCCGTAGGAGTTTTCCCAGATTTCCTGCTGGGACACTCTAATTTTGTCTCTCTGATTGGCTGGGCTTCTGTGCTCTGTTGTCACACAGGCTGAGCCATTCTGACTCACCATGGAATCAATCTGCCTTTGAATGTCAGCTCAGCCACTTATTGGTCATAATCCTGACATTGCAGGAGTCCATAAGCATAGAACTAAAATACATAAAGTGCTGGGTTATAGTAGCTACTTCATTGGTGGCTGTCCTCACCACCTCCATTTTGGTAGCATGGAGGGTGCTCCCTTTTGACACCCTGCACATGGTCTAGCTTTTGGCTGAATCACTCCATATCAGTTATAGACAGAAAACAGGCTTATGTGTTGATTACCAGAAGAAAGTGGCCCCTGCCTAAAGGGCAGAGATGGGTCTGGGCAGTGTTGGTCATTAGATAGGTAGACCGGGGATGAGCAAAGCAAGGAAAACTAAAAAAGCATGTAGAAATGAGCATATGGGGTGTGGGAGATGGTAGGATTGGCCTCTAGTCATTTAGATTCTTGATTAGTCTAATAGCGCCATAAGGCAATCTGAACTTTGTTGGCCTTTATTATGTGTACTTAATAGGTTAGTATTATTTTAATTTTGAATATGATCTGCAAGCAGGATCCCACAATCCTGCAGTGCCGAGGGCCTCTAAAGGTCTTGAATGGGCCTGGGTGTAGCAGATTCCACGAGACTAGAACAGACAGATCCTCTGATAACCCTGTGCCTATAGCAGCAGCTTGGAAAACCTGGGAGTGGGGACAGGCAAGCTGGTTTAGTATGTGCGAAACTTTAGAAGTTGTCCAGTATAATTTCCCACCGAGGCAAAGATCCCTTCAAGAGCGTTGCTTGAGTGTCTCCAGGATGAGATTGCTTTCTTGAGCTCACTTTGTCTGCCCATGGGGGGAATGATTAGGTCGATAATGCCTCTTTAGATCTGAGTAGAAGTCAAGGGGCTGAAAGTTTGGACCTCAAGGAAAAATTACCCCCCTAGGCCCTTTTAGAACCCTCCTCTCCTGATTTTTACTATTACCAGACCTGTGATTTTGTCCCTTTTCCCATCCTATCTTCTGAGAAGTGGGAAATGGTAGGCAGTTTGGAGGGATGAGCTCTTTTAATACCATTTTCAAATGTCAGAGAAGAGCTATCACTTTTGCTAAACAATGAGGTGACATCTGAGGAACTGGTGTAGTGAAGGACTTTAGTCACTTCCATTTTGTTATTTTGTTGTAACCGTATAACCATAGATGGTTATTTTGAACAAATTTTGAACAAAAGTCTCCATTTCTCTCCCCAGTTCCAGACAGAAAAAAATCTTAGACTCCATCCTACTGAGCGAGCACATTAGGGGCAGGGGACTTAGGTTCTAGTCTAGGGTTTTGTCCATCTTGAAATCCTTACCCGTGGCATAAGGATAGGGAGCTTCCTGGGAGCTCAGCAAGTGTTTGCACTGCACGAAGCCTGACCCTGCTGTGGATGGCTGTGAGATGTGGGACAAGTGGCATGATCTTTGGGGTCTTTGTTTTCTCACGCATAAAGTGAACGGTTGGGACTAGATGATAATAGTAGTATCTGATGTTTACTGAGCTCATTATTATCCTGACTTCGTGCCAGACACTCTGCCAGGTGCCTTACCTGAGTTATTTCACATAATTTATATAATATATAAAGTACAATCACTTAATCCTTACAACAACCCTATAATTAGGTCCTGTTATCCCCGTTTTACAGGTGAGGAAACAGGCTTAGAGAGGGTAGGAAATGGGGTGGAGCTGGGAATTGCCCAGCACCCTTGGCCAATCCTGGCTGCACGTAATGAGCTGTGGATGGAAGGATCCACCCCGGAGCACTTAGCTGGGGAGACCTTTAACCTGCGGGTGGTAGTGCAGCGTGACTGAGCTGGTGTTACATTGAAGGAGGGGACTTGTGGTTGTGGGGGTGGGTAGAAGAAACAAAGACTCCCTCCAGAGGGCAGAGAGAAGCCTGCCTGATGGAGGGCTGGGCTGTGGATTAAGTTAGTTGGTGAGTGGGGGAGTTGGGACCAGTAGGGTGCCTGCCACATAGCATTGTGTATTGAAAGAATTATTAAAAGGCTAGAGTTCAAGCCCCAAGGGCCTCAGTCTGGTTCTGGCCCACAGACTCTCAGAAGATGGGAGCCAGGCTCTTTAGAGCTTTGCCCGTAAGTTCCCAATAAATTGCCCTCCCAATTGCCATTGCTTTAACGGGAGAGTATCTGAGAATTGAGTGGGGATGCTCCTGAAGCTGTCTTCCTTCTCCCTCTGGGGGAAATGCAGTACAATGCAGTAGTTATTACTTAACAACACAGGCTAGGCAGTTACAGGCTAGAAGTGGGGATTTTTAAGTATATTTTAACTTAATTTTTAAATTAGTAACGTGGCTGCGCTGGGTCGTAGTTGTGGCACGCGGGCTCTTAATTCGGGCATGCGGGATCTCGTTCCCTGACCAGGGATCAAACCCGGGCCCCCTGCATTGGGAGCGAGGAGTCTTAACCACTGTGCCACCAGGGAAGTCCCTAGTATAGTTTAATTTTAAAAATTAAGTTTTCATCACACAGTAAATATACAAATACAGTTTACTGGTTTTTTAAAAAAAATTCTATAGATAAAGGCAAATTCCTTCTTTTAAAGCATTTTTAGCTTATTCCATAGGCTTGATGTAAAGGAGATTTTTATATACGGCTCAATACAGGTGAAAAGGTCCTCGCTGTGTGAAGTTTCCTCACTGCCGTTACCCTTAGAGGGCATTACAGCAGCACTAATAGGCTTCCTGACCTGGCAGGGGCCTTCAGGTGAAAGCTACCTCACACATTCTAGTACCTTGCAGAGAGGGCGAAAAACCAACCCCAAATTGCCATGCTAGACGGGCCAGTTAGGCACTTCACACACAGCAAAGAGTAAAGCTAGATGGTTTAACAGATAGATTATAAGGGGGGCCCCCAATCATGTGGGGAACATAAATTAGAATAACATGTTTTTCACTTTCAGTAGGAACTACAGCAGTGTTAGTGGAGCCCTCATTTATGGAAGCATGGTGAAGAAGGAACGTGGTTACCATGTCATGCGGCAGGAAGCCTTGTGTGTAGAAAGACCCTGAGGCTGGGATTCAGGGGATGGTGTCCAGCTCCCAGTTCTGGCTTTTACTAGCTGTTCAGTCTTATATAAAAACTCAATTTCTTTCTGTTTTCTTGTCTCTCAAATGGGTAAACTTCATTTTATGAAGCACTTTGAAACATCTAAAGTACTTATATAGACATGATCGTATTATAAAATGAAGAGAAGCAAGAGCACTGATGAAGTAAAAACTAATGGCTTGGGCTTCCCTGGTGGTGCAGTGGTTGAGAGTCCGCCTGCCGATGCAGGGGACACGGGTTCGTGCCCCGGTCTGGGAAGATCCCACATGCCGCGGAGCGGCTGGGCCCGTGAGCTGTTGCCGCCGGGCCTGCGTGTCCGGAGCCTGTGCTCCGCAACGTGAGAGGCCACAGCAGTGAGAGGCCCACGTACCGCAAAAAAAAAAAAAAACTAATGGCTTATTAATGATGAAGTATTTATGTTGGACTTACTCTTAGAAATGTTGCCCATTTGTGGAAAAGTAGGTAGAGTCTGCAGCTGCGTCACATGCTGCTTTACGTGTAAATACACAGTTGTCTTGTATATATCAACACGTGCATGACTGGACATGTTAAAACATGATTTCACATGTGTTGCAGAGAAGAAATGACTCCCCTCGGGGATGGAGACGTTTGGAGCTTGTGTCCCCTTCTATCCATGAAACCTGGAGAGTATTCCTACTTTAGCCCCCGAACCATGTCGATGTGGGCTGGCCCGGATCACTGGCGCTTTAGACTCCGGCACAAACGTATGTACTTCTAGACAGAACTCTAAGAAGAGATAGTGCAGATGACCAGCAGTCAGCAGTTCAGCCTAAGAAGGGAAATGCCAGTCACTGTCTTGTACCTCCTGACAAGCTGTAGAAATACACAGATACGCAGCCTCCTGGTTGGACAGCCAGTTGGCCTGGCCTGGGATGAGGGGTCAGTTAAGACTGAAGCCTGTGAGTGGGAAGAGTGAGTGGACCCTCCCCAGAGTCAGGAGAGCTGGCTTGTGACTTTGTCCTCCCCCGGCACCCATGTGACTTCAAACAGTGGCTAGAGGTGGGAATGCACCCCCAGGCTCCAGAGGGCCATGTGAGTTACTGCACCGGCAGCACTCCGCAGCCCTCTGCAGTGCTGTGCCAGTGTTAAATGTTTGCATTCTCTCTTTGAAAAGAAGTGATTAATTAGCATATCTTTTTAGTATTATTTTCTTGTCAAAAACACAAATTATAGGGATAAATATTAGGTGTATGATTTGCCTTTCCTAGTGCTGATATGATGCTCAGACACAAATGCTGTCTTGTGGTTGGTAAGGCTGTCAAGTGATCTTGCAAGATGAGTAAATAGGCCACAGAAGTGAGCAGTGTTGACATCTGTGTTCGTTTCTGTAGAAGATACTACCTCGCACTCAGAGAACAGAAAGAAGACCACAAAGAAGGACTTTGAAATCGACTTTGACGATGATATTGACTTTGATGTATATTTTCGAAAAACAAAGGTTTGTGCTGGATTTATTATCATTTGTGCTTTCTTAAATTACTCTTTGCACTCCTCTTTCCCTTTTAGATGTGGTTTTTAAAAATTCATTATAGGGCTTCCCTGGTGGCGCAGTGGTTGGGAGTCCGCCTGCCGATGCAGGGGACGTGGGTTCGTGCCTCGGTCCGGGAGGATCCCGCATGCCGCAGAGCGGCTGGGCCCGCGGGCCGTGGCCGCTGGGCCTGCGCGTCCAGAGCCTGTGCTCCACCACGGGGGAGACTGTGGCGGTGAGAGGCCCGTGTACCGTAAAAAAAAAAAAAAAATTCATTATAAATTTAACTCTTAGAGTAAATGGATGGCTTCATTCTCCCTCAATCCCTGAATGAATTAAGAAATAGTCCCAAACTCAGTGGCAGAGAGAATCAATATGAATAAGGTCTAACAGAATCACTCCTTTATACAGAAGTAGGAAGATTAGTGCTGCTCAAACCCTTCCCAAGCTCCTTCCAAAAAAATTAAAAAAGTGTATATATATACCATTTTTATTAAAGATGCCAAAAAACTACCTTTTTTTTTTTTTTTAATTAATAGGCTGCTACTGTTCTGACCAAGTCCACTTTGGAGAACCAGAATTGGAGAGCCACAACTCTTCCTACAGATTTCCACTATGAGACTGAAAATCTTGTCCAGCTGCATCTCAAACCAGGCACCAGGGTAAGGCTATTCTTAGGTTGTTGAACCTGTTCTTAGCATCAGAGGTATCAAGTGGCGGGTAGTGTGATTGTCAGCGCCCTTCAGGAGAAGGAGAACACGTGAGAAGGAATTCACGTTAGCCCAGGGGAGTTACCGGGAGATCGCATGGGTAAGGCAGAGCCGGAGGGAAAAACGCACAGGACAGATGCACACTCAAGACTTGGAAATACCTCACCTGGTTGGACTTCTGGACACTCTGGCCTACTTGCCAAAATGCAAGGGGGATAAACAACCTTTTGTTCAGGCTTTTTTACAAGCTGTTAGTTGTTTCTTGATTCTTTCACCTTCTCATGATAGTTGTGGATTTACTAGCCAGGTGCTTTCCCCAGCCCACATTGCCTCCCCATGATCAAGGTGTAGACGTGAGCCCACTGTGACACGCAGGGCGACGTAGGTGCCAGTCCTCGGGGGCTCCCTAGCACTGCACAGCCTGCCTGCTCTCCTTCTATGACTGTTCAGGTGAGCTCTCTAGACTAGCCAGTGTGCACCCCAGTCGCTATTCACTTCATTTGCCTGTGGCCTCTCTGGGGATGCCAAGCAGCAAGAGGGTGTTCCCGTTGCCAGGGTAACCGAGCAGTGGGTCATGCTAAGTTCTGTTTTATCTGGACCCTCTACTCATTTGCATTCCTGGTTGTTTTAATCTTGTGGTATCAAGTATACAAACAGTCTACAGTTTCCTCTTCCTTATTTTGCCTGTTTCTCCACAAGGCTTAATGATATGTATACAGTTCCCTGAATTCGCTGATATCTCACATTCTGTTTTTATAATCCAACACTCATAATTTTCTTTATAATCAATACTGTTCACTTAGCAAAAATACTCTTAAAAATGCAGAAAGAACTAATTTACTGTTACATGTCAATTATACCTCAATTTTAAAAAAGAAAAAAAATGCAGAGAGATACAGAGTTGCAGCAGTAGTAGTAACTGTGGTCATGGTTCAGTATCGGTTAGATGCCAGCAGCTGCTTGCTGTAATCAGAGAATAGAGCCCTGGGGCGGAGGAGCAGAGCCAGGCTGCTGGGCAGCTGAAGGGAGAGGTAGGACCCTTCCACCAAGCCCGGCCCAGCTCCAGCTGCTTTCCATGGCCACAAGCCACCTTCTCCTTCCTCAGGCCCGTACTATGAACATTGAAGAATGTGGCTTAGGTGGTAATTTGCATATTCAGATGTGAAGGTTGTAGAACAAAGTCATTTGATCCTTGCACTCCAGGAGTTTTCTGTGTTTTTTTTTCCATAATTGTTTCTTATAGAGGAAAGAACTGCTTCTGATTTATCCACAGGGACAAATTTCCCTGCATGTGTAGTAGGGCAGCCAGGCAGCAGGATCCCGAGATTCCTCACCTCGTCCTTCCAGGAGGTGTCCTTCTTGGACGATGGCTAGTAAACACTGGAAAGTAAACACTGGACTATTAAACACTCAGTCTGGCTAGAGACTATACAGGTCAACCACCCATCCAGTTTAATATCTTAAAGGGTGATTCTAATGGCAACCAGCCAATACATGAGGGGGGTCACGTACCCTTCCTGAAACATTTCTTGTAGACTATGGACAATTTAGAGTGTTTCCAGAGAAGAGTATTATTCTAAATGGAGAGGGATCTAGAAGTTGTGTCATATGAAGGAAAGTGGAAGAAAGTGGGCATTTCTTAATAAATATCTATTGTTTATTTTTGGATTTGTAATACAAAACCACTGAGGGGTTTTGGGGGGCTACTTTTGGAGTATATATTTATATTAAAATATTCAATGTGCTTCTGTGAACTGTACACACCTTTAATTCCATTTCCTTCACCCCAAAGACACACACCCCAGATAAGGATCAGTGGCCTAAGGGCCTGCAAATCTGAAGGGCTCTGGTCGACAGGCACTTCCAAAAGAGGAGGCAGACTTGCTCTGTAAGGCCCTCACGGCCAGAACAAGAGCCGCAGATGTGGTGGCAGGGAGCAGAGCTGGGGTTTCTCCCTGTAGCTATGTGGGGAACAGTGATGGCCCAGGAATGGGACCAGCTGCCTGTGAATTAAAGTAGTGATTGAGTTTTCTGTCAGAATTCTTCAAGCAGCAACAAGTGGACTTCTCTTCAGATAGTTGTAGGTGGCTTTGTTTTTAGTGAAGGAACACTTTCAAATAAAGTTGTGTGCAGACCTAATTGCAAACCGGCTGCTCTGGTGTATTTGGGATGGAAGGTGGCTCGGAGCCTTGCTGCACTGGGCTTGCTCTAGAGTGGAGTTGTGTGGTTAGTTGGAAGTTGGCTGGATTAGATGACCTCTCAGAGCCCTTAAAACCCTAATGTTCTGGGACATGATCGTAGGAACTAAGGTTATCTCCCCAACCTAGTTTACTAGCTGCTTTTCTAGAAATTGCTTTCTGCAGTTGTTTTTTCCTTCATTCTAGTTACTTAAGATGGCCCAAGGCCAGAGGGCAGGGACCGAGCATTGTGAAGAAATTGACGACTATGATTACAACAACCCTAATGACACCTCCAACTTCTGCCCTGGACCACAGGTAAACGGGGGCAAGAGTTCTGTCCTCCCTTCTAAGCAGTAGGGTGTTTCTCTCCTGCTTCCCTCCTTGCCCTTTCCTGTATGGCAGATGACTATAGGAAATTCTGAATCAGGTGGGGGTTTGTGGATGCTTGCCCTGCCCCAGGCATCAGAGAACTGAGCAGAGCGGAGGCAACAGCCAGAACCTTGGCCTGCCTTACTCTAAACTCTGTACACAGGAAAAAAGTGGACATACTCCAGTAAACCGTCAAAATGTGGATGGAATCTTGAGCCTGTACAAAGCACTTATCTTGGCTCTTTTGGGATTTCAAAGGGAAAGAAACACTTTTCTTACTCTTACAAGCTAATATTTTTTGGCTGGGGAGACATAACACATAGACATGTGAAGACGGTGTGTCCTAATGGGGAAAAAGAAAGTGTAGAGGGTGGATCTCAGGGGACCAGGTTTGTAGCTCTGATTTTGGTTCTCACATTGTGAACTTGTACAAACTACTCCCCATCTTTAGATCTTAGTTAGACTAAATAATCTCAAAATCCCTTCTATGACTCTATGAATGAGAGAGCAGATGGAAATATAACAGAAAGGGGGGAAATATTAGGTTCCATCTGTGTCCCTGCAAGTGAGGAGAAGGGAAAGAATTGGAAGAATAGCTTATTCACCTTATTTTCTTGCTTGGAAGAGAATCAGGTTGTTACATTTTAATTTTTTTTTTTTTTTTTGCGGTACGCGGGCCTCTCACTGCTGTGGCCTCTCCCGTTGTGGAGCACAGGCTCCGGACGCGCAGGCTCAGTGGCCATGGCTCACGGGCCCAGCCGCTCTGCGGCATGTGGGATCTTCCCGGACCGGGGCACGAACCCGTGTCCCCTGCATCGGCAGGTGGACTCTCAACCACTGCGCCACCAGGACAGCCCGGTTTTTACATTTTAGTAAAAATCCAGACTGGCCTCTCGCCTGGTGCTCCTCAAGCTCAGTAGGCCTAAGAGTCACCCAGAGAGCCTGTTACCCAGTTCCTGGGTCCCACCCCAGAGACCTGGTCTGTTCCTGCTGGGCTCAGTCCAAGAATGACTTTCTCACTGGCTCCCAGCAGGACCCCTGCTTGTGGCCAGCCGACAGGTCACGTCTCTGGTATTTCAGGAGTGCTTTCTGTAAAATGAAATCCTAAATCCATTAGAAGCAGAGGGACACTGGCTGTTGTGATTACTGAATTCCTTTTAGCTCTCACTCCAGAGGGCTTAGTTAACAGATGCCTCTCTAGTAGGGTGTATGTGCAACAGGAAGATGACTAGAGGACCTAGAAGTCCATTCTAGGTTTGACTCAATGTCACGAACTCTCGGGTGCTCTGCTCTTGCTGTGTACGGAATCTGTTTCAAGGATATTTCTAAGCCCCTCAAACAGCTCTGCCGAACTTGAAGAGCTATTTCCTTGCTCAGGCTGCTGACAGTGACTATGAAGAGTCAGATGACTTATTTGTGGGACCAGTTGGGACCTTTGACCATTCTGGCCATCCACCTATGACAACACAAGACAACGATGACGCGCCTGAAGTCCAAGGATTAGATATCACCACTTACGGGGAGTCAAATCTGGTAGCTGAGCCCCAGAAGGTAAAGAGGAAGCCAAGAATTATATCTGATATTGTTTGCCTGAGATCTGTTTAATTTGTATCTTTCACGAGAGTCACATTGGTCTGAGCTTGATTGTTTTCCTTCTCGATTTTAACCCATTGCTCTCTAAGTGGCTGATTCATTCATTCATTCATTTATTTATGTATTTATTTATTTATGGCTGCATTGGGTCTTCATTGCTGCGCGCAGGCTTTCACTAGTTGCAATGAGCAGGGGCTACTCTTAGTTGCAGTGCATGGGCTTCTCATTGCAGTGGCTTCTCTTGTTGTGGAGCATGGGCTCTAGGCGCAGGCTTCAGTAGTTGTGGCTCGCGGGCTCTAGAGTGCAGGCTCAGTAGTTATGGCACACGAGCTTAGTTGCTCCGTGGCATGTGGGATCTTGCCGGACCAGGGATCAAATGCGTGTCCCCTGCATTGGCAGGTGGATTCTTAACCACTGCGCCACTGGACTAATTATGCTAATTGTGTTTGTGTGGAACTAGCCATCTCTCCAAAGATTGTGATAAGCCATATGACTAGGGGTGAGCCAGTCACACAAGCAAACTATGTGAATGAAGGGTGCAGGCAGAGAAAATGGGTTTCTATGCTGGTTGGGTAAGGCTAGCTATTTGGCTCTGGAAAATCTTGGCCAGATTCAACTCATATTAAATTATCATACATCAGGCATCTATTCCCTACCAAGTGACAGGCTTGGTGCTTTCATATACATTTGATTCACTTATCTCTTACACTGGAATTCCAGGATATCCTTAACGAAGACTGTACTTGATCAAAAATAAATTAGATTGAAATGAAGGACTCTGTATGTCCAAAGAAAGCTCTATAACTTTGTGGTATAAACTAGATTTTTTCATTATTTGAACTCCAGACTTTCTTTTTACAAAGAGCTGGTGGTAAATGCTTCTTTCTTATGCTTATTTTTTACTCGTCACATACCTATTTCAGGTAAATAAAATTGAAATTCAGTATGCTAAGGCTGCCAAAAAGATGGACATGAAGAAGTTGAAGCAGAGCATGTGGAGTTTGCTGATGGAGATCCCCAAGCAGGCAGATGCAGAGGTAACGGGTTCCACTCATTCTGTAGGTGCCCAGCATGGAGGAGGGTGCGGCTTGTGTCTGAGCTCCTAGATGAGTAGCGCTAACGTGGAAAGCATTCACTCAGAAATACAAGAAAGACATCACACCTCTGAAATGAACCAAGTATATGAACAGGCAGGTCACACAAAAGGTGATACAGATGGTAAACTAGTGTATGGGACATTACTCAGTCTTGCTCGTAATCAAAAAATACAAATGATGGCATCTTTATGCTGCTTTAAAATAACAGCTTTAGCAATTAAACAACATTTTTCACTATGGAGTTAGAGGAAGAACTGGAGTACTTATTCGCTGCTGGTGCAAATTAAGTTGATAAATAACCCTTTTGGAAAGCAGCTTCTAACATCTCAGGTACCCTAAAATGTTTAAGCTCTTTGATCTAATAATTCTGATTTGGGAAAGTAGGAAAGTAGTTATATATATTATGTATACATATATATGTATATATATGATGCTGTCAAATTGTCTCTCCTTTAGAGCAAAGTGAAACCCTGATTAACTTGTTCCAACTAAATGGAACTCTCTGGCTAACTAGAATCCTTCCATCTCCTCTTCTAGACATCTGCTCAGACAATGTTCTGAGCTTTCCAAACTCAACACATTCTATTATACCTTCCCCTGCTGGTTGAGAAGTGAAAATGCATGATTTGATTAAGGACCCTGAGCTGTAGTCTTGGATGTCAGATAAAGCTTCAGTCATATTCATAGGGTTTTATCAATTAAAATGGGATGGGATGCAAATATAAGAGAAATGTACTTTTTAAAAAGTAGGAAGAGGGTTCTGTTTAACCTTTGAATTTAAATGACTCCTAATACCCTGTCCTCCAGGGATTCTGGTTATTATAGATTTATTTAAACAAACTCTTTCTAATGACAATATTCAAAAGTAGAGAGAAAATAGTATAGTCAATGACCACTTCAGTGCCCATTATCAATGTTTCATCTATATTATCACCCAGTCCTGTCCGCCCGCCCACCCCCCACCCCTGTCGATGTCAGTGTTAGGGTCTAGGGCTGAGGTACTGGGTCCCTCTATGGATCCTTTTTCTTCAAAATGTACCGAAGAAATTGTTTTGGTTTCATTCTGATGTAGGCTTTTCTTTTTAGAGATACAGCTTTATAAGCTTATGTTGCTCTCTCAAAAGTGAACTGGGTCTAGTCTGATCTCTAAGTGTCCTTTCTTCTGTCAGGCAAACCACAGAGAAAATGGAGAAGCAGGGGACCCAGTACAGGTGGCTGACAAGAAGCTCAGTGGGCTCACAAAGGACCTGCAGAAGAGGTGCTTGCCAACAGACTCTTCCCCTCCCCCTCCCCACTCCCTTCCCCCTCCCCACTCCCTTCTCCTCCCCACTCCTCCTCCCCTCCCCTCCCCACTCCCCCCCTTCCCCCTCTTCCCCCGAGCCCCCTCCTCCTCCGAGCCCCAGCTGAGGGAGCGCCAGCCCAGGCTGTTGGTATGACAGACCCCTCTGCACACAACCTGCCATTTTCACACTTCTCACAGTTTTTCTGTTTCTTCTCTGCATTGATAAATGAGTTAATGTAGCCCACCTTTAAAAAGGCATTTTTCTGCACCAGTGGCTGGAATGGAACAGGAAATATTTTATTTCCAAATAAGAAACTGGAAAAACCTGCTTCTAAAAGGCATCTGAAATGTTTCTTTATTTCTCACTAGTTTATTCACTGACCATGTGTATTCATACTTGATGAAAGAGCCTTTGTTCCTGGAATTGCAGTGACAGCTAAATACTTACTAGCTTCTTTGTTTTACAGCCTGCCTCCCCTCATGGCTCAGAACCTCTCCATACCTCTGGCCTTTGCATGTCTGCTACATTTAGCCAATGAAAAGGTGGGTAAATCTGGTAAGCGTGGGCGTGTTCTCTGTGTCAACCTGCTGGAGCTTTCTATTATTCATGAGCGGCCTCATAGGACATCTTAAATACAGCAACTTATGTAGTACCTTCAACCCACAGGATTAACCAGACACCTAAAAAAAACATAAAAAGGCCAACAGATATGATTAGAAATGAAAATTATGAGGAGGACCCAAATGGGAAAATTTTAGATGCCGAAATTGTGATCTTTCAGTTCCCAACTTGAAACATAAGGTGCTTTTGCATCACTGGGCGTCAAAGGCTTTAAAGGCCAAATCCTGCCAGTGCTAACGTCAGGACACGCGGGAAACGTGGCGGAGAAAAGAGGGGAGAGATGAGGCTGGATGGAAACAGACTCAGGGAGAGAGCAGAAACGTAGAGGCAGCGCCAGCAATGCTGAGCCGCCATGGGCTGTGAAGGATGTCTCGGGACTAGAGATGTCTTTCGCAGGAGGGAGACAGCAGGAGTGCTGACTGTGACAGTGTGCCGGCTCCTCCTTGTGCCGGGCCAGCCGACGGCTGAGCGGCTGTGGGGCAGTCACTGAGGAGCAGGCGAGACCCATCTTCTCAGGGGCCGGTGGACGCTTCCCAGGAGGCACCCCAGCGAGGCAGCCAGCAAGCACACGCGTTTGGTGCTGCTTGAGACTTGGTGTCCTTTAGTGTCCCCAGGACTGTGGGCTGGGCTGTAGCATATGCCGTGAGCATCACCAGTGCTGGGGCTAGACACGTTCAAAGTAACGCTGCTAAGCTTTTTGTTGTTGTTGTTATAAATTTATTTATTATTTATTTTTATTTTTGGCTGCATTGGGCCTTCGTTGCTGCGCGCGGGCTTTCTAGTTGCGCAAGTGGGGGCTACTCTTCGTTGCGGTGTGTGGGCTTCTCATTGTGGTTTCTTGTCTTGCTGCAGAGCATGGGCTCTAGGTGTGCAGGTTTCAGTAGTTGTGGAGCACGGGCTCAGTAGTTGTGGCTCGCAGGCTCAGTAGTTTTGACGCACAGGCTTAGTTGTTCTGCGGCATGTGGGATCTTCCCAGACCAGGGCTTGAACCCGTGTCCCCTGCCTTGGCAGGCGGATTCTTTTTTTTTTTTTTTTTTTTTTTTTTGCGGTACGCGGGCCTCCCACAGCTGTGGCCTCTCCCGTTGCGGAGCACAGGCTCCGGACACGCAGGCTCAGAGGCCTTGGCTCACGGGCCCAGCCGCTCCGCGGCATGTGGGATCCTCCCATACCAGGGCACGAACCCGTGTCCCCTGCATCGGCAGGTGGACTCTCAACCACTGCGCCACCAGGGAAGTCCCAGGCGGATTCTTAACTACTGTGCCACCAGGGAAGTCCCTGCTAAGCTTTTCTGAGTGAGGTTGGAATCTCACAGCATCCTAGTGGGCATAGGTGCTGGTGGACTCTCCCACTGGGTGTGTTCCCCTAGCCCACGCAGTCCCCTAAAATGTCGGGTGCCACCAAAGCTCAGAAACTTACCCTGAGTCCAAATTCTATGTGTTAGTGACTTCACTCAGTCGCAGCAGCTGGAGGATCAGTGCTGCCCTGGGCCGCGTGTCTCTGCTGTGAGAGAGCAGCTTCAGCACCTCTGCTCAGTTCCCAGTAGACTGGGGCCAAGCAGACACACGGCTGGAAAGCATGAGGGACTCGAGGCTTCACTGAGGTCCGTGTGCTCTGGCTCTGGCACCACCCCGCCTCCCCCAGCGGCAGAGCCAGCTTCTCTTGCTTTGCTGCGACCAAATCTCTCTAAGGGGCCCCAGGGGGCTCAGCATTTGAAGAATAAGGAGATGGCCCATAGACCATGACCTGTTGGGCTGAGCTTTGGGCTATTTGAGATCTGACTGGTAACGCTGGCCAACAGTCACCAGATAATCTGCAGGGATCTGGGGTAACTCAGAGCTTAGAGCCACCAAGAGAAATCTTACAACACCTTGTGCCAGAACGTGACCCCTTTTAGGCCTGCCTGCTCCCAGGTTTTCACGCCCATCTGGACTCTTCATCTACCGCTCTGGTAACGAGCTCCCCCTCAGCTGTCACCTGGGAGGTGAGGTTTGTGCTTTCCATCTTTAGCAGGAGAGGAAGGTGTGCCACCACACCATGCCTACCTCCAGTGCCAGGCAAGGGAGCGATGGTCCTGGTGCAGTTGGGCTTCCGTGTGAGGAAGGGCTTCTGACAGCTCTTTAGTCCTGAGGGGATGGTTGCCTGGGGCTGGTGAAGGATCCGGGGGATGGGAGGATCGGGGAGGCAGTGGGAGCAGGGAAAAGGCCAGTGCAGAGATGGGAGGGAGAGCGTGGCCGTCATGGCCATCGCCAAGGGTTGAGGTTCCCGAGCAGTGAGGGAAGGGCCTGGAGAAGGTCATGCACGGCAGGGCTGATACACGTGTGCCATGGCCCCTCGTGGCCTCCCTATCGCTTCCCACAGCTCCTTCCAGGGCCGAGAGCTTAGCTCTTAGACCATTGACGGAGATTGTTGTGGAAATCAGAGCAGGCTTGCTTTTTTCCCCCTGCAGTTGGCAAGGATTTGGAACCAGCTTTTTCATGCAGATTATATTTGCTGTGACAGTTTTACTTATAGTCATGGGACAAACCTCGTTCTTTGTAGTCACCACCTCGTTACCCCCGAGTTTGTTTTCTGATTCTTGTACCCTGTGGACACCAAGGTTCATGTGTGTTTGATCTTCCTTCAGAATCTAAAGCTGGAAGGAACTGAGGACCTTTCAGATGTTCTGGTGCGGCAGGGGGATTGAGTCCGCGGGGAGAGAAGCCCGTGCTTCCTCAGTGGCCAGGATGCCTGCACTTGGTGCTTCAGTGCCGTGGGCTGGTGGCAAGGCTGCAGCTGACTGCGCTGTGTGTCTGCTGCTCTTCTCTTCTCTCCTTCACTGTCTGGGAACCAGCTGCCTGATGCTCTGTCCTTGATTAAAGTTTTCTGTTCTGTGGTGACCACCTAGGAGGGAGGAGAGAGTCCTTACTATCCTTGATTAGGCAACTGTGTTCATTCTTTGTATCCATGTATAATAGTTTGTCTCCTAAATTGCTCTGTTTCCATACTTTATTCTTGTAGAAAGGAATTTCCCAGTAGGCACTTGTCCTTTAACAGCTACCAAATCCATGTGTATAAAATACATCATAAGTGTGCTTATAAATGTATATATAATGCTTAAAAATAAAATCATTTGGAATAATTTGCTTGGTAAACTATTTGAGTGCCCACTACATGAGTATCAGACCATGTCCTTATGCTCAAGGGGGGGCAGACTTGTTAGCTGGACAAGAGACCCATGTGTCAGTATAAGGCAGGAAGTGCTTAAGGGCTGAGGTGATTTGTCTTGTAGCAGAGTGGAGATTTCAAGATTGGGTCCATTGGGCCTATCAATTCTGCTAAAGGGTGATAATAGTAAAAATTGCAAACATTAAGTGGCTACTAAGTACCTTCTGTGGATGACTTTTTTTGGCCTTCTTAGCATCCCTGTGAGGAACGTAACTGTTACGGCTCCCATTTTACAGAGGAGAAACAGGTGCACAAAGGTAAAGTAATTCACATAAGAGCAGACAGCTGTCAAGAGGTTGGCCTTGAACCAGGAAATCTGCTTCTAGATCTTTACTCTTAGCTACTACACTATATGTGCTCAAGTCACAGGCTCAATACTTGTAGATGTTGATCCAAGTATCCTGTCACCATTCATTGGGTAAACAGAGAGCTTGGATGATAGGTCAGAAGCAGTGAAGGATATAATTGGTAATTACTCCCGATAATAAAGAACTTGCTCCTAGGCCAAAAATGACACAAAACAAAAACCAATCCCTTCCCCTTAGGAACGTGCTTTCCAAATCGTGGCCAAAATATTAGCCACTCTGCTGTATTGAGAGGATTAGACTTGTGGACATGCTTTAGTAGGAAAAGCAGTGATGCCGAGTGAGAATCCATACCCTGTCCTGGACTTCCCCGGTGGCACAGTGGTTAAGAAACCACCTGCCAATGCAGAGGACACGGGTTGGAGCCCTGGTCTGGGAAGATCCCACATGCCGCGGAGCAACGAAGCCCATGCGCCACAGCTACTGAGCCTGCGTTCTAGAGCCCGTGAGCCACAACTACTGAGCCCACGTGCCACAACTGCTGAAGCCCACGCACCTAGAGCCTGTGCTCTGCAACAAGAAAAGCCACCGCAATGAGAAGCCTGCGCACTGCAATGAAGAGTAGCCCCTGCTCACCACAACTAGAGAAAGCCCGCGCACAGCAATGAAGACCCAACGCAGCTAAATAAATAAATTCATACCCTGTCCTGCTGGCTGAAGCCTCCAGCATCTTTTCCCAGGCCGGGGGAGTGCTGGTCCTCTTGCTTTGCTCTTATTCCCAGGATTAGAACTAGCCAAGCCTGCCCCTTCTCTCACTCCAGCATACTTCTCCGTAGCAGGGTCTAGGCAGGGGCCGAGCTGCCGATAAAACTGGCAAGAGTGGTAACAGCTTCTTCAGTGAACTCCCCTCCCCTCCACTCTGCTTCTCGCAAGCTTCTCCCTCATTTATATGGTTGCTGTGTCAGAATTCATTTGGCTGCGTATAATTAAAAACCCAAGTAAGTGGGTATGTGAGATAGTGTATTTCATGTAAAGTACATTAGGAGGTGGGTAGTCCAGAGCTAGTGTGGTGGTTCCATGAACTCATAAAGAGACCAAGGATCATTCTAGCATTCCAGCTTCTTCTCTGCCATCCCTAATGTGTAACTCTCATCCTTGTGTGTCAATGTGGCTGCTGGAATCTAGCCATCACATTATATTCTAGGCAGCAAGATAAGGGGTTGTGAGGGGAAGTCAACCATTAACCTACTTTCTGTCTACAGATTTGCCTCTTCAGAACATTTCATGTAAATAAAATCATAACAATATGTGGTCTTTTTTTAACTAATTTTTATTTTTGGCTGCCTCGGGTCTTTGTTGCTGCACGTGGGCTTTTCTGTAGTTGTGGCGAGTGGGGGCTACTCTTTGCTGGGGTTCGCGGGCTTCTCATTGGGTGGCTTCTTTTGTTGCAGAGCATGGGCTCTAGGCGCACAGGCTTCAGTAGTTGTGGCACTCGGGCTCAGTAGTTGCGGCTCACGGGCCCTAGAGCACAGGCTCAGTAGTTGTGGCGCACGGGCTCATTTGCTCCGCGGCATGTGAGATCTTCCTGGACCAGGGATCGAACCTACGCCCCCTGCATTAGCAGGTGGATTCTTAACCATTGCGCCACCAGGGAAGTCCCTGAACATACTTTCTTTTTAATTCTTTCAACATATTTGTAAAAGCTACTTTGAAGTCTTTGCGAAATCCAACATCCAGGCCCATTTAGCATTAACTTCTATTGAATGCTCTTTTTCCTTAATATAGATTATATAATCCTGTTTCTTTGCATGTTTAGTACTTTTTGGTTGAAAATCGAATATCATAGATAAAACGTTGTAATGACTTTGGATTCTATCATGTTCTTCTGAAGATGCTTAGATATTTACTCAAGTAAGAGTTGGATTCAAACTGCTAACTTTGTATCCCCTATGGTATGAAGTTATTGGTATCTGTTCTTATAGCTACCCACTGTTGCTTTTAAGGCCTGATTCCATAGGTCTTCCCTCTGCCTGCAAAATTTGGAGATTGACCAAGGATCTGGGCAGAGATGGGATCATCCTCTCCGTGACTTCCTTGTTAGGATAGAGATTCCCCCATCTTCGAGCTCCTCCACCCCCTCTGGGCTCTGTCCTTCCAGCCCATCCAGCTTCAGATTTTTTTCCAGGTGAGATGCAAGTAGTTGGGAAATGCACCAGGGGGAGGAGCATCAAACTCACAGCTCTTGCTCCACATAGCTCTCTCCCAAGCGTAAGCTTCTCTTCACCAGGTGTCCCCCCATAGACACCTAGTTGAACTGTCAGCTGGGGAAGGCAGCTGATGCTCAAGCGTTTCTATCTTTTTTCTGCTGAGGGTCTCACACTGCCAGGATTTCTCCCTTTCAAATTCCCATCTGCTTTCCCTAAGCCTAAACTCTGAGTTCTGGCCCCTTTAGCCAATAACACACCATCTTCCACAGCCATAGCTGTGCAATCAGGCAGCTCCCTTGGGCCAGTAAACCACAAATTTGCAACACGTACATTTTCCAGGTGCAGTTGGGTTTTTTTTTGTTTTGTGTTTAATTAAAAATCTCTTCTGATTAATATTGTTAAAATGGCCATGCTACCCAAAACAATCTACAGATTTAAAGCGATCCCTATCAAATTACCCATGACATTTTTCACAGAACTAGAACAAATAATTCTAAAATTTATATGGAACCATAAAAGACCCAGAATTGCCAAAGTAATCCTGAGGAAAAAGAACAAGGCAGGAGGCAATAACCCTCCCAGACTTCAGACAATACTACAAAGTTACAGTAGGCAAAACAGCATGGTATTGGCACAAAAACAGACATATGGATCAATGGAACAGAATAGAGAGCCCAGAAATAAACCCACACACCTAGAGTCAATCTTTGTCAAAGCAGGCAAGAATATACAATGGAGAGAAGACAGTCTCTTCAGCAAGTGGTGTTGGGAAAGCTAGACAGCCAATGTAAATAAATGAAATTAGGACATACCTTCACACCACACAAAATAAACTCAAAATGGATTAAAGACAAATATAAGACATGACACCATAAAACTCTTGGGACATAGGCAAAACATTCTCTGATGTAAAGTGAACCAATGTTTTCTTAGGATAGTCTCCCAAGGCAATAGAAATAAAAGCAAAAATAAACAAATGGGACCTAATCAAACTTACAAGCTTTTGCACAGCCAAAGGAAACCATAAACAAAACGAAAAGACAGCCTACAAACTGGGTGAAAATATTTGCAAACAATGCTACCGACGAGGTCTTAATTTCCAAAATATACAAACAGTTCATACAATAACAACAAAACACCCAACCCAGTCAAAAAATGGGCAGAAGACCTAATTAGACATTTCTCCAATGAAGACATACAGATAGCCAACAGGCACATGAAAAGATGCTCACCATTGCTAATTATTAGAGAAATGCAAATTAAAACTACAATGAGGTACCACCTCACGTTGGTCAGAATGGCCATCATCATTAAAAAGTCTACAAATAACAAATGCTGGAGAGGGTGTGGAGAAAAGTGAACCATCCTACACTGTTGGTGGGAATGTAAATTGGTGCAGTCACTATGGAGAACAGTATGGAGGTTCCCTAAAAAACTAAAATAGCGTTACCATATGATCCAGCAATTTCACTCCTGTGCATATATCCAGAGAAAACTATAATAGGAAAAGAGATATGTACCCCAGTGTTCATTGAAGCACTATTTACAATAGCCAAGACATGGAAGCAACCTAAATGCCCATCAACAGAGGAATGGATAAGGAAGATGTGGTGTGTATGTATACAATAGAAGGAAGATGTGGTGTGTATGTACACAATAGAAGGAAGATGTGCTGTGTGTGTACACAATAGAAGGAAGATGTGGTGTGTATGTACACAATAGAAGGAAGATGTGGTGTGTATGTACACAATAGAAGGAAGATGTGGTGTGTATGTACACAATAGAAGGAAGATGTGTGTATGTACACAATAGAAGGAAGATGTGGTGTGTATGTACACAATAGAAGGAAGATGTGGTGTGTATGTATATACAATAGAAGGAAGATGTGGTGTGTATGTACACAATAGAAGGAAGATGTGGTGTGTATGTACACAATAGAAGGAAGATGTGGTGTGTATGTACACAATAGAAGGAAGATGTGGTGTGTGTGTACACAATAGAAGAAAGATGTGGTGTGTATGTACACAATAGAAGGAAGATGTGTGTATGTACACAATGGAAGGAAGATGTGGCGTGTATGTACACAATAGAAGGAAGATGTGGTGTGTATGCATACAATAGAAGGAAGATGTGTGTATGTATATACAATAGAAGGAAGATGTGTGTATGTACACAATAGAAGGAAGATGTGTGTATGTACACAATGGAAGGAAGATGTGTGTATGTACACAATAGAAGATGTGGCGTGTATGTACACAATAGAAGGAAGATGTGGTGTGTATGTACACAATAGAAGGAAGATGTGTGTATGTACACAATAGAAGGAAGATGTGGTGTGTATGTATATACAATAGAAGGAAGATGTGGTGTGTATGTACACAATAGGAGGAAGATGTGGTGTGTATGTACACAATAGGAGGAAGATGTGGTGTGTATGTACACAATAGGAGGAAGATGTGGTGTGTATGTACACAATAGGAGGAAGATGTGGTGTGTATGTACACAATAGGAGGAAGATGTGGTGTGTATATATACACAATGGAAGGAAGATGTGTGTATGTATACAATAGAAGGAAGATGTGGTGTGTATATATATACAATGGAATATTCCTCAGCCTTAAAAAGAATGAAGTGATGCCATTGCAGCAAAACGGAGGGACCTGGAGATCGTCACACTAAGTGAAGTAAGTCAGAGAAAGACAACTATATATCACATGAGGAATCTAAAAAAATGATACAGGGATTTTCCTGGTGGTCCAGTAGTTGGGGGCTCAGGTGTTCCCAATGCAGGGGGCCCAGGTTCGATCCCTGGTCAGGGAACTAGATCCCACATGCATGCTGCAACTAAGAGTTTGCATGCCGAAACTAAAAAAGATCCCACATGCTGCAACTGAAGGATGCTGCATGCTGCAACAAAGATCCTGCACATGGCAACAAAGATCCCACATGCTGCAACTAAGACCCAGTGCAGCCAAATAAATATATATTTTTTAAAAATTAAAAAATGATACAAATGAACTTATTGACAAAACAGAAATAGACTCACAGACATTGAAAAGAAACATATGGTTATCAAAGGGGCAAGTAGGGAGGGATATATTAGGAGTCTGGAATTAACAGATACACACTACTATATATAAAATAAACAAGGACCTACTGTATAGCACTGGAAACTATATTCAGTACCTTGTAATAACCTATAATGGAAAAGAATCTGAAAAAGAGTATGTGTATGTATATGTATATATTATATATATATTATATATATGTATATAATCTCCAAGTCATTTTGCTGTACACCTGAAAGTAACACAACATTGTAAATCAACTATTCTTCAATTAAAGAAAAAGAAACGTACATAGTAGTACTCAATAAATGTGTGTTGAGGGCTTCCCTGGTGGCGCAGTGGCAAAGAATCTGCCTGCCAATGCAGGAGACACGGGTTCGAGCCCTGGTCTGGGAGGATCCCACATGCCGTGGAGCAGCTAAGCCCGTGCACCACAACTACTGAGCCTGCGCTTTAGAGCCCTCAAACCACAACTACTGAAGCCCGCGTGCCTAGAGCCCGTGCTCCTCAACAAGAGAAGCCACCGCAACGAGAGGCCCACACACTGCAACGAAGAGTAGCCCCCGCTCTCTGCAACTAGAGAAAGCCCGCGCAGCAACGAAGACCCAACGCAGCCAAAAATAAACAAACAAACTAATGTGTTGAATGAATAAGTGATCCCTTTGTAAAACTGAAAAAACAAAATGTGACAATCAGTGAACAACCATAGAACACAAGACGCGTGTGTGTGTGTGTAATCATAGCTCTAAAAGGACCCAGCAATGGGAAGCTGGACCAGACCCCTAACCTCTCTGTGCCTCAGTTTCCTCAACTGTCAAATCGGCATAATCATCCCTTCTTTGCCTAATTCACAGGCCTAGTATGTAGAGAGGTGGTCTGGGGAAAGTTGAAATTGTACAAGCATAATATGATACCTATTAGAGGACCTTCTGCAATAATTTTACAGACGTAATACTTTTTTTTTTTTTTGTAATATTCTTTCTTAATCCCCTGCTGAGGCAAACAGGAAATTCATTGCTTCCTACTAGAATTTGCTACACATTTGCTATTCTGTAAGACTAGGACTCCAGGATTGGAGTTTCCAGGCCAGAGTCCTGTTTCCTAGTGATGTTTCAAAGCAGAGAGGAAGTCTCCGTTTACTCATCAGCACCTCAGATGCTCTGGGCGCACTGTTGACATCTGACTAAAGAAGCAACCCGCCTTCCTCTGGACTCCACCATCAACACACTGTTCACCTTGGATTCTTGTGACAGCCCTGACTTCATCACATTTTTTTTTTCATTAAAAATGATTTATGAGGGGGCTTCCCTAGTGGCGCAGCGGTTGAGAGTCCGCCTGCCGATGCGGCGGACGCGGGTTCGTGCCCCGGTCCGGGAGGGTCCTGCGTGCCGCGGGGCAGCTGGGCCCGTGGGCCGTGGCCGCTGGGCCTGCATGTCCGGGGCCTGTGATCCGCGGCGGGGGAGGCCACAACGGTGAGTGGCTCGCGTACCGCAAAAAAAAAAAAAAAGGGAAAAATTATTTATGAGGGATTTCCCTGGTGGCGCAGTAGTTAAGAATCCGCCTGCCAATGCAGGGGATGTGGGTTCGATCCCTGGTCTGGGAAGATCCCACATGCTGCAGAGCAACTAACCCTGTGCGCCACAACTACTGAGCCTGTGCACCGCAACTACTGAAACTGCGTGCCGCAACTACTGAAGCCCACACGCTCTAGGGCCCAAGTGCCGCAACTACTGAAGCCCATGTGCCTAGAGCCTGTGCTCCACAACAAAAGAAGCCACCGCAATGAGAAGCCTGCGCACCACAACCAAGAGTAGCCCCTGCTCTCTGCAACTAGAGAAAGCCCGCACGCAGCAACGAAGACCCAATGCAGCCAAAAAAAAAAAAAAGATTTATGAAACAAAAGGTTGGGATTGCATTTCTATCCCTTTGTAAGATTTTCACATGAATAAATCCTCAAATCAGGGAGGGAAAAACTCTTTGTCAGATTAAATGGGACAATACCACATTTGTATCTCTCTAGCAGAACTCTCACAGGCCATGCAGGGCCTCTCTCTCAGTGGGTTGATATCTCAACCCTGTTCATTCTGGATTAAATGTCTCTTCTTGTTTATGATATCCCTGCCCCATCTCAACAATGACACTTCAGACTGTGTGGAGCTGCAGTGGGCAGTTGGGGTCACATTTCCAATGCAGATAAACTTCGTTTCTTGGGGATGGTTGGCTGGAAAGTTTCCTCCTGGAGCTCTACTACACAAGCTTATTTTATTTCCCCAGGAAGGAAACAGAACAGTCTTCCAAATTTCCCTGCTTGCCAGGAGGCTCTGGGGCAAATTGTTCAGATCTTCTGAATCCAAGCCCAGAGTTATTTTTCCTAACAGAAATCTTTCTCCTAGAGATACTTTTCCCTGGATGAGAATGAATGGACTTCGTATACAACTGGGTTTGCCCAAGTGGGATCTGGTGCCAGTTCCTCAGGAATTAAAAATATTGCAGAACCAGAGAACAGGGGGACCCTGCCCTGGAGGGCAAGGTGGAGGAATCAGAGCTGCCCTCCCTCTTAACGAAGGAGCAATTGGGGCAGGAACACAGGTCATGGGGAGAGAGTGGGCACCTGTAGACATGAAGGTGGAAAGTCCCCGTGTGCCAGTAGGAGAGGCGGCCAGTGTGGAAAGAAAGGAGGACGCTGAGATGGACATGCTGAGCTACACGGTGGGCATCCTTGCTACACTTTGTCAATATGGAGGCCCAGCAGGAAGAGGGATAAATCGGGAGACTGGGACGGACATATACACACTACTATATATAAAATAGATAACTAATAAGGACCTACTGTAGAGCACAGGGAACTCTACTCAATACTCTGTAATGACCTATATGGGAACAGAATTTTAAAAAGACTGGATATATGTATATGTATAACTGATTCACTTTGCTGTACAGCAGAAACTAACACAACATTGTAAATCAACTATATGCCGATAAAAATTAATTTAAAAAAAAAAGGAAGCCCAGTCGGGAAACCATCTCTCTGTTCTTACAGATGAATAAGAGCACTGAATTCATGGTACAGCCTCTGGATCTCAGTCACCTCCTACGTTAAAATCGAGATGGGTGTTGTTTCAGCAAGTGTCTAGTCAGGAGACAGAAACCTGATACATGTACAGGGAACTTACTTGTAACAAGAACTGCTCACTGGGTATAAAGAGTTGTTGATATTGAAAAGGTAAAAAGAGAACTCACTCTAAGGTATCGGGTAAGTAGCAACTCCCAGAAGCAACCACCCCAAGGGCTGGGAAAGCCAGGGAGGGGAACAAAGAGAAAAACTCAGAGACTTCGAAGAGGGGCTCCACAGAGTGGAGACTCTGACCCCCGAGGGGTGCTGCTCGGCTGATGCTAGTGTCTTCCACAGGACACGGTGAAGCTGGGTCTGAGGGTTAGAAAAGCTGCCAACTGCAGCCTCAGGAAGGAACAGCCGCTGCTGGGGGTGGGTAAGAAGGGTGGCTGGGGACCCTCACAGGGTGGGGAGGTGGGGCAGGGGGCAGGTCCCTTTCCCTCCAGCCCTGCAGTCTCCCTCACATGCCTCTCCTAGGCATCAGCTGACAGGGGTGGCTGGCAAGGCAGCAACGTGATTTGCAGAGCACCAGACGCAGCATCACCCAGCAGAGGATAGGCGGTGGGTTTGGAGCTGAGAGATGGTTACTTCATATCTGACACAGGGTGGGTCTCATCTCTAAGGATTTCTAAAACCCTTCCTTCTATTGCCAAAAAATTAATCAACAGTCGATCTAAATAGAGTATCTTACTGGAGCCAACCTGGGGATTGTAACCTGGGAGACAGTCTTTCAGAAAACTCTTGAAGACGGTTCCGCCTGTTAGAAGTCGAAGGCACAATCGGATACATTTTCAAGACAAGGGATTGTACACCAAAGAGCACACTGACATTTTACATAATGTTCACTAAAGACCAGATCTGCCTGTACAAGGTGAAGTAGGTGACCATGACCCCTTACAGGATTAGGAAGGAAAAATTCATCTTGTAAGGAGTTAAACTGCTGGCATGAGAAGAAGGATAATAAAACACTGATCTTTTCGGGGGAGCAGGCATTCCCACCTTTGAGGTCTGATTAACGCACAATGCAGACGCACGTTAGGGAGGGCCCAATACGGGCAGGGAATATGTTATGCTTAAATTTTCTTGTCCTGCGGTAAAATATAAACTTTATTCCATCACTTGCTACTTTTGTTTGAAATAGTATTTACTTGTATTTGTTTACCTACTCTTGACCACGGAGAATAGGTATAAGTATACATCTTGGGTTGGCCAAAAAGGTATGGAGAAACCCAAATGAACTTTTTGGCCAACGCAATATAAATAAAGATAAATGCCCGTCTGCCTTTGCCGGGCAGAGACTGGCCAAGGGTGTTCCAGGCTGACAGCAGGAGCAGAGGCACTGAATGAGGGGTGCGGACCTGGCTGGGGCACTGCAGCCCTTTGCCATCCCCATCCCCAGGCACAGGCTCCTTCCCTCTTCCAGCTGCCCCACCCTCTTCCCTCATCTTTTCAAGCCTAGAACATCTCTCCTTTTAATCTCCACTACTGCGCCAGCAAAAAGCTCCACCTGCCCGGCCCCGATTCATCTGGGTTTCCCTTCCGGCCTCTCTCCCCCGGATCCCCTCCGCTCCCTCTTACACTCTTGTGCTTCTGAGAAGCCTGTCTCGAGGCCCAGACAGGAGCCTTGTGGGCCCTGTGCCCCCTTGAGCCACCCACCCCTCCCCCACCTCAGAGGCTCTCCTGGTGAAGGCGCCCCCGGGGGACCTCAAACACCTCCACCGTATGCCTTGGTTCCCCAGCCTCCCTCCGAAGGACTACTGCCGTGCACCGCAACTCCAGGGAGAGCCTCAGGCCCCCGAGGGTCCCGCTGGGCCCCACCCACATTCCCTCCCAGCCTCTGCTCTAATCTAACCTCGCCTTCCACTGCCCGGGGCTAGGGGCCTGGGACTACGTTATCTGTTCTCAGCAGTCACGCCCCTTTACTCCGGGTGCAGAGTGTCCCGGGGGCTGCTCTCCTGCCCCCTCCATCCTCCTCCCCAAAGGCCTTCTCATTGCTGGGGTGCTGGGGCCCATGCAAGCATTGCTGCTGTCGGAGGGAACCCTGCTCTTGAGACAGGAAGGAGGTGCTGTCGGAAGTGGAAGAGCCCCTTCCTTGTCACCCGCCGTTACCGCCAGGCCCCGATCCAACACGCCTTCAACTCTTTCCAGTTTCCTCATTCTTTGAGAACGGGACAGGATCCTGGGGCAATGACTGCTGTCACTTACCCATTACCCAGCCCCTCTTCCTGGCAGTGTACCCAGCTGGAAAACTACAATTCCCAGACTCCCTGCACCTAAGTGGGTCATGTGACTCAGTTCTGGCCAGTGTCTTGTCAGTGGGACCAACAGAAAAGTTCTTTAAAAGAGCCTGTTCTGAAGACGCGGAGATCACCTTCCTCCCCACAACTACATCATAAATACATCTACACGTGGAACAACTCGTACAGAACACCTACTGAATGCTGGCAGAAGACCTCAGACTTCCCAAAAGGCAATAAACTCCCCACGTACCTGGATAGGGCAAAAGAAAAAACAGAGACAAAAGAATAAGGACGGGACCTGCACCAGTGGGAGGGAGCTGTGAAGGAGGAAAGGTTTACACACACTAGGAAGCCCCTTCGTGGGCGGAGACTGCGGGTGGCGGAGGGGGAAGCTTCGGAGCCACGGAGGAGAGCGCAGCAACAGGGGTGCGGAGGGCAAAGCGGAGAGTTTCCCGCACAGAGGATGGGTGCCGACCAGCACTCACCAGCCCGAGAGGATCGTCTGCTCACCCGCCGGGGTGGGTGGGGCTGGGAGCTGAGGCTCGGGTTTCGGTCAGAGCGCAGGGAGAGGACCGGGGTTGGCGGCGTGAACACAGCCTGAAGGGGTTAGTGCGCCACAGCTGGCCGGGAGGGAATCCGGGGAAATGTCTGGACCTGCTGAAGAAGCAAGAGACTCTTTCTTCCCTCTTTGTTTCCTGGTGCGCGAGGAGAGGGGATTAAGAGCGCTGCTTAAAGGAGCTCCAGAGACGGGTGCGAGCCGCGGCTAAAAGCGCGGACCCCAGAGACGGGCATGAGACGCTAAGGCTGCTGCTGCCGCCACCAAGAAGCCTGTGTGCGCGCACAAGTCACTCTCCACACCTCCCTTCCTGTGCAGCCCGCCACTGCCAGGGTCCCAGGATCCAGGGACAACTCCCCCGGGAGAACGCACGGCGCGCCTCAGGCTGGTTCAATGTCACGCCGGCCTCTGCCGCCGCAGGCCCGCCCCGCACTCCGTGCCCCTCCCTCCCACCGGCCTGAGTGAGCCAGAGCCCCCGAATCAGCGGCTCCTTTAACCCCGTCCCGTCTGAGTGAAGAACAGACGCCCTCTGGCGACCTACACGCAGAGGCGGGGCCAAATCCAAAGCTGAACCCCGGGAGCTGTGAGAACAAAGAAGAGAAAGGGAAATCTCTCCCAGCAGCCTCAGAAGCAGCGGATTAAATCTCCACAATCAACTTGATGTACCCTGTATCTGTGGAATACATGAATAGACAACGAATCATCCCAAATTAAGGAGGTGGACTTTGAGAGCAAGATTTATGATTTTTTTCCCTTTTCCTCTTTTTGTGAGTATGTGTATGCTTCTGTGTGAGATTTTTTCTGTATAGCTTTGCTTCCACCATTTGTCCTACCATTCTATCCGTTTTTTTCTTAATAATTATTTTTTATTTTAATAACTTTATTATATTTCTTATTTTATTTTACTTTATCTTTCTTTTTTTCCTTCCTTCCTTCCTCCCTCCCTCCTTTCTTTTCTTCTTTCTTTCTACTTCTACTAATTCTTTCTTTCTACTTTTTCTCCCTTTTATTCTGAGCCGTGTGGATGAAAGGCTCTTGGTGCTGCAGTCAGGAGTCAGTGCTGTGCCTCTGAGGTGGGAGAGCCAACTTCAGGACACTGGTCCACAAGAGACTTCCCAGCTCCACATAATATCAAACAGCGAAAAATCTCCCAGAGATCTCCATCTCAACACCAACACCCAGCTCCACTCAATGACCAGCAAGCTACAGTGCTGGACACCCTATGCCAAACAGCTAGCAAGACAGGAACACAACACAACCCATTAACAGAGAGGCTGCCTAAAATCATAATAAGTCCACAGACACCCGAAAACACACCACCAGACGTGGACCTGCCCACCAGAAAGACAAGATCCAGCCTCATCCACCAGAACACAGGCACTAGTCCCCTCCACCAGGAAGCCTACACAATCCACTGAACCAACCTTAGCCACTGGGGACAGACACCAAAAACAATGGGAACTACGAACCTGCAGCCTGCAAAAAGGAGACCCCAAACACAGTAAGATAGGCAAAATGAGAAGACAGAAAAACACACAGCAGATGAAGGAGCAAGATACAAACCCACCAGACCTAACAAATGAAGAGGAAATAGGCAGTCTACCTGAAAAAGAATTCAGAATAATGATAGTAAAGATGATCCAAAATCTTGGAAATAGAATAGACAAAATGCAAGAAACATTTAACAAGGACCTAGAAGAACTAAAGATGAAACAAACAACGATGAACAGCACAATAAATGAAATTAAAAATACTCTAGATGGAATCAATAGCAGAATAACTGAGGCAGAAGAACGGATAAGTGACCTGGAAGATAAAATAGTGGAAATAACTACTGCAGAGCAGAATAAAAAGAATGAAAAGAATTGAGGACAGTCTCAGAGACCTCTGGGACAACATTAAATGCACCAACATTCGAATTATAGGGGTTCCAGAAGAAGAAGAGAAAAGGAAAGGGACTGAGAAAATATTTGAAGAGATTATAGTTGAAAACTTCCCTAATATGGGAAAGGAAATAGTTAATCAAGTCCAGGAAGCACAGAGAGTCCCATACAGGATAAATCCAAGGAGAAATACGCCAAGACACATATTAATCAAACTGTCAAAAATTAAATACAAAGAAAACATATTAAAAGCAGCAAGAGAAAAACAACAAATAACACACAAGGGAATCCCCATAAGGTTAAGAGCTGATCTTTCAGCAGAAACTCTGCAAGCCAGAAGGGACTGGCAGGACATATTTTAAGTGATGAAGGGGAAAAACCTGCAACCAAGATTACTCTACCCAGCAAGGATCTCATTCAGATTTGATGGAGAAGTTAAAATGTTTACAGACAAGCAAAAGCTGAGAGAGTTCAGCACCACCAAACCAGCTTTACAACAAATGCTAAAGGAACTTCTCTAGGCAAGAAACACAAGAGAAGGAAAAGACCTACAATAACAAACCCAAAACAATTAAGAAAATGGGAATAGGAACATACATATCGATAATTACCTTAAATATAAATGGACTAAATGCTCCCACCAAAAGACAAAGATTGGCTGAATGGATACAAAAACAAGACCCATATGTACGCTGTCTACAAGAGACCCACTTCAGACCTAGAGACACATACAGACTGAAAGTAAGGGGATGGAAAAAGATATTCATGCAAATGGAAACCAAAAGAAAGGTGGAGTAGCAATTCTCATATCAGACAAAATAGACTTTAAAATAAAAACTATTAGAAGAGACAAAGAAGGACACTACATAATGACCAAGGGATCGATCCAACAAGAAGCTATAACAATTGTAAATATTTATGCACCCAACATAGGAGCACCTCAATACATAAGGCAAATACTAACAGCCATAAAAGGGGAAATCGACAGTACCACATTCATAGTAGGGGACTTTAACACCCCACTTTCACCAATGGACAGATCATCCCAAATGAAAATAAAAAAGGAAACACAAGCTTTAAATGATACATTAAACAAGATGGACTTAATTGATATTTATAGGACATTCCATCCAAAAACAACAGAATACACATTTTTCTCAAGTGCTCATGGAACATTCTCCAGGATAGATCATATCTTGGGTCACAAATCAAGCCTTGGTAAATTTAAGAAAATTGAAATTGTATCAAGTACCTTTTCCGACCACAACACTATGAGACTAGATATCAATTACAGGAAAAGATCTGTAAAAAATACAAATACATGGAGGCTAAACAATACACTACTTAATAACGAAGTGATCACTGAAGAAACCAAAGAGGAAATCAAAAAATACCTAAAAACAAATGACAATGGAGACACGACGACCCAAAACCTATGGGATGCAGCAAAAGCAGTTCTAAGAGAGAAATTTATAGCAATACAATCCTATGTTAAGAAACAGGAAACATCTCAAATAAACAACCTAACCTTGCACCTAAAGCAATTAGAGAAAGAAGAACAAAAAACCCCCCAAAGTTAGCAGAAAGAAAGAAATCATAAAAATCAGATCAGAAATAAATGAAAAAGAAATGAAGGAAATGACAGCAAAGATCAATAAAACTAAAAGGTGGTTCTTTGAGAAGATAAACAAAATTGATAAACCATTAGCCACACTCATCAAGAAAAAAAGGGAGAAGACTCAAATCAATAGAATTAGAAATGAAAAAGGAGAAGTAACAACTGACACTGGAGAAATACAAAAGATCATGAGAGATTACTACAAGCAACTCTATGCCAATAAAATGGACAACCTGGAAGAAATGGACAAATTCTTAGAAATGCACAACCTGCCAAGACTGAATCAGGAAGAAACAGAAAATATGAACAGACCAATCACAAGCACTGAAATTGAAACTGTGATTAAAAATCTTCCAACAAACAAAAGCCCAGGACCAGATGGCTTCACAGGCGAATTCTATCAAACATTTAGAGAAGAGCTAACACCTATCCTTCTCAAACTCTTCCAAAATATAGCAGAGGGAGGAACACTCCCAAATTCATTCTACAAGGCCACCATCACCTTGATACCAAAACCAGACAAGATGTCACAAATAAAGAAAACTACAGGTCAATATCACTGATGAACATAGATGCAAAACTCCTCAACAAAATACTAGCGAACAGAATCCAACAGCACATTAAAAGGATCATACACCATGATCAAGTGGGGTTTATTCCGGGAATGCAAGGATTCTTCAATATATGCAAATCAATCAATGTGATAAACCATATTAACAAACTGAAGGAGAAAAACCATATGATCATCTCAATTGATGCAGAGAAAGCTTTCGACAAAATTCAACACCTATTTATGATAAAAACCCTGCAGAAAGTAGGCATAGAGGGAACTTTCCTCAACATAATGAAGGCCATATATGACAAACCCACAGCCAACATCATCCTCAATGGTGAAAAACTAAAAGCATTTCCACGAAGATCAGGAACAAGACAAGGTTGCCTACTCTCACCGCTCTTATTCAACATAGTTTTGGAAGTTTTAGCCACAGCAATCAGAGAAGAAAAGGAAATAAAAGGAATCCAAATCGGAAAAGAAGAAGTAAAGCTGTCACTGTTTGCAGATGACATGATACTATACATAGAGAATCCTAAAGATGCTACCAGAAAACTACTAGAGCTAATCAATGAATTTGGAAAAGTTGCAGGATACAAAATTAATGCACAAAAATCTCTGGCATTCCTATACACTAATGATGAAAAATCTGAAACTGAAATCAAGAAAACACTCCCATTTACCACTGCAACAAAAAGAATAAAATATATAGGAATAAACCTACCTAAGGAGACAAAAGACCTGTATGCAGAAAATTATAAGACACTGATGAAAGAAATTAAAGAGGATACAAATAGATGGAGAGATATACCATGTTCTTGGATTGGAAGAATCAACATTGTGACAATGACTACTACCCAGAGCAATCTACAGATTCAATGCAATCCCTATCAAACTACCACTGGCATTTTCCACAGAACTAGAACAAAAAATTTCACAATTTGTATGGAAACACAAAAGACCCCGAATAGCCAAAGCAAACTTGAGAACGAAAAACAGAGCTGGAGGAATCAGGCTCCCTGACTTCAGACTATACTACAAAGCTACAGTAATCAAGACAGTATGGTACTGGCACAAAAACAGAAAGATAGATCAATGGAACAGGATAGAAAGCCCAGAGGTAAACCCACACACATATGGTCACCTTATCTTTGATAAAGGAGGCAGGAATGTACAGTGGAGAAAGGACAGCCTCTTCAATAAGTGGTGCTGGGAAAACTGGACAGCTACATGTAAAAGTATGAGATTAGATCACTCCCTAACACCATACACAAAAATAAACTCAAAATGGATTAAAGACCTAAATGTAAGGCCAGAAACTATCAAACTCTTAGAGGAAAACATAGGCAGAACACTCTATGACATAAATCACAGCAAGATCCTTTTTGACCCACCTCCTAGAGAAATGGAAATAAAAACAAACAAATGGGACCTAATGAAACTTCAAAGCTTCTGCACAGCAAAGGAAACCATAAACAAGACCAAAAGACAACCCTCAGCATGGGAGAAAATATTTGCAAATGAAGCAACTGACAAAGGATTAATCTCCAAAATTTATAAGCAGTTCATGCAGCTCAATAACAAAAAACCAAACAAACCAATCCAAAAATGGGCAGAAGACCTAAATAGACATTTCTCCAAAGAAGATATACAGACTGCCAACAAACACATGAAAGAATGCTCAACATCATTAATCACTAGAGAAATGCAAATCAAAACTACAATGAGATATCATCTCACACCAGTCATAATGGCCACCATCAAAAAATCTACAAACAATAAATGCTGGAGAGGGTGTGGAGAAAAGGGAAGCCTCTTGCACTGCTGGTGGGAATGTGAATTGGTACAGCCAGTATGGAGAAGAGTATGGAGGTTCCTTTAAAAAACTACAAATAGAACTACCATATGACCCAGCAATCCCACTACTGGGCATATACCCTGAGAAAACCATAATTCAAAAAGAGTCATGTACCAAAATGTTCATTGCAGCTCTATTTACAATAGCCCAGAGATGGAAACAACCTAAGTGCCCGTCTTTGGATGAATGGATAAAGAAGATGTGGCACATATATACGATGGAATATTACTCAGCCATAAAAAGAAATGAAATTGAGCTATTTGTAATGAGGTGGATAGACCTAGAGTCTGTCATACAGAGTGAAGTCAGAAAGAGAAAGACAAATACCGTATGCTAACACATATATATTGGAATTTAAGAAAAAAAATGTCATGAAGAACCTAGGGGTAAGACAGGAATAGAGACAGACCTACTAGAGAACGGACTTGAGGATATGGGGAGGGGGAAGGGTGAGCTGTGACAAAGCGAGAGAGAGGCACGGACATATATACACTACCAAACGTAAGGTAGATAGCTAGTGGGAAGCAGCCGCATAGCACAGGGAGATCAGCTCGGTGCTTTGTGACCGCCTGGAGGGATGGGATAGGGAGGGTGGGAGGGAGGGAGATGCAAGAGGGAAGAGATATGGGAACATATGTATATGTATAACTGATTCACTTTGTTATAAAGCAGAAACTAACACACCATTGTAAAGCAATTATACTCTAATAAAGATGTAAAAAGAAAAAAAAAAAAAAAAAAGAGGCTGTCCTCTGTTTCCTCCTAACCACGGTTTAGACTGTGGGTGTCAGGTGATCCTGAGGCAACCATGAGCGTGGAAGCCACATACTAAGGATGCAGAAGACACAGAAAGACAGAAGGAATCCAGGTCCTAGTGACCCTGGAGCTAACAAGCCAGCCCCCCAAGGCCTATGATAGGATCCTTTTGATGTGAAAACCAAACAAAACACATATGGGTTTAAACCACTGTGACATTGTCCTTTCTGTTAAATGCAACAGAATCTCATCCTCAGTGACACAGATGCCAACAGGCCGTTCACCCCAGAGGACGTACCAAGAGCAGGTGAGAAGATGCAGGCCAGCACCGGAAAACAAATCAAGGCAGCAACGGGATCAAACCACAGGGAATGAAAGCTAATACTATCAAGGGTTTGCAAGATTGTGGCAAAACTGGTGCAAGTGGAAGTTGGTGCAGCCTCTTTGGAGGACAACTGGGCAGTAGATATTTCATAATAGAAACACACACACCCTCCAAGTCAACAATGACATTTCTAGATCTTTATTTTAGAGACATACTCAGATGCACAGAGAGGCTTGTAAAGAATGTTGCTTACAGCATTGCTTGAAATATCCAAATAGCTAAATGTCTATCTACCATTGGTGAAGTTGTTAAATACACATCCATATCATGTACTAACATGTAGCAGCTAAAATGAACAACCTGAGGTGGAAAGAGCTCCAAGACATACTGTTACGTGCAAAAAAAAAGTGTACTGTTTATGCAAAAACACAAAACAATATATTTTTGTATATATGAATATATGCGTTATGGGTTGAATTGTGTCCCTAAAAGAGATGTTGAAGTCCCCCAGTACCTGTTACTGTGACCTGCTTTGGAAAGAGGGTCTTTGCATCTTAGCCATCAAGTTAAGGTGAAGCCGTTAAGGTGGGCCCTAATCCGATGTGACTGGTGTCCTTACAGAAAGAGGACCGCCTCACACCCATCAGGGTCGCTACTATCCAAAAAAATATACAGAAGATAAGTTCTGGCGAGGCTGTGGAGAAGCTGGAACCCTATGCACTGCTAGTGGGAAAGTAAAACTGTGCAGCCGCCGTGGAAAACAGTATGGTGGTTCCTCAAAAAGCTAAAAATAGAACTATCGTATGACCCAGCCGTCCCACTTCTGGGTATGTACCCCAAAGAATTAAAAGCAAGGTCTTGAAGAGATATTTGCACATCCATGTTCACTGCAGCATTATTCACAATAGCCCAAAGGTGGAAGCAACCCAAATGTCCATCTGGGATGGCCACACTGAAAGTTATCTTGATGCAGAATGGAGGGAGTTTCCTGGGCCTGTGGGCTGAGATCCACAGGCAAGCCCTGGCTCTGCCACCAGCTCGTTCTGTGACGTGGGCAAGTCACTTCCTGTCGTTCTGACCCTCGGCTCTTCATCTGTAAACACGGGTTGAATGGACCTCTTCCAACTGGCCTGATTTTCATCTATTGAAAACAATGGCCCCAGTGTACCAGCCAGGCAAAAGCATGCCTTTCGTGCCTCAGACTCATTCAGCCTCAGGAACTGTGGGGCCCAGGGTGGCCCAGGGACACTGATGTCAGACCGGTGACGTCAGCGTCCACAACTGGCTGAAAGGACCCGTGCCCTCCAGGCTCAAGTTATAACTAAACGATTATCTGAAAGGACACGTGACGCTGGAATGAGGGTCTCTCCTCTGCTTTCCTGCATACAGTGCAGTCAGCCTTGTGCCCAGCGCCCACCAGGCAGGACCTGCCCTCAGGGGTCCCGCCCCTGTGCCTCTCTGCTCAGTTGATCCAGGCTGGCCTCTCCCACAGGGCACTGAGAGTCGGTGGGGCTCCTAGCTAGGCTGGCAATGGCCTCAACTTGGCCTCCTACAGTCCAGCCTCCTTCTGCTTTGTCCTGTCCTCTTGTTCTCAAGGATGACTCCAGATGTCTGAATCCTGCTGTCCCTGGTTTCCAACTGGCCAGTCTGCCCTGGAGTGTATGCAGACCTCTGGAGCCCAGAGCCTGTGCTCAGGGCCTGCGTGAGCCAGTGGATGGGGTCAGAGGGCCAAGGAGGGGCTCCTCCCAAGAACTCGGGGGCAGCCTTGGAGAAAGCGGTGTTGGGAAAATATAATAAAAAGTGAAAGCTTCTCCCAACCCGTAACACTCCACAAAGGTAGTAGAAAAAGAAAAACAGTTTTATTATAGAATAAGCATTAAGCCAGTGAAGGAAATCAGAACATCACTCCAAAATAAGACTTTTGACATAAAAATAATTTGAAGCTGAAGGCAATGAAGAGGCATCAAATGCAGAAAAGCTGTCTCTATCCCCCCCTTTTACCTAAAGGCAGGTTATAAATTCTCCTTTTACTGGAGACAGACTCTTATCAGCCCAGAGGTGGTACCAGAGCAATCTGCAAGCAAACCTCACTCCATTATTTCCTCCCATATGTTTACCTTCCCACAGTTTGGAAGGCTCTCCTTTGTCCTGTCATTTCTCCACAAGTTGATTGTTCTTTGTTGAAGATGCTCTATAACCCAGAGTTCTATGCCACCACTCTGAGTTACTCTTCACATGGGTTTCTCCCCCTGTGCAGGCTGATACACTGTTTTTCTTTGTTAATCTTTTTTTTTTATAAACTTATTTATTTCAGTTATTTATTTTTGTTTGTGTTGGGTCTTCATTGCTTTGCACGGGCTTTCTCTAGTTGTGGCAAGTAGGGGCTACTCTTCATTGTGGTGCGCAGGCTTCTCATTGCGTTGGCTTCTCTTGCTGCGGAGCACAGGCTCTAGGTGTGTGGGCTTCAGTAGTTGTGGCTCATGGGCTCTAGAGCGCAGGCTCAGTAGTTGTGGCGCACAGGCTTTGTTGCTCCGCGGCACGTGGGATCTTCCTGGACAAGGGCTTGAACCCATGTCCCCATGTCCCCTGCACTGGCAGGTGGATTCTCAACCACTGCGCCACCAAGGAAGCCCTAATCTGTCTTTTTGTTAAAAAGTCCCAGCTGAAAAGTGGTGTTGGGAAAGCTGGACAGCTGCATGTAAATCAATGAAGTTAGAACACTCCCTCACACCATACACAAAAATAACCTCAAAATGGCTTAAAGACTTAAATATAAGACATGACACCATAAAACTCCTAGAAGAGAACATAGGCAAAACATTCTCTGACATAAATCACACCAATGTTTTCTTAGGTCAGTCTCCCAAGGCAAAAGAAGTAAAAGCAAAACTAAACAAGTGGGACCTAATCAAACTTAAAAGCTTTTGCACAGCAAAGGAAATCATAAACAAAATGAAAAGACAACCTATGGAATGGGAGAAAATATTTGCAAATGATGTGACCAACAAGGGATTAATTTCCAAAATAAACAGCTCATACAACTCAATAACAAAAAAACAAACAACCCAATCAAAAAATGGGCAGAAGGGACTTCCCTGGTAGTCCAGTGGTTAAGAATCTGCCTTCCAATGCAGGGAACGTGGGTTTGATCGATCCCTGACTGGGGAGCTAAGGTGCCACAGGCTGTGGCGAAACTAAGCCCGCACACTGCAACTACTGAGCCCACATGCTCTAGAGCCTGCGTGCCACACTAGAAAGACTGTGCGCCACAACTAGAGAAGCCCATGTGCTGCAACTAAGACCTGACACAGCCAAATAAATAAATAATTTTTTTTTTAAATTGGGCAGCAGAGCTAAAGAGATATTTCTCCAAAGATGACATACAGATGGCCAACAGGCACATGAAAAGACGCTCACCATCACTAATTATTAGAGAAATGCAAATCAAAATTACAATGAGGAGGCTTCCCTGGTGGTTCAGTGGTTAAGAATCCGCCTGCCAATGCAGGGGACAGAGGTTCGAGCCCTGGCCTGGGAAGATCCCACATGCCGCGGAGCAGCTAAGCCCGTGTGCCACAACTATTGAGCCTGTGCTCTAGGGCCCGTGAGCCACAACTACTGAGCCTGCATGCCACAACTACTGAAGCCCACGGGCCTAGAGCCCATGCTCCGCAACCAGAGAAACCACCACAGTGAGAAGCCTGCACACTGCAATGAAGAGTAGCCCCCACTCGCTACAACTAGAGAAAAAAAAGTGAGCCTTAATTTAAAGACAAATATAAGACATGACACCATAAAACTCCTAGAAGACAACATAGGCAAAACATTCTGACATAAATCGTACCAGTGCTTTCTTAGGTCAGTCTCCCAAACAATCAAAATAAAAGCAAAAACAAACAAATGGGACCTAAGCAAATTTACAAGCTTTTGCATAGCAAAGGAAACCATAAACGAAATGAAAAGACAACCTACCTACAGACTGGGAGAAAATATTTGCAAATGATGCGACCGACAAGGGCTTAATTTCCAAAATATAAAAACAGCTCCTACAATTCAATAACAAAAAAACAACCCAACTGAAAAATATGCAGAAGACATAACTAGACACTTCTCCAAAGAGACATACAGATGGCCAACAGGCACACGAAAAGATGCTCACCATCGCTAATTATTAGAGAAATGCAAATCAAAACTACAATGAGGTATCACCTCACACCAGTCAGAATGGCCATCATTAAAAAGTCTACAAATAATAAATGCTGGAGAGGGTGTAGAGAAAAGGGAACCCTCTTACACTGTTGGAAGAAATGTAAATTGGTGCAGCCACTATCGAAAACAGTACAGAGGTTCCTCAAAAAACTAAAAATAGAGTTGCCATATGATCCAGCAATCCCACTCCTGGGCAAATATGCAGACAAAACTATAATCTGAAAAGACACATGCACCCCAATGTTCACAGCAGCGCTATTCACAATAGCCAAGACATGGAAACAACCTAAAAGTCCATCGATGGAGGAATGGATAAAGACCATGTGGTACATACATATACAATGGAATACTGCTCAGCCATTAAAAAGAATGAAATAATGCAATTTGCAGCAACATGGATGCAACTAGAGATTGTCATACTAAGTGAAGTAAGTCAGAAGGAGAAAGACAAATACCATATGATATCACATATATGTGGAATCTAAAATACAACACAAACGAACATATCTATGAAACAGAAACAGACTCACAAATATAGAGGATAGACTTGTAGTTGCCAAGGGGGAGGAGAACTGGGGGAGGGAAGGATTCAGAGTGTGGGATTAACAGATGCAAACTATTATAAATAGGAGGATAAACAACAATGTCCTACTGTATAGCACAGGGAACTAGACTCAATATTCTGTGATAAACCGTAATGGAAAAAATATGGAAAATAATATATATGTATAACTGAATCACTTTGCTGTACAGCAGAAATTAAACACAACATTGTAAATCGACTAGACTTCAGTAAAAGTTTAAAAATGAGCCTTAATATCAAAAGTACGCTGGTGCAAAAAAAAAAAAAAAAAAAAAAAGTACGCTGGTGCAAAACTAGAATTTAGTCTTCTCTGTCAGAATGACAATGTCTTCTTAGATTATTGGTCTGCTCTTAATAAGAGATTGTGAAAGATCTTTTCTTTACCTTTCGAGTAATGTGCCTACGACACCAACATCTTATGTCTTTTCCGAATAACTTCCCATGCTTTATGCTAGTCTTTTTCATGTACTCAATTATTAAAGAGAACCGAGACTTCTCACTTTTAAAAGAGCTAAGGGTTTTTACATTTTTGACAATGTTGTCTTCCCAAATAAAATTCTAAATGAAGTTTTTTGGCCTTGAACTAACTTTGGGATTTCGCAGAGGGTTCCTGGAAAATCTCAAAGGCTTTGCTCCTTCACCTTGTTAAGAGAGAGCTGTTAAACTAATTAGGTTTGTTTGACACATTAAATTGCATGAAAAGGCATTTATTAAATAAGAAGAGATGCTTTAAGCTTTCCTAGGTTATATTTGTACGTGCAAACATTATTAATATAACTATTTCAGAAGTTGTATAAAGTTCACAGAAATTTGTTAATACCCTGCCATCCACATGATATGTCCTGGTATAATGCTATCATTCATACTTCTGATTATTTTTATTGTGTGTCACAGAAACAACCAAAATTTCTTGTCAAATAAACTCTTTATCAGATATTTAGAAGCTGATGGGATCAAGAAACTAAGCCAGAATCAAGTAGAACAAGAGTTGATTACATGGGACTGAATAAGCTGATCAAGGATGATTAGGGTTATTGTTTTGGAACATTGCTGGTTCTTTAAAGTTCTATTTTTCAGACATAAGGAATCCCTCACTTAGGCTATCTACAACTTATAACAGTTTAGTAGCTTATACTTTTTTTTTTTTTGGTTGCATCAGGTCTTAGTTGCAACAGGCAGACTCCTTGGTTGCAGCACATGAGCTCCTTAGTTGCAGCAGGCGGGCTCCTTAGTTGTGCCATGTGAACTCTTAGTTGTGGCACACATGTGGGATCTAGTTCCCGGACCAGGGGTCAAACCCGGGCCCTCTGCATTGGGAGCTCAAAGTCTTAACCACCATGCCACCAGGGAAGTCCTAGCTTATACTTTGGTTAACAGAAATAAATCACTTATCTTTTCTCCCTACCTGATCCCTCCAGAATTTAGAAACTCTTATTGAACATTCTTATTTCCATGGCAATATAATTATTTGCATAAGTTCAATAAGAATCTGTTCTCTTTTTTATGTATATAGTTATCTTTATTAATGAATATATTAGAAACTGACATGGATCTAGATTCTCATGGGCATTTGCTTTCCACTCGTTAGAAAAATCCACTACTGGGGACTTTCCCTGGTGGTCCAGTGGTTAAGACTTTGCCTTCCAGTGCAGGGGGTGCGGGTTTGATCCCTGGTTGGGGAGCTAAGATCCCACATGCCTCATGGACAAAAAACCGAAAACATAAAACAGAAGCAATATTGTAACAAATTCAATAAAGACTTTAAAAGAAATGGCCCACATGAAAAAAATCTTTAAAAAAAAAATCCATCGTTTACTTGAGAATGGTTTAAAAAGAAAAGCCAATATCTTAGTGTCATTATGACAAGTCTTCACCTCATAGGAAATGTGAAAGGGTCCCTGGGCACCCCAGTCATGAGACTATACTGTCTTAACAGACCTGCCCAACCTCAAGTGTCTTCTGGAATTTCTTATAAATTTCAATGGGGACCTGGGCAACAGAACATTCTATTATTCTGCTGGTTTTTAAGGTGCAGTTCCAGGGTTAAATATTGTGCCCATACTTAACATTTTCAAGCTGTCCAGGCTTATCTTCCAAAAAGAGTGTATTACTATTACCAACTCTCCCTGCCAAATAGAGGACCCAAAAGCATTAAATGTTAACTGCAAAGAAGTTAGGTGAGGCCCCTCTTCTCTCCCCAAATCAAGTTATTTAGTATCCCAAGCGAATGCAAGCACTGGGCAATAGTCTTTCCTGAAAAGCTGTTCTCCTTTTTTTTTTTTTTTTTTTTGCGGTACGCGGGTCTCGCTGCCGTGGCCTCTCCCGTTGCGGAGCACAGGCTCCGGACGCGCAGGCTCAGCGGCCATGGCTCACGGGCCCAGCTGCTCCGCGGCATGCGGGATCTTCCCGGACCGGGGCACGAACCTGTGTCCCCTGCATCGGCAGGCAGACTCTCAACCACTGTGCCACCAGGGAAGGCCTGTTCTCCTTTTAATGGGGCATAACTGGAAACACTGGTTAAAGAACGAAGGTTTTGAGTGGAGTGTCCTATTTCAGAATGGTGCATAAAATCACATATGACCAGACAGTTCTAAGGAACCAAGGTTGACTGTGGAGCCAAGGCTTACAAAGGCCTCTTAGAAAAATTGGCTTGATGCCTTGTGTACAGGTGAGTAAGGAAGGTCCCCTCCTGAGGGGCCCAGGAACCTCAGGATAGCTTGGGGACTTGAGAAGAGAGGATTACATCCAAATCTATAGGTACTGCAAGGGAAATCTGCTGGAGAGTTCCTAGACTGGCTTCCTAGCCACCAGAGGGTTTTAAAAGTTTAACCTGAGATTCCTTATGAAAAGTTCCAGCAAAGCAAACTCAAAACTGCTTATGTGGCCAATTATCATTCTTGCTGCACGTATGTAAACAATCAAGCCAAATCTAATGAGACCAGGCTTATTGGGTAAAGAAGGATCTAAAGGGGGTAACTGTAGAGGAAATTTTATGTTTTAATGCAGGGGTCACCAACCCCCGGGCCACGGACCAGTAGCAGTCCGTGGCCTGTTAGGAACCGAGCCACACAGAAGGAGATGAGTGGCAGCGGGCGAGCCAGCCAAGCTTCATCTGTATTTACAGCTGCTCCCCATCGCGCATATTATGGCCTGAACTCCTCCTCCTGTCAGATCAGCGGCCGCATTCGATTCTCATAGGAGCGCGAACCCTACTGTGAACTGCGCATGCGAGGGATCTAGGCTGCGGGCTCCTTATGAGAATCTAATGCCTGGTGATCTGAGGTGGAGCTGAGGCGGTGATGCTAGCGCTGGGGAGCGGCTGCAAATACAGGTTATCATTAGCCGAGAGGTCTGACTGCACAGAGACCATAATAAATCAATTGCTTGAAGACACGTATCAAAACCCTATCAGTGGGGGCTTCCCTGGTGGCGCAGTGGTTAAGAATCCGCCTGCCAATGCAGGGGACACGGGTTCTCGCTCTGGTCCGGGAAGATCCCACATGCCGCAGGGCAACTAAGCCCGTGAGCCACAACTACTGAGCGCACGCACCTAGAGCCCACGCTCTGCAACAAAGAGAAGCCACCGCAATGAGAAGCCCGCGCACCGCAACGAAGAGTAGCCCCCGCTCGCCGCAACTAGAGAAAGCCCGCGTGCAGCAACAAAGACCCAATGCAGCCAAAAATAAAATAAATTTTTTTAAAATTGTAAAAAAAAAATTAAGAAAAAAAAAACCCTATCAGTGAGTGGCAAGTGGAAACGAGCTCTGGACTCCCACTGATTCTGCCTTATGGTGAGTTGTGTAACTATTTCATTATATGTTACAACGTAACAATAACAGAAATAAAGTACACAATAAATGCAATGCGCTTGAATCATCCTAAAATCATCCCCCCCCTCCCCCGGTCCGTGGAAAAACTGTCTTCCATGAAACCGGTCCCTGGCGTTAAAAAGGTTGGGACCGCTGTTTTCATGGAAAACTAGAGGGCACCCTTGTGGATTCCACCTTGCACATTTTGCCAGTTCTAACCAAGTTCTTAATTTTTCTACTTTCCCCCAATATCTGGCTACAACTCTCCGAACTAACGTTTCCAATTGTTCTCCCACCCTCCCGACACGGCATCACTGAGAACTAAAACTGCCCTTTTCCCAAAGCCCTGCGAGCCAGGCTGGATGGCTTGAAAGAAACTTCAAAGAAACCACCTTCACGCCTGCTGCTGTGGGGGCCACTCAGAAACCTCATCACATCACCACTGCCATCACCAAGGTCAATCACATTGAAGACCAAGAAAATTCGTTGGATTGCCACTCCCATCCTCGAGCCCAGCCTCTGGAAATCTCAACTGGCAACGGCCCATCCTCCTCGGCGGGTGATAAGCAGAGATGGGAGAGGCTCACCTCACGCAACGCAGACCCTGATTCAGCGGGCTCTCCCTGATGGGAGATTTCTGAGAGTGATAGAGGTTCAACCCTCAAATCTTGTAGTGGCTGGAACCCCGATCATCATCACACTCTCACCTTTATTTCCCTGACGCCAAGAGAGGTCCTTTCAAAAACTGGCTGAAGCAGCAGATTTCTATATAAACCCATGAGTTCAAGTCCCACAGACATATACTCGTGGGTGAGGGTCCCACCTGTGGCTGCAGTCTCACAGATGACGTACAACTGGCTGGTTGCCAGGCTTGATCACCCCGGTGGGCAGACTGGTGCTGCAATAGACACCCACAGGGGGCAGGTTGAACCAGCAATCTCTTTCTCTCTTTCTGTCTTTTCTGTTCCTCCTCCCTTTACTTCTCTCTTGGTCCTTGTACCTACACTCCCGTCCCTTTCATCCTGGAGACTCCTTGTTTGTGTCACTAACTCTGGGGAGGGAATTCCGTGACCCCCTTTGTCTTTATGCTAGGCTTCAACCCATCCACACCTCCCCACCCCGATTTCTTGTTAGCCCCCAGATTTATTTGTTAACATGGAAAACACTCAGGGAATCCCCAGAGATTCTCCTCTGTGTGGCATTCCTAACAACTGGGGACAATTTAAATTAGACGGTTCAAAAAGGAATAGCTGATTTTCTTTTGCAACACAGCCTGGCCCCAATGTGCCTTGGGTGACCAGGAGAAGTGGCCAGAGCATGAATCCCTTAACTTTATTTAATTAATTTATTTATTTAGGGCTGTGCTTGTGGCTTGCAGGATCTTAGGTCCCCGACCAGGGATTGAGACCCAGGCCCCCTGCTCAGAGTGGAAGCTTGGACCGCCAGCGAAGTCCCCCAGATCCCTTCACTTTAACACCATTTTACGACTGGACCTATTTTATAAGCAGTCCCCAAAATGGGGAGAGGTCCCGTATGTGCAGGCCTTTATGAAGCTTTATCGAGACCCCAATCCTAGGGATTTCTGTCGTGTGTTGTAGCCTCTATTCCTGTCACCCCCAAAAGAGTCGGAGCCAGACCTTCTCACGGACACCCCTCTTTCAACTGCCAACTACCCACTGGCACACTAAGCCTCCTTCTCGGGCCCCTGTTTCCTCCCCTCCACCATCATCTTCGGCCCCCGGGACCCCCAGCTTACCCTGTCAAATCAGAAACCCCAAAATTGGAGCCCCCAGTGCTTTCCCCAGTGGGGCTCCGATCAGGTTCAAAGTGAGCGCCCACTTCTGCCCCACAAGGCCTTTACCCCCTCCGGGAGGTAACTGATGAGAACAGAGGGATGACTAGAGTACATGTCCCCTTTTCGGTGGGGGACCTAGGAATCTGTAAGGAGGGGTTTGGGAGGGTCTCAGAGAACCCTGACGAGTTTAGGGATGAATTTATCAGTCTGGGGTTGATGTTCTCCCTGACCTGGCAGGACATCATGGTTATTCTGGCCCACTGTTGCACCCTGGATGAAAAGGAGCGTGTACGGAAAAAGGCCGAGGAACACACGGATAGCCTACTGGCTACCAACCCGCACCAGCAACCCGCCACCAAGCAGGTGGCGACGCGTTTCCAGATCATGACTCACACTGGGGCTAGGAAGATCACGGAGGCCAGGCCAGGATGAGACATGACATTACTTGTCTATAAGAAGGAATGAAAAGGCATATGGTGAAGCCTGTAAATTATGAGAAGGTCCAAGAAGTGACACAGGAAAAAAAGATGAAAACTTGATGGTCTTCCTGAGCTGGGTGACAGAGGCATTTAGGAAGGACGCCAGTACAGACCCTGAGTCTGCAGAAGGGAGGTGGCTATCGGCTGTGCATCTATCACCTAGTCCGCTGCAGATACCAGGGCAAAATTACAAAAGCTTGAGGCTGGGCCCCAAACCCCACTGTCAACCTCGGCAGAGGAGGCCTTCAAGGTCCATAATCACCGAGACTTAACAGGAGGCCAAGAAGGAAAAGAGGCTACGGAAGAAAAGCAGAGCCTCGGGTCACCCTCGATGTGTCAGACAGGAGAAGTGAATTTCTTGTAGACACTGGAGCTGTCTGCTCTGCTCTGACTCGGCCGGCCGACCCCCTTTCCAACCAAGACTGTGCTGTGGCGGGAGTCGATGGACAGCCAAACGGAAGGCGATTTACATCCCCCCTTGCCTGTGGAGTCGGGTCCATTATTTTTACTCACTCCTCTTTGTAAAGGCCAGAATGCCCTGTCACCCTCCTTGGAAGAGAACTGCTAAATAAATTAGGAGCTAGTATAGTCTCGGGACAGGGTGAAGTCCAAGAAGGTAGAGAATTCAAATAGAGAATGCATCTACTAGTAGCCCCAGATGACCCACCTGCTGGTCATCAAAATATTCCCCAAGACATCCCCCAAGAAATTACAGAATAAGTAGATCCTGCAGTTTGGGATAATTCAGTGCCAGGAAGGGCAAAACGTGTTCCCCCGACAGAAATAAGATTAAGGCCTGGGGAAAGGTACACCTGAAAATGATAATATCCTTTAAAGTCTGAGGCTCTGAGGGGGATCCAACTCTTCTCAGCAAATTCCTAGAACACAGACTCGTTCCCGCCAATCCCCTCGCAACAGACCGACCTTCCCCGTTCGCAAGCCTAACAGGGAGTATCAGTTGAAGCAAGACTTACAAGCAGCAAATGAGGCCGTCAGCCCTATTCACCCGTTGGTACCAAACCCATATACCCTCCTGGCCCAAATGCCAGACAGCACTCAGTAGTTCTCTCTGTTGGACCTCAAAGATGCATTTTTCTGTATTTCCCCACATCCCGACTCTCAATACCTTTAAATAGAGGGACCCTGACACCCTGGAGGCTACCCAATATACTGGGACAGTGCTGCCACAGGGTTTTAGGGACAGGCCCCATCTTTTTGGAAACGTGTTAGCGAGGGAGCTGAGGGAACTGAGCCTTGAAAAGGGAACTCTGCTATAATATGTTGATGATTTATTAAGTAGTGAGACAAAGAAAGATTCATATCAGAATACTGTTAAGGTCCTCAATTTTCTGACAGAAAGGGGATATAAAATCTCTCCAACCAAGGCTCAGATCTCACAGCAACGGGTTCAGCGTTTAGGAAGTATTTTGACCCCAGGGGCACGAGCCCTGGCCGTAGACTGAAGAACAGCAATGAGTGCATTACCATCTCTAACCACAAGGAGGCAGCTCTGAGGCTTTCTCAGGATGGCTGGGTTCTGACAGATCTGGATTCCAAATTATGGCCTTATAGTCAGACCCCTATATGAGGCTCTAAGTGGAAAAGAAAGGGAGCCCCTTCAATGGAATAAGGACCACCAGCGGGACTTTGAGACTCTAAAGACTGAGTTGAGCACAGCACCAGCAAGGGGGCTTCCACATTTGGACAAGCCCTTCACCCTGTATGTTCATGAGAGGTCAGGGACATCACTAGGAGTCCTGACCCGAAAGCTGGGACTGGATCAGAGACCAGTGGTTTACCTTTCATCACAGCTGAATTCAATAGCCCTGGGATGGCCAAGCTGCCTGCGGGCAGTAGAAGCCACAGCCCTGTTGGTTAACGAGTCTCCCAAGCTCACCCTGCGACAACACCTAGATGTGTTGACCCTCACCAGGTACAATCTGTGCTGGAAGTCAAAGAACATCACTGGTTGACAGGGGGAAGGTTAACAAGATATTGGGCCCTCCTGATGGACACCCTGACACTACCTTAAAGGTGTGCCAAACCCTGAACCCAGCAACTCTGCTTCCAGGCGTCAGGAGTGCAGACTTACTGCATCAGTGTATAGAGACCAGAGAACAAACGTATACCTGATCTTCTAGAGGAGCCTCTTGACAGCCCTGAGGTCGGATGGTTTACTGAGGGGAGCAGTTTTACAGAAACGGAAACCCAAAAGGTGGGGTATGCCTTAGTCTAGATGAAGTCATAGAAGCTGAGGGCCTGCCACCCCAGACATCGGCCCAGAGGACCAGACTAATTGCAGAGATGACAGCTTTACAATTAGGGAAGGATAAGATAGCAGGTATTTTTACTGACTCTAAATATGGACTTTGTCCAATTTGTCCAAATATGCCGTTTGGAAAGAAAGAGGAACGTTAACTGCTAAAAATTCTCCCATAGGGCTTCCCTGGTGGCGCAGTGGTGGAGAGTCCGCCTGCCGATGCAGGGGACACGGGTTTGTGCCCCGGTCTGGGAAGATCCCACATGTCGCGGAGCGGCTGGGCCTGTGAGCCATGGCCGCTGAGCCTGCGCATCCGGAGCCTGTGCTCCGCAATGGGAGAGGCCACAGCAGTGAGAGGCCCGCGTACCGCAAAAAAAAAAGAAAAATTCTCCCATAAAACAAAGATTGAATTCTTGACTTTTAAAAGCAGGGCAGCTCCCGACCCAGCTGGCAGTAATACACTCTAGGGAGTATCAGAAGGATGGATCTCTTGTGAGCCACCGGAATAGAAAAGGTGTTTGAACTGCAAAACAGGCAGCTTGACTGCAGAAGCCTGAGCAAGTTATGGCCCTAGTGATTGGCCCCCCTGAACTCCCTAGCCTCCCCCAGTGTTCCCCATAGAACAAGAAAAGGCTGAGAAATAGGGCTATGAGAAGGAAGCACAGGCTGGTATTAAAAGGATAACAAGGTTCTAACCACTGAGGCCCAACAATGGAAACTTGTTAAGAGCTTACATGATGCCACCCACTATGGGAGGGATGCTCCATGGGACTTAATGCAAAAGGAAAGGGGCTCAGGGAAGGGGCTCAAAAGGACAGCAAAACAAGCGACGCTTGCCTGTGATTTGCGTGCCGGTAATAACCCACAGGCCCATCCAATCCTCCCTTCGCTACTCAGGCCATACCTGGGGGAAGACTGGCAGTTCCTTCACAAGTAAACCCCAGGGACCAAGTTCTTCTGAAAACCTGGAAAAAAGCGGTCTCCTGAAGACCAACTATTGCCAAAGTAGAAGGGCCCCTATAAGGCAATTTTAGCCCTTCTCAGGGAGCGAGCAAGGGCACTTGTTTTCTCTCCCTTGTGCTGCAGCATGAATCCCATTAAAGCCTTAGGCTCAGCTCCTCGTCTGGCCTCATCGATTTCTTTTGATTAACGAACCCAGGTCGGTAACATTTTGATAGATACCCGGATGTCTTGCTCTCCTGGCCCTGGGCTCCTCCTCTGGGTCTTACAAGAGTGAGCACAGCTTCCTGCCTCACGGCTTGGCTCCCGGGAAGAAAATCCAAGGCGTTTGCACGGAGGTTGCAAACTGGCAACCCCCAGGCTGATTCTGGCCCATGGACATGTTTTGATAGGTCCGCACTAGCGCAAGCAGTGAATAAATCTGCCATTAAAAAATTGGAAGGTTTTCCATATAAACCTGGACTTCTAGCTTTTCTTTAAAAAAAAAAAAAGAAAAAAGATTTGGCAACACTGGGCCCTGATTCTGGCAACAAGTGTGTGGAGCTGAGCAGTGGCTGCCCTCAGGGTCCCCACAGTCCCCATCACCCCTGGCTCCCTACCTGACATCCCCACTCAGCTGCCCTGCCTACCTGGCCCTTGTGGCACCTGAGTTTGCTGCTACAGCTGGGGTCCCGGTTAGGACAGCAGCACCCACGATCCTTGAGGAGATGTCCCCCTGGGCAGAGGTTTCTAAGCCCTGTGGCCTCCCTGTCAGGCCACCCTGCCTGCCCAGCACTGAAGCCTGGCCCTGGCCAGAGGGTGGCAGTGCAGTGTATGGAATGGCATTCTGGGCTGAGGCCCATGGCCAAGGGTTCTCCACCTCTGTCCCTGGCTGGCAGTGGCCCAGGGAAGGCTCATTCTCACCCAGGCTGCAGCTTCCCCTCAGGTGAGGAATACTCACTGTTGGATTTTCAGAAAGAGCTTTGAGGTATAATTGACATACAGTTCACTGCATGTATTTATATCGTGCAATTTGACAAAATTTGCCATACATACACGTCTGTAAAACTATTACCACCATCAAGATCACGAACATAGCAATTACTCCGCAAAGTTCCCTTCTGCCTCTCCTCGCCTCTCACAGGTTTGTTTCCATTTTTTAGAAATTTTTGTCTGTTTTCTTTCACTCGCCATTATTAGAGATTCATCCCTGTGGTTGCTTTTTTTTTTTTTCTTTGCGGTACGCGGGCCTCGCACTGTTGTGGCCTCTCCCGTTGCGGAGCACAGGCTCCGGATGCGCAGGCTCAGCGGCCATGGCTCACGGGCCCAGCCGCTCCGCGGCATGTGGGATCTTCCCGGACCGGGGCACGAACCCGTGTCCCCTGCACCGGCAGGTGGACTCTCAACCACTGCACCACCAGGGAAGCCCTGGTTGCTTTTATAATAGTTTTATTTATTTATTTTTTTGCCCAGTATCATTCCCATGTGTGGATATACCTTAATGTGTCTACCTGTTCACCTGTAGATGGACCTGTGAGTTATTTCCAATTTGGGGTAATTATAAATGAAGCTGCTATGAGTATTCATGCACAAGTCTCTGTGTGAGCATCTGCTTTCCTTCTCTGGAGTAAACAGTGAGGAGTGGAATGGCTGTACCTGATGTATGTCTAACTTTTAAACAAAACGCCAAACTGGTTCTGGTTCAAGATGGCTGCGTGGGAGGATCCTGAACTCACTCCCTCCCATAGAAACACTGAATCTGCAGCCATATAGGAAACATTTTCTTCTGAGAGAAACCCAACTCCTACACATCGGATAAATGAGAAAAAAAATTCCCTTGGAAGCCGGCAGGAAAGGCTGAGACGCAATCTTGTGATAACCCCGCTTCCTACACCGTAACCCACGAGCAGGAAGTCAAAACCCACAGTTTAGGCTTCCCTGGTGGCGCAGTGGTTGAGAGTCTGCCTGCCGATTCAGGGGACACGGGTCCGGGAGGATCCCACATGCCGTGGAGCGGCTGGGCCCGTGAGCCATGGCGGCTGGGCCTGCGCGTCCGGAGCCTGTGCTCCGCAGCGGGAGAGGCCGCAGCAGTGAGAGGCCCACGTACCGCAAAAAAACAACAAAAAACAAAAACAGAGCTTCTCCCTGAGGAGCGAAGGGCTTGAACCTCACACCTGGTGCCCCAACTTTTACGACCTGCCCCTGAGAGACAAGCCCCCCAAACATCTAGCTTTAAAAGCCCACGGGACTTACATCACAAACCCTGCACGGTTATAGCAAACAGAGAACCGGTTCTGAAAGGGAGCATGTGGACTCACCAGCACTGAGGAGCGGAGCAGAGGCAGCGACTGAAAAGCGCCCAGACTTGCTGTGAAGGAGTCTTATCTGCTGGTCTTTAAAGCTTTGGCCTGAGGGGCAGGCATCTAATTTAACACACCTGGGGCCAACAGAAACACTCGGCGAAATCTCTGCGCTCTCCCACTGCCTCTCTCCAGGTGACTCGCATCTCCCAGAAAGGAGCCCGTATCCTTGTCTGGAGCCCTGGTCTGGAGCCCAGCTTCTGCCCAGGGGCTGCCCCTTGACTGCCTGGCTCTAGCGGCCAGTAAGGCCACATCTTTTGTTTTCCGTTTCTCAGGGGTTACTGTCTTTCATTGTCTGCTGTCCAACATCTTGAAAAACCATTCTTTTATATATTCTGTCTTTTTTTCTTTTCAGTTGTTTCATCCAGGAGGGTAATCTAATCTAGTTCCTGTGACTCCTGGAAGCACGTAAGTCTCCACTGACTGGTTTTGATCAAGTCAACTAGACTCGCAAAGAAATGAGTTCAGGTACAGATGAATAGCCCTGTTGGTCATGGAAGCCTCCTGTCTTGGAAAACATGCCTCCGAAGCCTCCTTTTGCTCCATCTCCTGTCACTGCCTCCTTGAAGTTCAATTTCAAGGGCTCAGTGATGTCAGTGTTTGAAATTCAGAAATGAATCTGCATAATAGCTAACAACAGCTAACCGTGGTTTGGCTTCATTCTGTTACCGACCTGGGTCCTTGGACTCTTTAATCAATAGAAATTGATAAGAGGCCAGAAGAGGAATTCAGGCAAGGCTTTACTGGGAAACTGTGCTGCAGCATGACAGAGTGAAAACAAGTAACAGGTGCCCCTGCTCGTTCCCTGAGGGTGAGGGGCGAGCTTAAATGGGGCGAGGGTAGGGGCGGATCTATGGGTGGGGCCAGAGGGGGGGCTTAGGTGGTCGGCCCCTCCCCTTGGTGGTGCTGTTGAAACCAAGCAGAACCCTGTACCACCCCTCCCCCAAGCACAAAGGCCCCTCCCTGTCCCCTGCCTCTTGTTTGTAGAAAAGCTGAAGTCTCCCAGGCCTCCCTGAGTCACAAAAGAGCGGGCTCAAGTAGCTAATGATTAGGACAATAGAGTCATAGAACCTTTCAGTGTCTGATGCACATTCCTGAGTTGTTTTGCCTCCAGAGGGAAAAAGTTATCTGCGTGATGACCAGACTATAGCCGTGACATAAGCTGTTCCAGCCTCAGCAATGCTGAATCCACTGCTGGCACAATTCCAAGAACTGGCCTCAAGAGAATGGCATTAACATTACTGCTCATAATAATCTGTATCTTTGTGGCCATCAAAATAATTGTAGCTGGCTCTGCCTGTATATGTGAGCAGGCAACTTAAATTGTCAACAAACCGATGCAACAGACCCATATCCGCATCTTCCACTCTGAGAATATGGTGCCCTATGTCAGCAGGAAGAAAGTACAGAGGATGAACTATTGCCCCTAACCCCACAGAAATGGAACAATGTCTGGCAAGTGGGCATTTGTAAGCAGCTCTTTTGCCCCTTTCCCGTTTGCCTATTTCTATTCCCCTTAAACCTCAATTATAAAAATGAGATCACTAGGTAACCTTTAACCTAATTCCTGACTTATGCTCTATTCAGTGCACACAATGCCTTGCCTAACCTGTTGATTCTTTTCTTAGATTAAAAGAAGTAGGAAAAAAAAAAAAGAAGTAGGAATGGCTTCCCTGGTGGCGCAGTGGTTGAGAGTCCGCCTGCCGATGCAGGGGACACGGGTTCGTGCCCCAGTCCGGGAGGATCCCACATGCCGCAGAGCGAATGGGCCCGTAAGCCATGGCCGCTGAGCCTGCGCGTCCGGAGCCTGTGCTCCACAACGGGAGAGGCCACAACAGTGAGAGGCCCGCGTACCGCAAAAAAAAAAAAAAAAAAAAAAAAAGTAGGAATGAAGAATTAAGTAGTTAAAGGATGACTAGCTCTCTACCCCCAGCAGCCCCCTTAGCAATCCTGCAGTCAGACCATACAGACAAGATAACATCTGAAGCAAGAGAAATCAGCCAGCCTGCATGCAATGGAAAATGACGCACAGCTTGACCTCCTGCCTTGATGATTCACGGAGATTCTTTCCCCCTTTTCCCTTTAAAAACTGTCACGGCTGAGCAGAATCTTGAGAGTTGGTTTTGGGGACACGAGTCAGTCTTCCCCCCAGATTGCCAGCTTTCTGGTTAAAGCAACTTTCCTTTCTACCAACACTTGCCTCGTGAGTACTGGCTTTCCAGTGGCGAGGAGCCAAACCTGAGTTTGGTAACACTGCGCGGGGATCATGCCCAGGACCCTGCTTTTGCTCCCGGCACCTCAGAAGCGGCAGTTGGTTTGCGGCCCTTTTGCATCTTATTGTTCATAATTGCCCCAACCGTGCATGTGTACAGTTATTTTTAGTCCCTTATAGTTTCTTTGTACTCTGTCGCTTGAGGAGATGTTTGTCCAGGTGCAAGCACTGCAGCAAAAGGGTCCAAGGTCCTAGCCTATCTCATCTCTATGCCTGTTCTTAGAATTTTTTAAAAATTTATTTATTTTATTAATTTATTTTTGGCTGCATTGGGTCTTCGTTTGCTACACGCTGGCTTTCTCTAGTTGCGGCTAGTGGGGGCTACTCTTTGTTGTGGTGCGTGGGCTTCTCACTGCGGTGGCTTCTCTTGTTGCGGAGCACAGGGTCTAGGTGTGCGGGCTCAGTAGTTGTGGCACATGGGCTCAGTAGTTGTGGTGCAGCAGCTTAGTTGCTCCGCGGCATGTGGGATCTTCCCGGACCAGGGATCGAACCTGTGTCCCCTGCATTGGCAGGCGGATCTCAACCACTGCACCACCAGGGAAGTCCCTGTTCTTAGAATTTTCACATTATTAACTTGTGAGCCCTCACAATATCCCCAGGGTTTAGGCCCTGCTATAATCTTTATTTTCATTTGAGAACGCTGAACCTCAGAGAGGCTAAGTAACACGGCTAAGTTACATGGCTGGCAATCCCAGATCTTCCACTTCCTAGCTGTGTGACCTTGGACACTTTCCTCACTGACCTCAGTGCCCTCAGCTGTTACAGGAAGATGCTAATAACCATATGTACATCACAGGACTGAGAAGACATGGCTGACTCGGTGTCTGGCTCATTGTTAAGTGCTCAGGAAATGCTGGATGTATTATTATTGCATGTGGCTGCAGAATTAAACCCATTAGGTGGACTGTTGGACTAGGGGGGCATCTGGACTGTCTGTTTCAAGGAGTCCTGCTGAGCCCTGCGACCTTAAGCAAGTCGGTGTTCCTCTTGATGAGAAAGGCTGGGACCCGGGACTCTTTACTGGAGTACTTACACCTGGACAAATGTCTCCTCCAGCAACAGAATACAAAGAAACGATAAGGGACTAAAAATAACGGCACACACGTGCAGTTGTGGCAATAATGAATAATACCATGCAAAAGGCCAACACCCAACTGCCTCTTCTGAGGTACGGGAAGCAAAAGCAGGGAACTGCACATGATCCCTGCACACAGCACCACCGAGGGAGCGGGCAGACCACCTAAGCCCCACCCACCTCAACAAGCCCCACCCACCAATCCACCCCCACCCTCACCCCACCGCCTCAACGAGCGAGCAAGGGCACCTGTCATTTCGCTTCCCCTTGCTGCAGCATGAGTCTCCATAAATAAAGCCTGGCCTGCATTTCTCATCTGGCCTCATCAAGTTCTATTGATTAAGGAGTTCAAGGACCCGAGTCGGTAACAGGAGTACCTCCCTCCAGGACGGCAGGACCACCTTCTCTTTGTACCTTTTCACTCTCATTTCATTCCCATGCTCCTGAGGGCTCGTCACCCCCTCCCAAGCGCATAACGCAGTTCCCACCGCTCCCCTGTCATCTGAGTCCCTGGTTCCTGGGCCCTGTCGCCTCGGCTGCCCTTCCAGAGCAGCTTCTGCCGAGGGTTCTGCCTCACTACGTCGGGTCCCTGACCAGCCTCCCACTGGCCAAGCTCCAGCGTCAGGCGTCCTTGCTGCCCAGTGCCAGGCACACAGCAGTGGCCTCCGTAACAACCTTATGGAACGACCCAGTGGGCATGTGCACTGGGAGGTCAGGCCTTCCTGCCATGGCTGCCGGTTTGAGCCTCATGCACTCTGGGCCCCACCTCCCTGAGGCCCCTAACCTCCAGCTGGACACTTCCTCTGTAGCCGGAGCACCTGGCTTAGCACAGCCGCAGGGCAGGGACCCGGTGCTTCCCTGTGCACGGTAAAGTCCAGCAGGCAGCCGTAGGGTGCGCTGTAGCGATCGGAAGAAGATCGGATCACAGAAAGCACAGGCCCCCCTTAAGCCTATGGGAAAGGAAGTACCATTTGGGGTACGTAGCTGGGTACCTGGGGAGCCTGGGGAGTGCTCCAACAATCCAGGGGTGTTCCTGGTGGCACTGCTAGGGGAGGAGGCTGCCAAGGAGGAGTGCCCGGCATACAAAGGACTTTGACCATTATCTGACCCTGCGGTGAGGGTAGGGTGGGGGAGGGAACCCGGTTCCTGAAAGGAGAATGCCATGGCCTGGCTGTCACTCACGCAGGGCCTGCCCTTCTTCCTCCCCACACTCCTCTGGACTGCTGCCTTGACCAAGAGCTGCTGCTGTGGACCATGGACGCAAGCGTGCTGAGAATGGGAGGAGAGGGGGTTTCACTTCCGCCCAACCTGCACCCCCAGCTCCCTTGGGTGGGTAATGCACCCATCTCCAGGGGCAAACATGCAACCCTTGGAGGTGCCCACCTGGGACCATGCTGGTGGCTGTGAGGGATGAGGGTCTCTTATAAGAAGAGGAGTTCTCTCTCTGTCTCTCTCTCTCTCTCTCTCACAGTGAGCTTCTGTAAGTGCTGGAGTCTGCAAGCCAGGAACCAGGTCCACACGAGAGACTGACCGCAACGCTCTGACCTTGGACTTCCAGCCTCCAAAACTGAAAGAAAATAAATTTCTGTCATTTAAGCCATCCAGTCTGTGGCATTTTGTTATGGCAGCCTGACATATCAAATTATCTGTGTCCCAGGAATTCCAAGATAGTTTGACATTAGACAGCTATGCCCTGTCAATCACCCATGGCCAGACCAGGGACCTGAGCCTCAGGGATGCCTCTGCCAGCCTCTCTGCAGGGACAAGGAGACGTCCCCCCAGGGGCCAGTCCCTGGATGCTGGAAGTTCAAGATGGAACAGTCTCATGCCTTCTGTCAAGTCCTTGCAGACCTGCTCAGCACGCATCCTCCGAGGAGGACTGTGTTGCCAGAGGACAGGCCCCCCTGCCGGGGGCCGCTGCTGTGCGACAACGAGTGGGCTGGGTGTCCACATACATGTCTGTGGACCCCTCGTGATGCAGGATGGAGCGGGGAATGGGCCATGGCCAAGGGTGCCAGTAAGGAAATCCGAGCAATCCAAGAATCCTAGATTGGACCCGGCCTTCCAGGCTGGCTGAAGGCGTATTTGTCAAGGTTGGAGAAGAAGAACGTATTTCAATTAGCTAGACGTAAACTTTCCATAGCGAGACCTAGGATGCATGGGTCTGAGCCCCACAGATGTTAGGAGCAGGGCTGAGCCCAGGACACCAGTAAGTAGCTCAGGCAAGTTCCAGCCCCTTTCTGCACCCCCGTGTCCTCATCTGTAAGTGGGGGTAATAACAGGACCCATGTGTTGAGAAGATTGCGTTCATCTTCATAAAGCGCTTTGCACGGTGCTGGGCGTGGAGCAGGCTCTTGATGACCGTCTGCCGTTATTATCACAGTGGAACCTGTAGCCAGCCCGACACCCAGCTTCCAGGGACTGCACTGGTGGGTATGGGACACTGCCAGCCCAGGTTCCAGAAAAGTCTGCATGTGGGAGAGCTGAGGGGAGGTGGGCACAGCGAGGTGGATTGGGGCCAGCACTTGGACAGTGAGGAAAACATAGCAAAGTGAAGATTTAATAGGAATTTTTACTTCCTGCCCTTATCCCTCATGGTGGGATGGTGGGGGAGATTTCCTTTCTCTGAAATGACAGCCTCAGTGATGCAGTGGTCCCAGTGCATTGCTCAGAGGCACCTAACCCCCAACACAGGGAGCCGCTGCCACCTGGGGGCTCAGAGGATGTGAAAGGAGAGGCACGTGTCCCCTGGGCCACGACAGTCCTCCCCAAAGCGCCCGCTAATACAATATTTACGGCCTCTGAAGGAGATGCTTACAAAAGGTGTTCTGTACCAATAAATAGAGTGAACTCTCATTGTTTGTAGTAGTTCTAAAGTCACGTGGCCAACACTGAACCACTGCCTCGACAGGAAGTCAGGTTCCTGTGAGCCTCTGGTCGCAGCGGTTACCTTGTCTGATGTGTGTTTCTGTTTAGAGACATCATGTCTAATACATGGTTGATTCATTAACACTGGACTCCCGGCCAGCTGCGCTGTTACTCACGTCTGACCGAAGATTATCTCGTGTGTATTTTCTCTGCGAGGTACACCCGGGCCTTCCTGAGCTCAGGAACACTAGATGGCACTTTCAACAGTGAAATCACCAACAAAAAGCACAAAAATGCAAAGAAGAAAAACCAAATAGCCCCAAATAGCCCCAAATAGCCTCAAATAGACCCTGAAAAGGACGCTTGTTTACAGTATGAGCTGAAACAGGAAGGCAGGGCGCTGCCTGTTCAAACTCAAGCTGGGAGCACACCCAACAAATGTGCACCCCTCTGCACGTGTCCGCCGCACGTACACGCCCTTAAAGGGATCTTCGGGGAGAACCCAGGGCCCACGTGAGTTTTCCACTCCCACTGGGCCTGGAGGTGAGGACACAGCCCCCCCCGCCCCCCAGGAGTGGGGCTTCTCGCACCCCATCCAGGACGCTGTTGGCCTGCGGGAGACCAGGAAGGGCCAGGCATGGCTGCGATGAAGACAGGATCATTCCCGAGGGAAACTAGACTTGAGGATATGGGGAGGGGGAAGGGTGAGCTGTGACAAAGCGAGAGAGTGGCATGGACATATATACACTACCAAACGTGAGGCAGATAGCTAGTGGGAAGCAGCCGCATAGCACAGGGAGATCAGCTGGGTGCTTTGTGACCACCTAAAGGGGTGAGATAGGGAGGGTGGGAGGGAGGGAGACACAAGAGGGAAGAGATATGGGAACATATGAATATGTGTAGCTGATTCACTTTGTTATAAAGCAGAAACTAACACACCATTGTAAAGCAATTATACTCCAATAAAGATGTTACAAAAAAATAAAAAGAGCAGGAAGGGAGTCCAGCCTTCCTGAGGGAGCACAAACGCGGGGTAAAGCTGCGGAAGGGAAGACAGTGCAGTGTTGGCAGAGGAAAGGACAGATGGGGGGGGATGCAGCAGAGCACAGAAAGAGCCCCGGTCCCTGCAGGAAACTGACAGATAATCACGTGTTTTGTACCCGCTCTCCTGGGTCAGCCAGAGCCTAAGGAGGCACAGGAACCAAGGCTGGGGGTCCTGGAGGCAAGGCTGGGACCTGGGGTCTAGCTGGTTCTCTGCGGGGGTGAAGAGGACGCTTCACTGATGGAAATTCCTCAAGATTCGTCCCCTCTCTTGGCTCAGGTAATTTGCACACTGAGCACCCTCCTGGCTCCTAACTCACCTTCCCAGGTTCTCTGCTTGATACCAAGGGGGTTCTCAGTGGGGGACAAGCGTAGAAAGACATGCGCTTCCCCTGAAAGTTAACACCTGGCCAGCTGGCTTACAGGTCCTGTGTGACTGACCAGCCTGGATTCCCCAACCCAACGGATGGTGGGCTCCGGCAAGGCTGTGGGCTGGGTGACTCCTGGGGGGCCTTGAAGACGGTCAAGGGAGGGCAGGGCTCACCTATGGCAGTGGGCTCAGAAAGTCCCTGGAGAGCTCCCTGCTCCAGCACCCATGCTGCTGGCCCAGCCCTCCCTTAGGAGCCCAGCCTGCGCCATCTCTGGGCACCCGGTGGAGGACCTCCCCTCCTGCAGCAGCTGGGCCCTTTTATCCGGGGCTGGAAGAGCTCCCTGGAGGTTGAGGAGCTGAGGGTTTCCTGGAGGAGAAGGGCCAGAGAGGGGACACATGAGCCCCTGCCTCTGCGCTGGGGTGCCAGGAACCAGCAGGAGCCCTGGGGAGGTGCCGAGACACCACAGCTGCGACTGGCTTCCTGGTAAATGGCCACATGCCCTTAGGCAAGTCCCTCTCCTCTCTGGGCCTCAGTTTCCTCATCTGTCAAATGGCCCAGGCTCCAAGCCCAGCCCCAAATTGTCCCCATTCCTGCCTCTTGGGGAGGGGGCAGACCCCTAGTCTCCATAATCCCAGCTTAGAATGAAAGAACTCAAGAGCAGAGGGACCCTTACGTGCCTCTCGCTTGGTGCTGTCACCCCTTCCTTTGATACATGGGACGTGGGTCTCTGATGTATGATATACAAGACCAGGGTCAGACAGGGCTCCTCTCCGCACTGAACTAAATGACCCTCTGGGGGTGCTCCTGCCTGGTGGGTTGGTAGAAGTGTGGACTTTGTCGGAGTGTGCTGGGCAACTGGCTTACTTCAACACCCTTCAGGCTTATCTTAAACTCCAGGCTCCAGAACTGCTGGGGAAACCAAGGAATCAGGAAGACATGATTTTCTGAGTTTTTTAATGCATATAAGCACATACAAATATAGCGTCTTTTCTTCTTAATACTCCGTTCTATACCTTGGAGACATTTTCTTGCGTGTAAACACACATATATTTTGGACCTTCTGATGTGGTTCTAATTTCTCTTTTCTCAGTTTAAGGCAAGTGAAGCACAGCCAAACTTTGTATCTCACGGTCACCAGAACATTTGGGGGCGTGTTGAACAGGGAATGTTCCCGAAGCGAGTTGTGGGAACGCTGATGGCACTGATGTACACTCTTTGATCCAAGTACCCCTCCCTCTCCCCAAAGTGCATATACTAAGGAAGCAAATCCCCAAACAGAAAAAGATTTCTGCACAAAGAAGGCTAATTGCAAGAGTGGTAGACAGCTGCTCACTGCAATGCAAATCCAAATACTGGAAAACTGGCAACAGTCTTAAATTTCAACAAATATTTGGGAAGGATCAATGGAAGATACAAAGACCACTGTTCTTTTAGCTCAAGGCCAGCCAAACCCCAGTAATGCTGGTCATACCAACCCTGGAGAATTTAAAGTTCATGGTCAAATCCAAACATAAGAGACACACATTCAGGGTCCCGCGGTTACCCCTGCAGAGCTGCACCTCTGAGTCTCTCCAGGCACACGCCCTGGCCCTATCTGCCGTATTCCCGGAACATGAGATGTTCAAAAACATTTGCCTGGGACTTCCCTGGTGGTCCAGTGGTTAAGACTCCCTGCTCCCAATGCAGGGGGTCCAGCTTCGATCTCTGGTCAGGGAACTACATCCCGCATGCCACAACTAAAGATCCCCCATGCTGCAACTAAAGATCCCACACGTGGCAACGAAGATCTTGCATGCTGCAATTAAGAATAAGCACAGCCAAATAAATAAATAAATACTAAAAAAAAAAAATTTGCCTAATGGATGGAGCCCCCGGTGCCCCTAAGTTCATATCCCTTTATTAAGTCCCATGGGAGAAAGCGCTCTTGCCATCAGGCCCCGGAAAACCTGACTTTCTCTCCAGCACCCAGGTTGTTTACTGTGTGGTTGCTGAACTTACCGGTGCTGGGGATCCCAGGGCTCGCTGTGCGGAAGTGGGGTGACCTTAGGAAGCAGAAGGAAGCAGAAGAGGGGAGGCCACACCATTGCTGGGGTGGGGACAGAGCGAAGTGTGGTGCTCCAAGGACAAAGGACGTCCCTGCCTGAAAAAGTTTCAGCGGTACACCCCGCTACCAGACTCTTACTCGCCCTCCCTACCATGTTACGATGGTTACGAAATTCCTGAGTCCACCTGGGCGATGGGACCTGTCCCAAACAAGGAAAGGCATCTGCCCTGTCCCATTCCCACCCTATAGAAGGAAGGTATATGTGCCTTAACCAATCAGTAAAAGCAATTTTCACCTCAGACCATTCCTTTGTTTTCTGGCTATAGAAAGTGATCAAGAGCACATGTTCGGGCTCGACTCTCCCAAACTACTAGGAAGTTGGCCCTGTGTTCTGGCAGCGACCCTTCCCTCTAATAAATTCTATCTTCTTTACATTCTGCCTTATGTCTGGAAATTCTTTTCCAACCCGCATTTGGACCACGACAGGAAGGACCCCCTGCTGCTCTGAGTGAGGGAGGTGGGAGCACACGCGATTGTTACCTGGGGGGTGGAGAGGGGCGAGTGCACCCAGCCTTTTCACTGGGGAGGGGAAGGAGGGTGGCTTATTCTTACCCTGTGGGCTGGGAGGGAGAAGGCAGGTGGTTAGGTGGGTATGAGGGGAGGGAGCATTCACCACTGCTGGGGGGCAGGACTCCCCTTTTCTCTGGGGCAGATGAGGGCACTCACCATGCCCCGACCTCCACCCCCAAGGCAGCCTGAAGTGGGCGGGAGGGTCGTGAGACCTTGAGCTGTACGGGGTGTGGGGTCCAACAGGGGGTGCAGGGCTCCATCTCCATCAACTAATACTCAGGAAGCGCTGTCAGCTTTCTGACAACAGGGCGCCTCCTGGGCGGTCTCGCTCTGACCCCCTCAGGTGCTGTCCCCGAGTGGCCACCTGCTCCATCCTCCCCTCCCAGCGCCCACCCACCCCCAGGGCTGCCCCACAGTCCAGGCTGAGCTGGTGGCCTCACCAGCAGGGTGCTCTGATGAAAAGGTCCTGGTGTCGCTGCAAGCAGACATTCGGCAGAGATCCCCAAATGCAGCAGGGGGGACAGCTCTCGGGGGGAGAGCCTTTCCTGGTCCCAGGAGGGCCGTGTGACTGCGATGATTCCCTGGTGTCCGGCTCTGCCCAGCTCCCCTTCCCTGGGCCTCCTTAGCTCAGAGCTCTCTCTGATCTCTTCAGTTCCCAGACCACAGTCACGCAGACCCCCTCCCCGGATACTTCCCTGTGCCATGGTTTTGCAGGGCTACTGAACACCCTAGTTGCTGTCTTGTCCCCTGGAGAGCCTGTGAACTCTGTTAGGACGGGACCTCAGAGTGGCCGTCTCAGGACTACGCACCTTGCATACAGCAGGTGCTCACTGCAGGCCAGTCAGTGTGATGCGCCCACACTGGGGGCCGGCAGGTGTGGATGAGCACCGTCTCCACCCTCCTCTGTGACTGGCCCCCAGCGATGGGCTGGGCCGGGCCAGCAGGGTCATCTCTGTTCTCAGCCCTGAGGGCCCAGGTACCCAGGTTATAGGTGAGAGTGGCGTTGCAGGAAGCTGAGAAGACTCAGCTGCCATCCCGAACCTAGAGGCTCATTCCCTGCACAAATTTGGGATCAGGGACCCCTTGAGCAGGGGAGCCTGGCCCTCGAGCCTTCTGACTCTGCCCTCTGCCCCAGGGGGACCTTTGAGGCCCTCGGGGGGTCACACAGCTGGGCTTCCAGACCCTCCTCCTCCTCAGGGAGGTGTGCACCCCAGGCTGCCGCTCTGGGAATGAAACCCATGCACACTCACACACACTCACATACCCTCTGAACACTTGCACACTCACATTCATCCCCACTCATACACTCACATCTACACGGTGCTCACATACACCATGTGATCACACTGTACACACTCAGGGACACAGACATTCACACACACACACACACACACACACCAGCTTTACTGAGATATAATTGACATGTAATCTTCTGTAAGCTTAAGGTGTACAATGCGATGATCTGATACACGCATATATTGTGAAATGTTCACCAATACGGTCAGTTAACACCTTCTTTGCCTCATATAATTACCATGTTGCTGTTGTTTTTACAGCGAGAACACTAAAGCTCTAGTCTCATGGCAACTTTCAAGCACATGATACAATGTTGTACATTAGATCCTGGAACTTATTCATCTCATAACTGCAAGTTTGTACTCTTTGACCAACATCTCCCCACCTGCCCCTGGCAACCACCATTTCACTTCCTGTTTCTGTGAGTTCAATATTTTTGATTCCATATATGAGATCATACAGTAGTATCTGTCTTTCTCTAATTTATTTCACTTAGTTCATTGCTCAAGGTCCATCCACATTGTAGCAAACGGCAGGATTTCCTTCTTTCTCGTGACTGAATAACGTCCCATTGTGTATATGCACCACATCTTCATCCATTCACCTGGCCATGGACACTCAGATTGTTTCCCATGTCTTGGCTGTTGTGAAAAATGCTGTAGCGAACACGGGAGTGGAGATATCCCTTTGAGATAGTGATTTCATCTCTTTCGGATATACATCCAGAAGTGGGATGGCTGGATCACAGGGAAGCTCTATTTTTAATTTTTTGAGGAACCTCCATACGGCTTTCCATAGTGGCTGCACCGAATTACATTCCCACCAATAATGCACAACGGTTTCCTTTTCTCCACATCCTTATCAGCATTCGTTATTTGTGGTCTTTTTAATGATAACCATTCTAACAGGTGTGAGGTGATTATCTCATTGCGGTTTTAACGTGCATTTCCCTGATTAACGTTGTTGAGCACCTTTTCATGTATCTGCTGTCTATTTGCATGCCTTCTTTGAAAAAAGGTCAAGTTCTCTGCCCATTTTTTAACCGGACTTTTTTTTTTTTCCTATTGAGTTGTATGAGTTCTTTGTATATTTTGGATGTTAACCCCTCATCGGATATATAATTTACCAACATTTTCTCCCATTTAGTAGGTTGCCTTTTCATTTTGTTAATTGTTCCTTTAGCTGTGTATAAACTTTCTAGTTTGATGCAGTCCCACTTGTTGATGACTGGTTTTGTTTCTTGTGCTTCTGATGTCATATCCGCCCCCCACCCCCCCAAAAAAAATCATTGCCAAGACTGATGTCAAGGAGCTTTTCCTCTATGTGTCTTTTAGAAATTTTATGGTCTCAGGTTTTACGTTTAAGTCCTTAATCCATTTTGAGTTAATTTTTGTGAGTGGTGTAAGACAGGGATCTGATTTCATTTTTTGCATGCTGTATATCCAGTCTTCCCAACACCATTTACTGAAGAGACTCTCTTCCCCATTGAGTGTTCTTGGCTCCCTTGCCAAATATTGACAATATATGTGTGGCTTTGTTTCTGGGCTCTCGGTACTGTTCTGTTTGCCCATGTGTGTTTTTTGTTTTGGGGGGTTTTGTTTTGTATTTTCCTAGAAAATAATGCAATTCGTCTAGGTTTTCTGTCTGATTTGTACTGAGTTGTACAAAGTAGTCTCTTTTGATTTTTAAAATTTTGTTTCATTGGTTACCACCTCATTTTTATTTCTTTTTTTGTTTGTTTCTTATCGTGCTTCCTACCTTTATTAGATTAACTACTGGTTTATATATTTTGTTGATTTCTTTTTACAAAGAACCAGCTTTTTGGTTTATTAGTTTCTACTACTTTTCTGTTATCTACTTCATTCCTTTTGCTTTTAACTTTATTTCCTTCCTTGTTCCTTCTGCTACTTTGTTGCTCTTTTCTAATTTTTAGAATGGGAGCTCAATTTATTTGTTTTCATTATTTTATTTTTGTTGTTGCTGCTCAAGGATTTAAGGCTACATATTTTCTGTGATCACTGGTTTAACTATCCTCTATTGATTTTGTGTTTTCATTATGATTCTTTTTTAGAAATCCTGCAATTAAAACTTTTCCCCTTTCATCTCAAGAGCTGTTTAATAGAGGATTTTTAAATTTCCAAGTCGAATTTCTAGTTTTAGAAAGAGCAGAGGAGCAAAACACGGAGATGAAGAAGTTTGCTCCACTTCAGGCTTCCAAAGTTTTAATTTTGAATGAAATTGAAAAGTTTTATTATTTCTTGAAACTGCATTTTAAAAATTTCCAATACAATGGGACAATTTGTATATTATCTAAGAGTGATAAGAAGAGCTATGGGAACTACCCAAAGTTGCATCCAAGGGCAAGAAAGCAGTAAATTTACTGAGCAAATTAATGGAAAGTGATGAGGAACAATAAAATCGATTTGTGATTGCATCTTGACTTTCCTTAGCTCATTTTTTTTCCCCACTTGGAAGTTTTCTTTTCCCTCAGCATTATTGAGATATAACTGACTCATAATATTGTGTAAGTTTAAGGTATACAACATGTTGATTTGATATATACTGCAAAATGATTACCACCGTAGTGTTACCTGACACCCGCATCACGTCAATTAATTACCTTTTATTTTTGTGGTGAGAACATTTAAGGCCTACTCTCTTAGGAACTTTCAAGTATATAATAGTTTTTTGGTTTTTTTTTTTTTTGTCCACACCATGCGGCATGCAGGATCCTAGCTCCCTGAACAGGGACTGAACCTGTGCCCCCGACAGTGGAAGTGCAGAGCCCTAACCACTGGACTGCCAGGGAAGTCCCTTATAATACAGTATTAGTAACTATAATCACTATGCTGTACATTAAGTCCTCAAAGCATTCATTTTATAACTGGAAGTTTATACTCTTTGATCAACATCATCCCCCACCCGGCCAGCCCCTGACAACCATTATTCTACTCTGTCTCTTTGAGTTCACCATTTTTAGAGTACGCCTATAAGTGAGATAATACAGTATTTATCTTCCTCTAACTTATTTCACTCAGCATAATGCCTCAAGGTCCATGCATGTTGTCACAAACAGTAGGATGCCCTTCTTTCTCATGACTGAATATATTCTATTATATATAACTATATATCTATACCAATCTCACATTTTTTAAATCCATGGTACTTTGCGCCAGTACCATACTGTTTTGATTACTATAGCTTTGTAATATAGTTTGAAATCAGGAAGTGTGATGCCTCCAGCTTTGTTCTTTCTTAAGACTGCACACTACCTCTTTTTGACAAGTTGCATGTCCAGCTGTGGTCCATACAGAGCTGGGATGCAGGAAGGCCGGCTGGTAGCTGGCCAGGCTAGACTTGGAGGCTCTGCTGTGGACTTGGGCTCTCTAAACCTCCCTCCTTTCCAGCTCTCTACAACACCAGCTGGATAGTTACTAAGGGAGCAGCTCAGCTCCTACAGGCAGAATCTGGGGCTCAGTTACTCAAAGTGTAGATGGAGGCCCCCATACAACAGAAACACCTGAGAAGCTTTAAAAATGCAGATTTGCAGGCCATGCCATGGCCTACCAAACCATTCCACAGATCATTCCTGACTGCTTTCTATGCCAGGCACTGTCTTGGGGCTGAGGAGTCAGCCACAGATTAAAGAGAAAAAAATCCTTACCCTCCTGGAACACACTTTCGATGGAGAAGACCCCTGGTGGTGAGGCCTGAAACTCTGCATTTTTACAAACACCCTCCAGAAATTCCAAGGTCTGCTGTACTTTGAGAGCCAGTAGCATAAGGCTCTGACCGCCTCCCCCCATCCCTGCTTAGGGCACTCGAGACCCTTTCCCATCAAACAAAGGAGCTCCACTTGGCTTCTCTCTGGTTCCTGAGTCTCAGCCAGTGGTATCAGAACACTGAGTGAAGGCCCTGCCACCAGGAAGGACCTGTCAGAGGTCTGGAGCAGGCCCTGCAGGTAGAAAAGGAACAAGAGGGGACTTCCCAGGCCGTCCAGTGGTTAAGACTCCACGCTTCCACCGTAGGGGGAGCAGGTTCGATCCCTGGTCCGGGAACAACTACGTTGCCGCATGCCGTGCGGTGTGGGCAAAGAAAAGAAAAGAAAGAAATGGAACAAGAAGGCCCAGAGACAAGCATAGACCCTCCTCACATGCCCCTGGAAGTGGTCCTCCACACCTGTGTGGGTCATGCCCACACGGACAGACTTCTTCCCAGGCCCCGTCCTCCCGGAGCCCTCGGGGAGGAAACCAGCTGAGCCTTCCCCATCACACACAGCCCTGGGCACACACCCGGATGCTAACGGCTCTCGGTTTGAGTACCTGCTTTCTGAGTCCACAAACAGCCCCCATCCTGGTAAGGTGTGGGAGATGCACTGAGCTGTCCTGGCTTGGCACAACTTCCTCCTTGCCTGCCCCAGACCCTTCCAGGTTTACTCTGTTCTTGGCTACGCTGTGTGCCCCCCGCCCAATTCTTATGTTGAAGTCCCAACCCCCAGTACCTCAGAGTGTGACTGTATTGGAGACAGGGCCTTTAAAGAGGTCATTACGGTGAAACAAGGTCATATGAATGGGCCCTAATCCAGTATGACTGGGTCCTTATAAGAAGAGGCAATTAGGACACAGACACACACAGAGGGAAGACCGAGGAGAAGATGGACATCTACAAGCCAAAGAGAGAGGTTCAGAGAAAACCAACCCTGATGACACTTTTGTCTTGGACTTCCAGCTTCCAGAATTGTGGGGAAATAAATGTCTCTTATTCAAGCCCCTCAGCTTGCGGTATTTGTTATGGCAACCCTAGCAGACTAATACAGCCTCCCAGGTAGAGGGTAACAGTGTGCCTATGGTCACTGCTGGCCAAAATGTCCATCTCTGCCACGTGGTCCTCCAGCTCCTGCTCACTCAGTCACTCGATTTTCAACCTTGGCTGTACTTTAGAACCAGCTGGAACGCTTTTAAAAAATACCTCAGCCTGGGCCCAGCTCTGGACAGATTATGTTAGAATGTCTCAGTGGGGGCCCTGGCATGGGAATCGTTTGCAAGTTGCCCAGTTCATTCTAGTGCGCAGCCAAGGTTGAGAACGGGGCTATCAATGGAACGCGGTAAGTGCTGGTTCCTGCAGGGAGAGGGACGGTCAGTGTCCCAGCCCGGTGCTCACCGTCTGCCGTCTTGCTGTCATGAAGATGCGTAGGGCAGCAACAGCCATCAAAGCCCAAGCCATTCAGCGATGATCTGACCACTCTACCACCCCCTCCTGAGAACCCCAATGGATGGCTCTGTGCAGACCCCCTACCCAGGTTGCTTTAATGGCCAGTCTCTTGCTGATGACTGGATAGGAAATGCTGTAAAATAATAATGCAAATGACTGCAAAATGGAAATGGAAATCCCGCAAAAGATGCTGGAAGGTCACCAAGTGGGTGAGAATGCTATGGGGGAACTGCCTGAACCAACACAAAGCCACTGATAAATGAGGGTCCATCAGAGTTAGAAAAATTAACCATTAAAGAAGAGGAAAGCTTTGACGAGATGGTGGTGTCATCGGGGCTTTAAAACAGAGTTATTTGGGGACCTCCCTGGCGGTCCAGCGGTTAAGACTCTGCGTTTCCACTGCAGGGGGCATGGGTTTGATCCCTGGTCGGGGAACTAAGATCCCACATCCCACATGGCATGGCCAAAAGAAAAACAAAACAAAACAACTCTTGATCGATGCACTGTCCAGGCCACCCCCAGAGCTGCTGGAGAAACAGGGTGACCTGCCGGCAGGGGGTGCTGTTGAAGTTGTGAGGGGGGTCCCTGGTGGCCTCCCAGTCCCAAGCAGCCTTTGAAGAGGAGGACCGGGTAACCCAGGGCCCCTCCACACTGGGAGTGCGGACAGGGGCCTGCTCCCTATGCCCCAGGCTACTGTGACCTCCCCACCCAGGGCAGTCAGCGCAGGACGCCGGGGAGGTCTGCAATGTCGGCCGTAGGTGCCAGCTGGAAGCGCTCCCTCCAGCCTCCAGGACACCGCAGGGACCAAGGCCAGGTTGGTGGGAGTCCTTCCCCCACATCAGTGGGGCGCCCAGGAATCCGGGAAGGTGGCCTGGGACCAAATGGCTCCCGCCTATTACTCTGGCCGGGCAGCTGAGGTCAACACCACGGAGTGCGGGAATAGGCATAACTGTGCACAAAGAAATATAAGCCAAAAGGAACAGAAAGGGAACACAATGAAAAAGTGAGCTCCGCCCCGCCCCTTCCCAGCACACCTTCATCAGCACGGCTGTTAACAACCTCTCTGACCTCTGTCAGTCTTAGGCATGAAAGCTACTTCCTTCAGAGTTTTAATTCTCCTTTCTTTGAGTTGAGTATTGTTTCATATGTTAAAGCCATTTGTGATTACTCTATGATCCAGCAATTCCACTTCCAGAAGAACTGAAAGCAGGGACTTGAACAGATACTTGTGTACCCATGTTCTTAGCAGTATTCACAATAGCCGAAAGGTGGAAACAACCCAGGTGGCCATGGGCAGATGAATGGTAACAAATTTGTGGCCTATACATACGATGAAATATTATCCAACCTTAAAAAGGAAAGAAATTCCAATACATGCTACAACAGGGATGAACTTTGAGGACATTATGCGAAATGAAATAAGCCAGACACAAAAGGACGAATACTATATAATCCCACTTATATGAAATATGTAGGCAGGCAAATTCATTGAGATAGAAAATAGAATGATGGGGGCTGTGAGGAGGTGGGAATGGGGAGTTATTGTTTAATGGGGATGTTATTGTTCAATTAGGGATGATGGGAAAGTTCTGGAGACGGATAGCGTTGATGGTCGCACAGCAATGTGAATGTACTTAATGCTACCAACTGTGCACTTAAAAATAGTTAAAACGGGGCTTTCCTGGTGGCGCAGTGGTTGAGAGCCTGCCTGCCGATGCAGGGGACACGGGTTCGTGCCCCTGTCCGGGAAGATCTCACATGCCGCGGAGAGGCTGGGCCCGTGAGCCATGGCCGCTGAGCCTGCGCGTCCGGAGCCTGTGCTCCGCAGTGGGAGAGGCCCCAGCAGTGAGAGGCCCGCGTACCGCAAAAAAAAAAAAAAAAAAAAATAGTTAAAACGGTAAAATTTATGATATGTATATTTTACCACAATAAAAAAGATAATTGACCATTTAAATAAAAGTATTAACAATGAAAAAAAGAAGCCATTTGTATTGCCTTCTCCTTGAACTGTATGTTCATGGTGTCATGAAAGATTTTGCATTGTGGGTCAAATTACTTGTTTTAAAAATTTGCGTAAACCTCTGCAAAGAAGAAACGCTTTTCCTATTCCTGGAGATTCTACACAGTTTTTATATTGGTTGGGTTAATTATATCAAAAGCATTGATGTATCCCTCACTTTTTGAAAGTTCGCTTTCCACCAATTGGCTTTTACTGAAGACCTACGTTAGTGCCTGTTTTCACTAACCAAGAGAAATCCTAACAGGATTTTTGCTTTTAGGAAAAAAGGTGAAAATCGAAAATAGCGTTCAGCTTTTGTTCTGCAGCAGCCGTTACAGAGAGGGGCGGGGGGCACCCTGAGCACTGAGAGAGGCTCTGCCAAGCTCCTTGCCTGGGAACCACACTCAGCATTGCAGCATCAAGCTGGCATAGCTCTGGACTGTGTCTGTGAGCACCTGTGTTTTATCTCGATTTATTTTAAGTATCCGTTGGCATGATGAGTCCTAAGGCTTTTTCACTTTACACCTTTTTGGCTTATGAAAGATTTCACAGGAACGCTCTACTTCCAAACAGTGGTGGAAACCTGTCTTATGAACTATAACAAACATAGTTTAACTCTGAAATAAAAACACAATTACCTATAACACATTAACCAGTGCCATTTCCTATAACAAACATACATTGCAAACACACTGAAATTACTCTCTTGGGTTAAAGGTTACATTAGATAAGAGAATAATAAGAAACCTATTTCTTTTTATTTTTAATTTAATTAATTTTTTGGCTGCGTTGGGTCTTCATTGTTGCACGTGGGTTTTCTCTAGTTGCGGCGAGCAGGGGCTACTCTTCATTGCGGTGCACGGGCTTCTCATTGCGGTGGCTTCTCTTGTTGTGGAGCACAGGCTCTAGGCACGCAGGCTTCAGTAGTTGTGGCACACAGGCTCAGCATTTGTGGCTCGCGGGCTCTAGAGCGCAGGTTCAGTAATTGTGAAGCACAGGCTTAGTTGCTCCGCGGCATGTGGGATCTTCCCGGACCAGGGCTCGAACCTGCGTCCCCCGCATCGGCAGGTGGACCCTCAACCACTGCGCCACCAGGGAAGCCCTAAGCATCCCTTCTTATGTTTACTAGCCTCGGGGGTTTACTCTTAGATAACTGGATGTAACCTATTTTTCGGTTGCCGTTCCTATCTTCTTCTTGATGATGTGTAGGAGTTGCTTGTATACCTCTATACCTGTACCATCCAATAGGGTCATCACCAGGCAGATGTGACTATTTAAGTTTAAATTAATTAAAACTCAAGAAAACTTAAAAATTCAGTTCCTGGTTCACCCTAGCCACAATTCAAGCGCTCAACAGGCACATGTGGCTAGTGGCTGCCCCAGTGGACAGCGCACGTATAGAACACTTGCTTCATTGCAGAGTTCTACTGGACAGTGCTATTCTAGACTAACGTTCTAGATAATAGGCCCTAGAAATTGCAAATCTCTTTCCCTAGTTTGCACCAATCTTTAAAATTTGTCCACAGAGCCCTTTGTTGAACAGAAATCTTTAAATCTGACGTGACCAAAAATTAGTTTTTTCCCTTATAATTTCTGCTTTTGATATTTTAAGTCCTTCCATACCTAAGTCACAAAAGATATTCTCTTACATCTCCTTCTATTAGTTGTATAGTTTTAGGTCTTTATTTCATCAGGAATACAACTTTTTAATATGGCTTTAGGTAGGGATTCAGTTTTATTTTTTTCCTATACTGAGTCAATTAAAATTTTTTTTTCTTAATTGAAGTATGGTTGGTTTACATAGCCACTGTTATTTATTTATTTGCCATGCCCTGCAGCATGCAGGATCTTAGTTCCCCAACCAGGGATTGAACCCATGCCCCCTGCATTGGGAGTGCAGTCTTATCCACTGGACCACCAGGGAAGTCCCCTGAGTCAATTTTTTTTTTTTTTGCCGTACGCGGGCCTCTCACGGCTCCAGCCTCTCCCCACTGCGGCCCCTCCTGCTGCGGAGCACAGGCTCCGGACACGCAGGCCCAGCGGTCATGGCTCACAGGCCCAGCCGCTCCACGGCATGTGGGATCTTCCCGGAGCAGGGCACGAACCCGTGTCCCCTGCATCGGCAGGCGGACCCTCAACCACTGCGCCACCAGGGAAGCCCCTGAGTCAATTTTTTAACATCAAATACTAGACAATCATTTCTTTCCCCTTTTTATATACTAAATCCTCATTTATGCATAGGTCTGTCTCTAATATTTCTATTCTATTCTGTTTCATGTTCTGTTCGACTGTACTTATTCCAACACCAAACTTTTTAGTTGTGTATCTTACTATCTGGTAGGACATTTTAACTGCTTGTGGATCTTTAGTCTTCTAGATAAATTTCAGAGTTAGTGCATTCATTTCCTAGGGCTGCTGTAATAAAGTACCACAAACTTGGTGGCTTAAACCAACAGAAATTTATTCTCCCATAGATTTATTCTCTCCTGGAGGCCAGTAGTCTGAAATCAAGGTGTCAGCAAGGCCACACTTGGAACCAAAGGCTACAAGGAAGACCCTTTCTTTGCCTCCTCCAGCTTCTGTGGCTGTCATTAGTCCGCATTCCTTGGCTTGTGGCTGCATCACTCCAATCTCTGCCACCATCTTCACATGGCCCACACAGAGACACCAGTGATTGGATTTAGGGCCTATGCTAATCCAGTATGACCTCAGCTTTACTAATTACATCTGCAAGGAACTTTTTTCCTAATAAGGTCACATTCTGGGGTTCCAGGCGACATGCATTTTGATGGGACACTATTTAATCCAGTGTAGTTAATTTCTCAATTAAAAAAAAATTCAACTGGAAGTTGTATTGGATTGTACTGAATTTATGGATTAATTTCTGAGAATCAATATTTTTATAATATTAAACTTCCCATTCAGGGTTTTTTAGATCATCCTTATTATATCTTTTATTAAAATATTTTCTATACAGATCTCTTGGTTAATTCCCTGATACTTTATGGCTTTGTCAATATTAAAACCTGTATCTTATATTTTATTAAAACTTTTAGTTGGCAGTTGCCAGCACAGGTTGATCTTAAATCCAGCAAGATCCTTACTAGTTGGTAAAGATTCTTAATTGTTCTAAAAGTTTGTTGATTTTGTTTTTCTAGGGAGATGTCATATCATTTACAAATTATGATAGCTGATTCTCTGCTCTTGTAATTCTTAACAATTTTATTTATTTTTCTCTTCTGAATGCTTTTTTTTTTTTTTAATTTATTTATTTATTTATTTATTTTATTTATTTATTTTTGGCTGCGTTAGGTCTTCATTGCTGCACACAGGCTTTCTCTAGTTGCGGCGAGAGGGGGCTACTCTTTGTTGCAGTGCGCGGGCTTCTCAGTGCGGTGGCTTCTCTTGTTGCGGAGCACGGGCTCTAGACATGCGGGCTTCAGTAGTTGTGGCTCGTGGGCTCAGTAGTTGTGGCTCACGGGCTTCAGTAGTTGCGGCACACGGGCTCTAAAGCACAGGCTCAGTAGTTGTGGCGCACGGGCTTAGTTGCTCCGTGGCATGTGGGATCTTCCCAGACCAGGGCTTGAACCCGTGTCCCCTGCATTGGCAGGCGGATTCTTAACCACTGCGCCACCAGGGAAGCCCCTTCTGAATGCTTTTGATCAAAGTTGTTCCTGAGCCTCGAGAAAATCCATGTAAAATTTCTCTCTTAAGTATATTATATACTATAAATTTTAATATTATAATCTTTACCAAGTTTAGGAAGTTCCTTTTATAGTCCTGGTTTGCTCAGAATTTTTAATTGTAAATTGTGCTGAACTTTATTAAATGATTTTTTCTACATTGAGATAATCATAGCTCCTTCTATTTTAGCTGAGTAATGTGGTGAATTACATGAGTAGATTTTCTGACATCTTTGTATTTCTGGGATAAACCTACTGGATTATCATGCATCTTTTAAAACATGCACTGTTGAATTCAGTTAGATAATTTTTTATTTTTACATTTACTTTTTTAAAAGATTTATTTTTTTTTATTTGTTTATTTATTTATTTTGGCTGCGTCAGGTCTTACTTGCGATGCACGGGCTCTTTGCTGTGGCGTGGTGGCTTCTCTCTAGTTGTGGCATGCAGGTTTTCTCTTCTCTAGTTGTGGCACACAGGCTCCAGGGCACGTGGGCTCCGTAGTTTGCGGCACACAGTCTCTCTAATTGAGGCGCACAAGCTCAGTAGTTGTGGCGCGTGGGCTTAGTTGCCCCACAGCATGTGGGATCTTAGTTCCTTGACCAGGGATGGAACACATGTCCCCTGCATTGGACGGCAGATTCTCTACCACTGGATCACCAAGGAAGTCCCTACATTTACATTTTTAAGTGAAATAATCACATAATTTTCTTATCTCATCCTATTTAGTTTTGGAATCAACATTAGCCTCATAAAACTAACTGGGGAGGCTTAGCTATTTTTCTGTTTTCTAGAACTACTTTTATAAGAAGGTTTTACTGTTTCTTGAAATTTTAGAAGCACTCAACAGTAAAATCAACTGGGCCTTTTTTGGAAAGGGCATCTTTGTTTAGTATTTCTATTTTAAAAAGACACTGTCCTGGGCTTCCCTGGTGGCGCAGTGGTTGAGAGTCGGCCTGCTGATGTGGGGGATGCGGGTTCGTGCCCTGGTCCGGGAAGATCCCCCATGCCGCGTAGTGGCTGGGCCCATGAGCCATGGCCGCTGAGCCTGCGTGTCCAGAGCCTGTGCTCCGCAACGGGAGAGGCCATAGCAGTGAGAGTCCCGCGTACCGCAGGAAAAAAAAAAAAAGACACTGTCCTATTCTGGTTCTCTATTTCTTCTTGTGTCACTTTTTCAATTTTTATATTTTTTTCTAAAATTATACTCATTTTATCTAGCTTATTAATGTAAAGTTATTCATATTAGTCTTTTATTGTTTTTCACGTATCTATTGTATGTCTTGCTATTTCCCCTTTTCTTTCTTTATTTGCATCTTCTGTTTTTCTTGATAGTTTTGCCAAAGATATTATTAGTTATTCTTAAGAATCAGCTTTATATTTTTATTAACCTTCTCTTTGGTACCCTTTGACGCTCCTTTCCAAATTTTTGAATTGAACGTTTAGCTCATTTCTTTTTTTTTTTTTTTAATTTAAAAAAATTTTTGGCTGCGTTGGGTTTTCATTGCTGTGCGGGCTTTCTCTAGTTGTGGCGAGTGGGGGCTACTCTTCATTGTGGTGCGCAGGTTTCTCATTGTGGTGGCTTCTCTTGTTGTGAAGCATGGGCTCCAGGTGTGCAGGCTTCAGTAGTTGCAGCATGCAGGCTCAGTAGTTGTGGTGCACCAGCTCTAGAGCACAGGCTCAGTAGTTGAGGTGCATGGGCTTAGCTGCTCTGTGGCATGTGGGATCTTCCCAGACCAGGAATCGAACACATGTCCCCTGCACTGGCAGGCAGATTCCTAACGACTGTGCCACCAGGCAAGTCCCACATTTAGTTTTAAACTTTCTTGCTTCCAGGTGAATGTCATATAAAGTTATGACTTTCCCTCTATATACAGCTTTAGCTATAGCCCACAAATTTTGAGTATTTTTTTTGTGTGTGTGTGTGGTACGCGGGCCTCTCACTGTTGTGGCCTCTCCCGTTGTGGAGCACAGGCTCCGGACGTGCAGGCTCAGCGGCCATGGCTCACGGGCCCAGCCGCTCCGTGGCATGTGGGATCTGCTGGGACCGGGGCACGAACCCGTGTCGCCTGCATCGGCAGACGGACTCTCAACCACTGCACCACCAGGGAAGCCCCAAGCCTGGATTTTTACTCACCTAAAATTTTAAAAATTACTTTAAAATTTTAAATAAACATTATGTTTTAAATGTTTAATATTTTTAACATATTTTACATCTTTTTGTTTTGTATATCCTTAACTACTTATTGTAGATATAGATGCTTTTACTACTTTTGTCTTTTAACCTTCCTACTAGCTTTATAAGTGGTTGATCTAACTACTTTTATTGTATGTTTGCCTTTACCAAAGAGCTTTTTCCTTTCATAATTTTCACATTTCTAGTTGTGGTCTTTCTTTTCTGCTTCAAGAAGTCTAACATTTCTTGTAAAGCCAGTTGAGTGGTGCTGAATGAGCGGTCTACTTCATGCAGACCCGAGAGGGACAGGATGGCTGACCAGAGGATCACAAAGTCACCACTTCCAGGCTCACGAGGGAACCCCTACTTTCTCCTCCTCGGGCAGCTGGAAGACAGGACGCTGATCTGGTGTGCGGGTCCATGGAGGAACGAGACAGCACCTTGTTCTCCTCACTCTGCCGCAGGCTCAGGGATTATCCCCCTCGGCCCTCCTCAGCCTTTGCTTGTGGACTTCTTCCAAGTGGAATTTCCTGAACTGGTTATCAGCAAGCAGGAAGCCTCTGCGTGCGCGGGGTTGGGGGTAGGGGTGGGAGGCAGGTATTAGGCAATAATGCTGGGGGGTGGGCACTGAAGATGGTGGCGTGCTGGGGCCATGTGAGGGGCTGGGGGATGGACGGGGGACACAGTGGTCCTGGTCCCTGGAGGGGCGGCTTGTTATTCCCCGGACTGACGTCTCACGCCCCGGTCGGTGTAACAGGAAGCTTCATCTGAAAGCCACCTGAGCGAGGGAATTTTTCTGTCTCTGGGAAAGCCCCCTAGCAGGTCCCTGGTCCAGCCCAGGCTGGCTTCCTGCTTAAGCCAAGCAAACATTGACAATTCTTGGTTGCACTTTTACTTTCCTTTCGCTCCATATTATCTTCACAACGATGATTCATTATACACCACCTCTGTTTGCTTTGATCCAATGACTTCTTATCACAACCTAGAAATCTTGGATTTCTAGGTAAGTGAAACTTAGCAGGGGCCTGTTTCTCTCCTCAGATGCCTTACAAGCAGAGTGTGTTTGACTGAGGTGAGACGGGCCCCCTGACAGATTAGCCCTCCTGCAGCCAGCCTGGACCTCAAAGGCACCCCCTGCAGCCACTCGTCGGCTGGCCCCAGCCCACCTTCCCCTTGGACTCCTCTGCGGCTTCCTGCTCCTTCTGCTTTGGCCAGTGTGACCTCCCCATAATTCCCCAGACACGTCCTGCACTTGTCCATCTTTGCATGTGCTGTGCCCACTACGTGGAATACCTTTCCCCTCCTCTCTGCCTTCAAAATAGCCATTAGCCCTGTAAGAACAAATACTAACTCCTATGCTAACACATATATATGGAATATATATATACAAGTACTAACACGTATGCTAACACATATATATGGAATCTAAGGAAAAAAAAAAGGTCATGAAGAACCTAGGGGCAAGACGGGAATAAAGACACAGACCTACTAGAGAATGGACTTGAGGATATGGGGATGGGGAAGGGTAAGCTGTGACAAAGTGAGAGAGTGGCATGGACATATATATACTACCAAACGTAAAATAGATAGCTAGTGGGAAGCAGCCGCATAGCACAGGGAGATCGGCTCAGTGCTTTGTGACTGCCTGGAGGGGTGGGATAGGGAGGGTGGGAGGGAGGGAGACGCAAGAGGGAAGAGATGAGGGAACATATGTATATGTATAACTGATTCACTTTGTTATAAAGCAGAAACTAACACACCATTGTAAAGCAATTATACTCCAATAAAGATGTTAAAAAAAAAAGAACAGTTTAAATGTTGCTTCTTCTTTGAAGATTTTCCTGCTCCCAGGGCTAATATTCCCTTCTTTTTCTTCCACGAGCACATCTTTATTCATCTATTTTGGTGTGTAGGTTCTTTTTCATAATTTTAAAGTTGGATATAATTCACATGCCATAATGTCCATCCCTTTAGAGTATGCAGTCCAGTGGTTTTTAGCATGTTCACAAAGCGTGCGACCATCAGCAAAACCAATTTTAAACATCTTCCTTGTCCCCCATACCCCTCGTCACCCCCCATACCCCTCGTCACCCCCCATACCCCTTAGTTGTCACCCCCCATACCCCTTGTCACCCCCCCATACCCCTTAGTTGTCACCCCCCATACCCCTTAGTTGTCACCCCCCCATACCCCTTAGTTGTCACTCCCCCGTACCCCTTAGTTGTCACTCCCCCCATACCCCTTAGTTGTCACCCCCCCATACCCCTTAGTTGTCACTCCCCCCATACCCCTTGTCACCCCCCATACCCCTTAGCTGTCACCCCCCCATACCCCTTAGTTGTCACTCCCCATACCCCTTAGTTGTCACCCCCCATACCCCTTAGTTGTCACCCCCCATAGCCCTTAGTTGTCACACCCCCATACCCCTTAGTTGTCACTCCCCCATACCCCTTAGTTGTCACCCCCCCGTACCCCTTAGTTGTAACCCCCCCGTACCCCTTAGTTGTCACTCCCCCCATACCCCTTAGTTGTCACCGCCCCATACCCCTTAGTTGTCACCCCCCCGTACCCCTTAGTTGTCACCCCCCATACCCCTTAGTTGTCACCCCCCATACCCCTTAGTTGTCACCCCCCCATACCCCTTAGTTGTCACCCCCCCATACCCCTTAGTTGTCACCCCCCCGTACCCCTTAGTTGTAACCCCCCGTACCCCTTAGTTGTCACCCCCCCCGTACCCCTTAGTTGTAACCCCCCCGTACCCCTTAGTTGTCACTCCCCCCATACCCCTTAGTTGTCACTCCCCCGTACCCCTTAGTTGTCACCCCCCCATACCCCTTAGTTGTCACTCCCCCATACCCCTTAGTTGTCACCCCCCATACCCCTTAGTTGTCACCCCCCCATACCCCTTAGTTGTCACTCCCCCCATACCCCTTAGTTGTCACTCCCCCATACCCCTTAGTTGTCACTCACCCCATACCCCTTAGTTGTCACTCCCCCCATACCCCTTAGTTGTCACACCCCCATACCCCTTAGTTGTCACTCCCCCCATACCCCTTAGTTGTCACTCCCCCCATACCCCTTAGTTGTCACTCCCCATTCCTCCCTCCCTTGAGCCCCTGGCACCCGTACTAATCTGCTTTCTGTCTCTATGGATTTGCCTATTCTGGACATTTCATAGGGATGGAATTATTCAATTATGTGGCCATTTGGGACTGGCTTCCCTCTCTTAGCATGTTTTCAAGGTTCATCCATGTTGTAGCATGAATCAGCACTTCATTCCTTTTTTTGTTTTTGTTTTTGTTTTTGTTTTGCGGTACGCGGGCATCTCACTGTTGTGGCCTCTCCCATTGCGGAGCACAGGCTCCGGACGCGCAGGCCCAGTGGCCATGGCTCACAGGCCCAGCCGCTCCGCGGCATGTGGGATCCTCCCGGACCGGGACACAAACCCGTGTCCCCTGCATCGGCAGGCGGACTCTCAACCACTGCACCACCGGGGAAGCCCTTCATTCCATTTTTAATGGTCAAATAACATTCCATTGTATGGACAGGGCACATTTGTTTATCCATTCATCAGTTGATGGACAACTGGATTGTCTTCCACTTTGGCACTACTATGAATAATTCTTTTTATAATCATATTTTATATTTTTTACTTTATTGACGTAGTTGATTTACAATGTTGTGTTAATTACTGCTGTACAGCAAAGTGATTCAGTTACACATATATATACATTCCTTTTTTAAAATATTCTTTTCCATATGGTTTATCATAGGATATTGAATATAGTTCTCTGTGCTCTACACTAGAACCTTGCTGCTTATCCATTCTATATATAAAAGCTTACATGTGTTAACCCCAGCCTCCCATTGCATTCCTCCCCCAACCGCCTCCCCCTTGGCAACCACCAGTCTGTTCCCTATGTCCATGAGTCTGTTTCTGTTTCTTTCTTTCTTTCTTTTAATAGTTATTTATTTACTTGGCTGCTCCGGATCTTAGTTGTGGCATGCGGGATCTAGTTCCCTGACCAGGGATCGAACCCGGGCCCCCTGCATTGGGAGCATGGAGTCTTAACCACTGGCCCACCAGGGAAGTCCCTGTTTCCCAGGGAAGTCCCAGGGAAGTCCCTGTTTCGTAGATAGGTTCATTTGTGTCATATTTTAGGTTCCACATATAAGTGATATCATATGGTATTTGTCTTTCTCTTTCTGACTTACTTTACTTAGTATGATAATCTCTAGTTGAATTCCCTCTTTATCCCCTATAATCTTTTTCTTCCCTTAAATTCTAGTTTGTCTGATGCTAATACAGCTACAACTGAGCAGAAGCTAAGACCAAGGAGGCTAATCTGTCTTTTATGATGAACAAGAATAATGACTTGGACCTAGTTTAAGGAAACTTTTACTTCTGGTTTACAAATAACTAGATCAAAGGATTTACATAGGATATTGATTCGGGGGGGAGGTGGCTCTTGGTTGTCCACTTATGTCTCAAGAGATATGCCCAAAGTTTGATGGTCTTAAAGGGAGTAAGATGTATGAGAAGTGTAGAATCATGGTCTCACTTCAGTATCAAAAACAATCAACACTACATACACAGCAGAACTTCAACCCATCTGGGAGCATAGTCCCCAGCCTGATACCTGGGCTCTTTCTGAGTCAGCACTGGGCAATCTCTTCCTATCTGTTCTTATGCTGCAAGGCCCAGGCATTTTCCATTTATGTTACCTTGAGGGATCTCCAAGGCAAGCCTGATCATGGGCTGCCATAATGTGTTTGTTTGTTCTTCATATTTGCTTGGTATATTTTTCTTTTTCCTTTATTTTTTGTCTTTTTGGATTTTGTTTTAGGTCCACCTCTCAGAGATAGAATGTAACAGGATTGTATTTTTAAAATTTATTTATATTTTTTTATTTGCCCAAACTGAAAAACCTTGTCAAACTGAGAGGTGAATTTAACCCATTCACATTTACTATTAGTACTGCTTTGTCTGGACTTGTACCTATCTACTTTACTTTTTATTCTTTTATCTCCTTTCCTGCCTTTTGTTGGATTGTTGAAATTGGAGTTCTATTATTTTAATGATTTGGAATTTATATATTCTGTTTGTAGTCTTCTACACTCTGTATGTTCTTCAACATATCAATTCAACTTACATTTTTCTCATTTTGTTGTTTATTTCTTCCTAGTGAGAAAAGAAACTTAGCATGCTTTTGCTTCCCCTCGCTCCATCCAAAATGATACTGACTGTGGTTTTCACTCCAGATTTTTATTGATTTTTTTTAATGACTAACACTTATTTAGACTCAAGTTTTTGTGCTTTCATTGATCACAAAAAGTTAACTTTTCTTGTTTTTTCTTATGAAGCAATTTCTCTAAAAATTCTTTCATAAAGTATTGGTGAGTGAAAAACCAAGTTTATATCTGAAAATTTCATTTTTCTCTCCTGCTTGAATGAGAGAGTAGTTGCTTGGAGAATTTTAAATTTCAAAATCATTCCCTCATCAAAATAAAGACTTAAGATCTGTACATTTTAGTGTACGTAAATTATACCTTAATAAAATTTAAAAACTCTCTGAACCTTGAAGATATTATTCTATTGTCTTTCAACATCCAGTATAGTTGAGGAAAAGTCTACTGTTAATTTGATTCACATTCTTTGTATGTGATCTATTTTTTCCTCCTTGGGTCTTCTCTTTACCCCCAATGCTCTGAAATTTCATCAGTATGTGTGAAGATGAAGGTTTTGGGGTTTTTTTTTTCATGTATTCTGTTTGGCAACTAGTATGCTTTCTCAGTATGAAGAGTCATGTCTTTCCTCAATATAAATTTTCCTTTCTTCTTTGAGTATTCTCTTTCCTCCATTTTCTCTATTTTCCCCTGAAATTTTGGATATTTGAACTTCTGCATCTATTCTCTTTTATTTCATATATTTCATCTCTTTGTAACTTTGCAGTGCATTCTGTTTGCTTCCAGATCATGAATTATTTTTCAGCTATAATCTTTCTGCTGTTCAGTCCATCTAATAAGTTTTTATTTCAATGATTTAGTTTTTTGTTTCCAAGGTACCTAGATTTTTTTTTTGTACCTAGATTTTTTGATGCAATATCTTTTTGCATCTAATTATATTTGTCTGCTCTATTAACTGTGTATTTTTTTTCAGGTATGAAGTCCTCTTTTTGCTGAGTTGGATGCCTTTTCCCCCATGATGTTAGCTTTCCTCAAATACTTGGCTTTTCTTGGGTGTCATCTCCCCTGGAACTGAGATTCCTGGTTAGCCTGGGTGCCTTGCTTGCAAAGAATAGAATATTCAGCTGTGAATTACACCGCATCTGCCTAAAGTGATAATGAGAAATGGAATGTATGTACTGCTGGACAAGATGAGTCAACAATTAGCTTTCTGGGGCTTCCCTGGTGGCACAGTGGTTAAGAATGTGCCTGCCAATGCAGGAAACACAGGTTCGAGCCCTCGTACGGGAAGATCCCACGTGCTGCGGAGCCACTAAGTCCGTGCACCACAACTACTGAGCCTGTGCTCTAGAGTCGGTGAGCCACAACTACTGAAGCCCACGAGCCAAAACTACTGAAGCCTGCGCACCTACAGCCTGTGCTCCGCAACAAGAGAAGCCACCGCAATGAGAAGCCCATGCACAGCAACGAAGAGTAGCTCCCTCTCACCGCAACTAGAGAAAGCCCGCGCACAGCAACGAAGACCCAACGCAGCCAAAGATAGATAGATAAACAAATATATTTTATTTTAAAAAATTAGCCTTCCAAATATAGAGGCTTCTGTTGCCGTACGGAACTTTCAGTATCTGGGGCTTTGCCTTAATTCTTTGACCCAGACATCCACCCCAACTACTCCTGCCCATGGTCAGACACACTGTGGCTCACTGCCTGCCTGAGATAAACATTCCTGGTTGTCCTTGTTTGTCTCAACTGGTATCATGGTTTCAGGCAGCTGCAATGTTAAACAACTGAAGCTGATGATGTTTGACAAATGCCCTGGGAATAGGGGTTTTCCCATGGAGAGGGTTCCAAGTTGGGTTAAGTAATGACAACACCCTATAAATGAACACTTTCCAGGGAAGTGTAGTACAGGCCAAACAGTGATGATGCTCTGGTGGTAGAGCTTTCTGAGGAGTTCCCAACACAACCTGTCCCCTCTGGTGGCTGCAAGGCTGCTGGTTTTTAAGGCTACCGTGGAGCTGAGGTTAGAGGGATGGGAGCAGGCCAGGTTAAACCACCACAAACCCCACTGCTCTTACCGAAATTGAGTAAATTCTCTTCGATAAACCTTGTTAGCCTTTGGTTAATATCCAGAGTTCTGGAAATGTTGAATTTTATAATCTTGCCAATATTTCTGTTGCTTTTATGGAGAAAAGCCTTTACAGAAGTCCTTATGCCACCACTCCAGAAGTCCCCCCTCTGGTTATATCATTTCAAAGGCTTCGCTAAGGTGTTAACTAATAAGGAGGCATTCGCTGGAAGTAGGATTAAAGTGCTACCCTCGTCTTGGACGTATTTGGGTTTAAAAAAAAAAAAAAAGACACTTAAAAGATGAAAAAAGTTGTCTTAGGATCCATAGGAATCATTCCAAAATACTGGGGTGATGTGGGGGCCGCCGGAACCACCCCCCAGACCCCGACCACCAGCCCAGTGATCTGTTGGCTGCTTCTCCTGGGAGATGCCTTTTCCAGGGAAAGGAAGCTGCCATATTTTGAGTACTTCCTCTAAGCTACAAGTTTCATTCATATTCACCATCCTCACAACGTACCAGCAAAGAAAATTATCTTATTTCCACTTTACAGATGAAGAAACTGAGGCTCACATGACCAAGGTTAGAACACTCAAGGGTGGCAGAGAGGAGATCCCACTCCAGAGTGAAAGCTATTCTGGGGTCACCTAACCCAAAGTCTTGACCCTCTGGCTGGCCACGGTGCAGGGATGCCGTTTGTGGAGGTGCCCATCATCATGATCTTGGGCACAAGAGGTTCAAACTCCCTATTAGCTCTCTCCCTCACCAGTCACGAAGCAGGAACCAGAGCAAAGTAACAGGTCTGGCTTGTCCTCCTCCATCCCCCGCCACAAACACCGGCTGACGAGGGGGTCCCCAGGTCACCTCCTCCCTTCACTCAAGAGCCAGAGCCTCCAGGAAGTCCTCACAAGTCAAGGGTGGCAAGGGCAGAGCCTCCAGGAAGTCCTCACAAGTCAAGGGTGGCAAGGGCAGAGCCTCCAGGAAGTCCTCACAAGTCAAGGGTGGCAAGGGCAGAGCCCCGTTGTAGCTGTGGGACTATCCCCTTCACATGCTCAGCAACACAGAGCCCAGAGTCCACAGGCCTGAGGACCCAGACCCCGCCTAGTCCACGGCAGGCCCAGGATGCCTCTGTGGAGAAGAGGAAGGCACGTCCCCACGCCCCTGCATCCTGACCAGTCCCCAGCCCTACTCACTCCCACTGACTGCAACAGAGGGGACATACACATTACAAAATCATTCATAAAAGACAAACTTTATTTTGATATCTCAGAAACTGGCAAGGAAAGGAGCCCAATGGTAACAGCGGACTTTCACATACTGACTCACCTTCAGATGCACGATCTCACTGGGGCCTCACACCCGCCCTGCAAGGAAGGCGGGGCAGGTGGCTGCTGACCGCCTTTACAGCGGACTTGTTAAAGTGACCCAGCTTCCATACAGACTGTCAACATTCTAGCAGGCGGACAGCAGCCAAGACGGCAGAGTAGAAAGACCCTGAGCTCATCCCCTCTCACGAGCACACCAAAATCACAACTATATACAGAACAACCACTGATGAAAAAGCCCAGACCTACCAGAAAAGATCTTCTACAACTAAAGACATAAAGAAGGAACCATACTGAGATGGGTAGGAGGGGCGGACTCACCATATAATCAAGTCCCATGCCCTTGGGTGGGCAACCCACAAGCTGGAGAGGAACTGCAAAGGTTCCTCTCACAGGAGTGAGAGCTCTGAGCCTGATGTCAAGATCCCCAGCCTGAGGGTCGGGCACCGAGAAGACAAGCCCCCAGTACATTTGGCTTTGAAGGCCAGCAGGGCTTCATTTCCGGAGTCCCAAAGGACGGGGGGAAACAGGGACCTCACTCTTAAAGGGCGCATGCAAAATCCCACCCACGCTGGGACCCAGGGCAGAAGCAGTAATGTGATAGGAGCCTGGGCCAGACCTACCTGCTGGTCTCGGAGAGTCTCCTGGAGAGGCGGGGGCGGGGGGGGGGGGCGGCTGTGGCTCACCCTGGGGACATAGACACTGACAGCAGATATTTTGGGGCACTCATTCTACCGCGTGAACACTGCTGCCGGTGGCTGCCATCTTGGCTCACTAACAGGCCAACACAAGCTTCGGGACACCTTGGACTCCATACCCAACTGTGTCAGGGACCAGCCCTTCCCCTCACCCCACCGGCAATCCGACACCAGCTCCAGGATCCCTGGGCTCTGCAGCCAGACTCCAGGACCCAGCTCTGCCTGCCAGTAGTCTAGCACCAACCCTAGAACCTGGCTTCATCCACCAGTGGGCAGGCAACAACCCCAGAGTCTTCTGGACTCTAACTCTGCCCACCAGTGAGCCAACACTAGCCCCAGGGCCCCCTGGAGTTCCTCAGCCAGCTGCCCCATGACCAAGCCTTGCTAACCAGCGGCCAGCAGCGTGCACGCAGGGCAGGGCCAACCAAGCCTGTACCAGACTGCTCACGTAGTCCGCCTACCACAACGGAAGGACCCACACAGCCCTCTTAGGGGGAACCCCTAAAACATATAGCTTGGGTGATGAGAGGGGGGTAAGTACACTGCCGGGACACACAGGACGTCCCTTACAGGAGGCCACTTCTCCAAGGTCGAGAAATGTAACTAACCTACCACATACATAAAAATACAAATAGCACTTTAGACAAAGTGAGGCACCAGAAGAACACGTCCCAGACGAAGGAACAAAATAAAACCCCAAGAAGAAGAGCTAAGTAAAATGGAGAGAGGCAACCTACTGAAGAAAAAGGTCAGAGCAGTGATCGTAAAGACAATCAAAACACTCGGGAGAAAAATGGATGCGCAGAACAAGCAGTTAGAGGTTTTCAACAGAGTCAGAAAATACAAAGAACCAAACAGAGACAAAGAATACAACAACTGAAACGAAAAATACACTAGAAGGAATCAACAGCAGACCAAATGATACAGAGGAACAGGTCAGTGAGTTGGAAGACAGAGTACTGGAAATCACTGCCACTGAACAGAAAAAAGAAACAAAAGAAATGAGGATAGTTTAAGAGCCCTCTAGGACAACATCAAATGCACTAATATTCACATTATATGGGCCTCAGAAGCGGAAGAGAGAAAGGGGCTAAAAACATATTTGAAAACACAATAACTGAAAAATTCCCTAACCTGGGAAAGGAAACAGTCACTCAAGTCTAGGACACACAGGGAGTTTCATACAGGATTAACCCAAAGAGGAACATACCAAGACACACTGTAGTTAAAATGACAAAAATTAAAGACAGAGAATATTAAAAGCAGCAAGGGCAAAGCAACAAATACCATACAGGGAAATCCCATAAGGCTATCAGCTGATATCTCAACAGAAACTCTGCAGGCCAGAAGGAGTGACATGATATACTTAAAGTAATGAAAGAGAAAAACCAACAACCAAGAGTACTCTACCCAGCAAGGCTCGCGTTCAGATTCAATGGAGACATCAAAAGCTTTACAGACAAGCAAAAGCTAAAAGAGTTCAACACCACCAAACCAGCTTTACAACAAATGTTAAAGGAACTTCTCTAGGTTAAAAAGAAAAGGCCACAACTAGCAACAAGAAAATTATGAAATGAGGAAGCTCACTGGTAAAGGCAAACATACAGTAGAGGTAGGAAATCATCTACACACAAAGCTAGTAGGGAGGTTAGAAGACAAAAGTAGTAAAATCATCTCTATCCACATAAGCAGTTAAGGGATACACAAAATAATTATATGCAAAATGCAACATCAGAAACGGTCATTGTGAGGGGAAGAGAGTACAAATGCAGGGTTTTTTAAATGCATTTCTTTTTTTTTTTTTAATTGGGGTATAGCTGTTTTACAATGCTTTGTTAGTTTCTACTGTACAGTGAAGTGGAGTTACCTGTGCTATACAGCAGGTTCTCATTAGTTATCTATTTTATACAGATTAGTGTATATATGTCAATCCCAATCTCCTAATTCATCCCACCTCCCCTTTCCCCCCCTTGGTGTCCATACGTTTGTTCTCTATGTCTGCTAAAATGTATTTCAAATTAAGTGATCAGCAACTTGAAACAACCATATATATACATATATATGTATGTGTGTGTATATATATATATATATATGTATGTATGGACTCATGGTAACCACAAACCAAAACTCATGGTAACCACAAACCAAAAATCTATAACAGATATACACACAAAAAAGAAAAAGGAATCCAAACATAACACTAAAGATAGTCATCAAATATCAAGAGAACAAAACAAGAAGAAAGGAAGAAAAAAGACCTACAAAAACAAACCAAAACAATTAACAAAATGGCAATAAGAACACATACTGATAATTACCTTAAATGTAAATGGACTAAATTTACAACCAAAAGACACAGAGTAGCTGAGGGATACAAAAACAAGACCCATATGTGCTGCCTTACAAGAGACTTATTTCAGATACAGAGACACACACAGACTGAAAATATACATGCACCCCAATGTTCACAGCAGCCTTATTTACAATTGTCAAGCTATGGAAGCAACCTAAGTGTCCATCAACAGACAAATGGATAAAGAAGCTATGGTATACATATACAATGGAATACTACTCGGCCATAAAAAAGAATGGTATTTTGCCATTTGCAGCAAAATGGATGTACTTGGAGGACATAATGCTAAGTGAAATAAGTCAGACAGAGAAAGACAAATACTGTATGATTTCATTTATATATGGAATCTAAAAAAATACAACAAATTAGTTAATATAACAAAAAAGCAGACTCACAGATATAGAGAACAAACTAGTGGTTACCAGTAGGGAGAGGGAACAGGGAGGGGCAATTTAGGGGTAGGGGATTAAGAGGTACAAACTATTAGGTACAAAATAAGCTACAAGGATATACTGTACAACAGGGGGAAGACAACCAATAGTTCTATAATAACTATAAATGGAGTATAACATTTAAAAATTGTGAATCTCTACAATGTACATCTATAACTTATTAATACTGTATAACAACTATACTTCAATTTAAAAAAATAAATAAATAAACAAAAGTCCACCCAGATGTCCAGGCTCCTCAATACCCCAGGGTGGGAAGGGCTTCACCAGACACACGCAGGTACCTTAACTTCCTTAGCCATAAAACCAGGGATCAGGCTGCCCCCTCTCTACACAAAGGCCCTTCTCACTGGCACATGTGGGTTCCTGGGACTCCAGTGTACCGGGGATTGTAGGTTCATGGTGGCTGAACCTGGTGACCAGCCAAAAGCCTTGGCAGGCGAAAATGAACCTGGAGCTAGGCAGAGGGGTGAGAACCCCGCTGGCCCATTGCTGAGCCACTTTCTCCAGCCAGACGCCCACCAGGGAGGCAGTTCCGGTGTGGGCAGAAAGGGGCACCTCCTTGGTCCACTGGCCTCCTCCTGCTGAGGAGGGGGAAGAGCCACTGCAGCCCTGACTCCATCTCTCCGCCACACCTGTCACTAACCGGGCTTTCTGACTCTTCTCCAGAAAGAGGGCAGAGCTGCACCTCGTCCCTTGTCAGGGGCCGGGCTCAGAGCTGAGCACCTACACCAGGGCCCAGAGCAGGAGGGTCCCAAGCCGAGGCCACCGCCTCAATCTCCCAGCGACACACGGGGCATTTGGCCGTGTCCCTGAAGACCCGCCAGGCACAGCAGCTGCAGAAGTGTGTGTGGCCGCAGGGGACAAGGCAGGTGTTGGCAGCCTGGTGGAAGCAGATGGCACACTCCTCTCCTGCTGTGGCTGGGAAAGGGGACAACAGAGGTCAGGGGCGCTTGGGGGCAAGGGGTGGGCAGCCCACTCATGATATAACCACAGGACAGAGAACTCTGCAGTCGGATTCTGAAGAATATTACCTTGTAAGAAAATGCTCACAATGTAATCAAGTGAAAAAGGTTGGGACGAAAACCATAAGGTACAAACATACATATCGTAAGATTCCAATTTAGAAAAAAGGAAAACAAAGCACAAATAACTCCCCATATGTAAGTCCACAAAATACTGGGAGGAAATCCACCTAACAGGTAATGCGAGGTTTGCGAAGTGTTTTTTTGTTTTTGTTTTACTTCCTTCTTTATCCTTTAATACGTATTTTATTTCTGTTTGGCAAATTACTATGAACGTGGATTGCTTTTTTAAAAGCAGACGGACAAAATAACATCTGTTCATGAATGTGCTCCAGTAACTTGTGAAGTTAGCCAATGTCCTAGAAGGCAGAGCTGTTAAATTGCTTTTAGGTTTCCAGGGGCGGAGCCAAAGCTTTCTGGCCTAAAGCCCGTGGGAGACTTGATAGGACTTGGAAAGACTTAACTGAGTTCCCAGGGCTGGGGCCTCCCCCAGCCCCCCTAGTGCTGAAGCCCTGGGGAGTCCCTGGGGCTCTGGGAAGCCACTCACCTTTGGACCCAGGCAGAGCCTCATCACTGAGGACCCACGGCATGGCTGGGGTGAGGGCGCTGACTGTAGGATCTAAGGCAGAAAGGGAAAGTCAGGGCCTGGGGAAAGCAAAGTCAGGGTGTCCTCGTTCCCTCCCACCTCCCCAGCCCCTAAAGCAAAGTGTCCATCCCCTTTCTTTTCTGGGGTGCAATGCTGGAGCTCCAAGCTGGTCACTCAGCCCTGTGTGGCCGCCCCTTTCCCAGTTTAACCCAGCAGAGAATTTGTAGAACTGCAGGTTCCTCCTGCTAATCCACCCTTCCTTTAGACAGCTCCCCTCTGCCCTACTTCCGCTGCTTGAGCAGAGACCTTCAGCATTATTCACGGTCCCCAACCCAGATGTGCTTCAAAATCCCCCAGGAGGGAAAACAGGTGCTTGGGGCTCCACTCCAGACCTACCAATTCAGGTGCTCCAGAGGTGAGGCTCCAGCAGCTGTGACAAGCAGTGTGAAAAACAAACGGGCGGGGGTGTCTGGAAAGCTTGCGCAAGCCCATGTAACACCAGCCCAGAATGCCAAAACTTCTTTTTATGAGTGTTCCTGTATCTTCTCCCTCTCCTGAAATCCTCTCTCCTTTCAGGTGGTCCTTGTTTCCCCACCCAGTGCCTGAACATCTCACCTTTGCCCCCCAGGCTGCCTTCCTGCTCTCCTCTAACTCTCACACTTATGTTCCCTTTGTTGCCACCCCTGTCTCAGCAAACTCCTACTTAGACTGCAAAGCCTAGCCCCCAAATTTCTTCCTTTGTGAAAGAGATCAGCCCTCTAACAGATGTTTGGGGTGCTGAGCACGTCTTCTCATTCTTCAGAGATGAGGCTGCCCTCCCTATGACTAGGTCTTGTCCCCAGTGCCCATCTTCATACCCTGACATGAGCTGATGGAAAAACTGGCTGCATATGAATGAAACAACAGTTCTCCCCGCGGCTCTGGATGCAGGTGAAGTACCGCCCGAGCCTCCACCTCCTCCCGCCCAGGGGAGGAGCCTGGGTCCCCACCCGTGGCCTCACCCAGTAGTTCGATGGCCTTGGTGGTCCCGTACACGTCCATCACGGCCCAGAGCGGGGCGCCCATGAGCACGTCCTTACGCAGCAGGAGCCGGGGGCCCGCGTTTACCTGGGCGAAGAGCCGGCCCAGGCGGTTCACCCAGAAGCGCACCACGTCCCCGGTGAGCCCGCAGCCATCGGGCAGCATGGCCGCCCACGTCGGGCTCTGCTGCTCCAGGTCCGGGCACACGAAGGGGGGCAGCCCGGACGCAGTCACCCGCTCGGGGTCCAGGCGCGTGAAGCCCACGCGGAGGCCGCCAACCCAGCCGCACTCGTGACACAGCACGCGCAGCTCCACGCGCTCTCCGGGCCTCACCGGCCGCTGGCTGAACACGATGCCGTCACGGAACGTGGCGCGCCTGCGCGCGGTGCTCCGCTGCGCGTCCAGACGCACCTGCGCGCCCACGGCCTCGGCGTGGAAACGCAGCGCCTCTCGGGGCATCTCGGCGTCTGCGGGGGCGGGAGGTGTCAGTGCGGGGCGGGCCGGACCCACGGGCTGCAAAGGCCATCACAGCACCACCCCGTCCCAGGGGAGAGGGAGTTTCCACCAGCCCTCGCTCCCCGGTGCCACTGTCCCCGCTCTTCTTCCCCCCACCTGCCCCCCCCCCCCCCCCCCCCCGCATTAGAACCAGTGAGGAGCCCGCTTTTGCCTGTCAGGGATCTTAGTTCCCTCGTGAATCTCCCCAAGCCTCAGTTCCCCTCCCGTAGGGATGTTGTAAAAATTAAAGGAACCGCAGTTCCTTTAATGGCAGCACCGGCTCTGGATACCTGGTAATGGCTCTTATTCCCGTTAACTAAAAAGAGCAGGTTTTAGAACGGCAGACAGAATATGACCCTGGTTTTGACACATACACATACGTTTACTATATACATGCATATCTCATCTGTTTCTAGAAACAGCCTGAAAGGAACTGGACTGACATGCTGTGTGTGTGGTCGTCTCTGGTGCTGTGTTTTCCTCTCTGCTTGTGTGACTTTCTGATTTTCCCACAGAGAACCCGCGTGACTTGTGAAGCCCATGGACCCCAAAGAGGGTGACTTTCTTGTCCTGGGAGAGAAGGTGCCTGGCAACTCCCAATCCGGTGAGGGGGCAAAGCCTGCAGAGGAGGAGTCCCAGGTCAGCCCCTCAGAATCGTGGGCTGGGCCCAGCCAAGTCCTGGGTAGGCTTTGAAATCACGGGATTTCCTGACCTGACTCCACTTGGCAGCCGGGAAGGTTAAGTTCCTTGCTGGGCAGCTCTTTCTCTCAGCCCCAGAGGCCTGGAGGAAGCTGGCAGAGCTTTCTGCCCCCAGAACGGCTCTTATCTCTGTAGGCCTTATCTCTCTCTCCCCATCCCCTCCTCCTCCCCTCCTGGCCCTGCTCTTTCTGGGTTGGAAGAGGGAAATAGAAAATTAAAAGAGGTGAATTCAGTCAAAACTTGAGCCAGGCAGTGGTTAAGAATCCGCCTGCCAATGCAGGGGACACAGGTTCGAACCCTGGTCCGGGAAGATCCCACGTGCCACGGAGCAACTAAGCCCGTGTGCCACAACTACTGAGCCTGCACTCTAGAGCCCATGAGCCACAACTACTGAGGCCACATACCACAATTACTGAAGCCTATGCGCCTAGAGCCCGTGCTCCGCAACAAGAGAAGCCACTGCAATGAGAAACCCGCACACCACAACAAAGAGTATCCCCCGCTCACTGCAACTAGAGAAAACCCGTGCACAGCAACGAAGACCCGATGCAGCCAAAAAAAAAAAAAAACGCTTGAGCCAGACCCCAGCCCCAAGGAGCAAGGCCCCTCCCTCCTGGCCCTCCTCTCTGACACCCACATGCCTGCACGTTTCCAGCCCAGCACAAGGAGGGGAGGCTCCTGGACAGGCACAAGGGACACCCTTAAGGTCACAGTGAATCCATCCCTGACCTCCAAAGGCCAAAGACAAGCCTGGCACGGTTCCCTCACCCAACGTGTGAGGGACAAGCGCTCACCCTGGCTCAGGGGGCCTCTGAACCCACCCTACTATCCAAGCTCACCCCTCCCTCAGCCTCATCCACACCCCTGCCCATGCCACCACCCCTTCCTGGAATGCCCTGGTCTCTCCCTCCCTTCCCAAAGGGTTGGCCCACCAAGGGTTGGCCCAGCAACCCTTGCTCCTCCAGGCTGTGCACCAGCAAGGGAGGCCCAGAGAAGGCACAGATGGTGACCAGGAGCCAGAGTTGAGGGTCCTGGCATCAGATGGATCTGTCCTTGCATCCACTCAAGTTGCTGGGGCAACCAGGAGACCCTGTGGAGGGCAGTGAGGACCAACACCCGGATTCTAGCCGCGGCTCTGCTGCGGACCTAGGCAGGTCACTGCCCCTCTGGGTTTGGTCCCTTATCCACAGTGGGGATGATGTGCCTGACAGCCCAGGCCTGGAGTCTCCAGGCACTTGTCTGGGGATCCTGAATGTGAGGACTTCAGTGCCCACCTGGACAGGCATCGGGCTGGGAGCGGGGGGCAGGTGGGGGCTCCTGATGTAATCAGCCGTAACCCACCCTGGAGGGTGGGGGCTACCCCCCTCACTTGGCTGGGTCACCGCCCATCCCTGAGGTCGGGACTGGAGGGGAGCCCTGGAGTGGGCTCGGTGTGGGTGGTGAGCAGGACCCTAAGCCTCTCCACACACCACCGCATCCAACCCTGCCACCACGCGGCAAGGCCAAAAAGACCCCACCTGACAGCGGTGAGCAGCAAGGGCAGAGCTGGGGTTCAAACAGGGATCACCTCAGCATCACCCAGTGCAGCCCCTGCAGGGAAAGGGGCCCACCCTCGGGTCGGGGTGACGGGAGACCCATCAGGCCCCGCTCGTGGCCCGAGACGGTACCCAGTGGAGATGACCCTGTCCTGGCCGACAGCTGACTCCCCTCCCTCGGCAAGGGGTCAGTGGATGGAGTCTCCCCCAATCCCCCGCACAGCTGCCGTGGACAGGGGCTGACGCAGGCAGGATTGGCTCTGGGGACAGTGGGATGGGGCATGGGGGGAAGCAGAGGAGCCAGGGAAATCGGCCTGTGGGAGCTATGTCCTCATGTCACCAAGTAGAGGAGGGAGGCTGAGAGGACACAAGTGCTGCACAGGACACCAGGGGCCAGTGGGCTGTGCTCCCTTCTCCCAGATGCACAGGCCGAGGTTGAGTGGCACTGACAGCCACCCTTGTCCTGCCGGCGGGCAGAGAGCCTGCAAGACTGCATCCGCCCGCGCGGCCCCTTCCTCTGCTTTGCATGGGGCTCTGCACCTGAGTTTGGAGCTGGCTCAGGGTGGTGTCTCCTTCCACTGGGCGGGCTGGCAGGGCTCCTCCCATTCTTTGACCCAGGCTACCCAGTCCCCCCCCACCCCACCCCCCGCTCCTGGGCCGGGGAGAGGCAGAGGTGGGTACAGGCCAAGTGTGTCTCTCCAAGTAGGCCTGTCCCCAGCCGGCTGGGCAGGGGGTTCTGAGCACCTCATGCCCGTAGGTGGCTGTTCTTCTTATCAGCCGCATTTTCGGGCAGGATCCATAAGCTGAGTTACGGCCGCCTGACTCCTTCACTCCCCCACCGTGCACCGGGCTTGGCAACAAGGACCCCCTGGGCTGCTGGGGCACAGGGAGCACAGTCATGGCCTTTTGGATGTCCCACCCGCTGAACAGGTGGATTCCAATCCGAGAATCTTCGCAACAAGGCTCCTGGGGTCAGCCCCCCATGCAGTGAGGACCTCCCTGGGTCTTCATCATTGTCATCACCGCCCCTCCAGCCATCAAGCCTCTCCTGGCACCGGGCACCTACTAAGTGCCTTACAGTCTCCCCACCACCCCACAGAGAAGCACTGTAAGGAAACGGAGCGTGGGGAGGTGTTTGTGCAGCCAGAAGCGAGGGATCCCGGGCCCGCACCCCTGCGCTGCCCCCTTCTTGGCACCATCATTGCCTGGAATGCAAACACAGTTGCCACTGCAGCAGCAGCATTGGTGTCACCTGCCGCCTGGGAGGGAGCGGAGTCCGGGCTCTGGGAGCAGGAACGCGCGGGCTGGATCTCTGCTGGTAAAAGACCCGGTTCTCCATCTCCTGCCCCGCACACTAAGGGAACGCTGTGGCCTCAGGTGAGGCTGGCAGAGAACCACGGTGCCTGGTGACCTTGTGGTTCGTGCTTCTGGCAGCTCTGTAACCGGCAAGGCATGTTGCTTGGCCCCCCAGCCTGCGGGTGAGGAAACTGAGGTCCCAGGGAGAATTGACTCACCCAAGGTCCCCCAGCTCCATGGGGCAGAGCTGGGACCCCTGGTCTTCCACCAGGCCCCCTACACGCTACCCTGTTCCCATCCCAGCCATTCCTCACTCTGCACAACAGGATCCGAAGGCAAATGGGTCATGTGGGTCGTCGCATCACTGCAGGGATTCTGAACCCGAGTCACTCAGCCTCTCTTGGATTCTTGCAAGGAAAGGAAGTTCACTACCTCGCTGCCTCCTAATAGCTCACTACCTAGGTCAGCCCAGCCTGTATCAGAAACTCCTCCTGAGCGATATTTACACTGATTCTACCTCTGCCTCCCGAGACTCCTTCCCCAGCAATAACACAGAGCACCCCCTCTGCTTCCTGCACTCCTGGTCCAGGGACCAAGCGCGGGGCTCCCACTTACCAGCCTGGGAGCAGATCTGAGCCCCCATCAGCCTGGGGTCCTCGGACACTGGTGCCTGGGTCTGAAGAAGGCCAGTGGACAGGTTTCCGAAGGATTCAGCAGGTCCCCTTGTCATGGGCCGGGATCATATTACACTGTTGATGATTAATTAGAGATTGCAGTCACAGGTTGCCATATCCAGGGAGTTTCCTGAGGACTTCCTCTGGCTTGCAACAGGCCTGCTGCAGCTGGCTGGCTTGGAGGAAGCGGACACTGAGGAGGTGGCCTGGATAGGATTTCTCTCTTACTTTTGGCCAGTTGCTCTCAACCCGGCTGTGCATTATAATTGCCTGAGTCACGTTAATAAGTACCTGTCCCCAGACCTGCCCCCAGAGACCTTGATCCCAGTGGCCTGGGGTGGGACCCAGCACCGGCATTTCTAAAAAGCACCCCAGGGACTTCCCTGGTGGTCCAGTGGTTAAGACTCCGTGCTCCCACTGCAGGAGACACGGGTTCGATCCCTGGTAAGGGAACTAAGATCCCAGAAGCCGTGCAGCGTGGCCAAAAAGTAAAAAATAAAATAAAATAAAAAACAAACTAGTAAGAATAAAAGCACCACGGATGATTCTAATGTACAGCCGGGGTAGCAATGATTCACTGCTACTGACCCCAGCATACAGGAGGCATTTAATCAGTGTTGGTGAAGTGGACTGAATTGAATTAGCTGCATCCCAGGACCTGTGAAGTCACCCCAGGCTCGGGTGCCCGGCCGAGAGGAGAGGGCCTAGCAAGACGGAATGGGAGAGGTGTCGATCACTCCTCAGCTTTGCTGGAGCTGGAATTCCACTTCCCAGAATCCCTCACAAAACACAGAGAGTCCCGCAGGAAGTCACGCCCAAGGCCTTGCTCCCAGGGTGTTAGAGGTGGAAAAGAGGTCAGAGATCTTCTGCCCCTTCCGTGAGAGAAACTGAGGCTGGTGATGGGAAAGTGGCTTTTGCTCTAACAGAGCGCTTCTCAGACTGCAACGTGCACCTGAACCTAGCACGGGGATCTTATTCAGATGAAGATTGATTCAGAAGCTCTGGGGCACCTGTGGGATTCCGCTTTTCAAACAAGGTGGTTCTGCAGACCCCACTTTAGGTGACAAGCCCTAGATTAGTTTGGAGGCATGCGGGTACCCTGGCCCTTGACCTCCAGGCTAAGGCCCTCCCAAGACCCTGGATCAAGGCCACGATCAGTGACTACTCTGAACTCGGCTGAAGGGGTGGATATGCCCCATGCATGTCCCAGGACACGGGGATGGACGGTGGTGCTGTTGACTGGGC